>NC_088130.1:62390030-62693061 GCF_036370855.1 Dromaius novaehollandiae
CATTTTTTGATGGGGAAAGGGAGCACTTTCAAGTTGGTTTTAAAGGGAATTGTTTACATTTTTCCTACAGAGCTAATTTCTCTTATTTGTGTTGCTGCTGATGTGGCATTTAAATCCTTGTTAAGAGCTAATATTGGAATAAGCTGTTTTTTATTTGAGTTTAATTCCTTGTTGCAGTAGAGTGGAGGACTGATGATAGAATTGGCCTTTAGTTATAAAACCATCTTCTTGGGCTTTAGAATCAGTCCACTCAAACCTTCATTTCTTTTTCAGAACTTTGAAACTATCATTAACTGTCAAGGTGATGATGGCCAACCAAGATGAAAATGATAACTTTGGCAGGGAACTCTGCCATAAGAGACCAGCATGAACTCATCTTTTGACTTCTAAAAATCTGCCTGTCTGCCATTCATTAGCCATGACCGAGGGATGGAGAGGGGAAAACTAGAACCAAAACTGTTCTGATGATAGGAGAGATACACAGTGCTGTCAGACCAAGCCTGACATTTCTAAAAGTTTTTACATTTGTCAGCTAGGAAATTTGATTACAGGCAGATAGATGGATGAGCAGACAAATTTCCAATGTGGTTAGTCACATGCTACCAAAGACAAACATACTCTAAGTAATAAAACATGAAGGAGGCAATACATACGACGGCCCAGTGCTCATAGGTACAGAACCAGAGTAGCAACGTCACATCACGCGATCATTTATAAAGCACTCATAACCATAGTAGTATTTAGGTGATGAGTAAAGGTACTGGTAAATGCAACATAAGGGAGGTTGTATGCCCAGGGAGGTTACACAAACCACAGGAACTGTAAAGTGGCAGACAGGATGTAAACTGTATGAATAATTGCCTCCAAAGAGGACTAGGACAAAGAGATGGAAGAGGAAGTCAAGGTCAAATTATTAGTATTTTTTTGACTACAGCAGCCAGACGGCTCTCAAATGGTTGATTTGAACAGCTTTAATAGAACAATGTCATTAAAACCCAACAGTCAGTGCTCAGGGAATGACATTGCTGAGTTGCTACCGATGTCTTGGCAGGTGAATATGAAGGTTCACGTTGTTAATGACTAGCATTTATAATGACTGTTTTATTCTACTCCAGCAAGTACTGCATTTCCAGGAGTCCCAGGATAAGCATGGGGAATTGAATCAACATGCATTTTGGGCTCATACAAGCCAGCAGCCTTTAGCTTAGTCATAGGAAGATCAAGCAAAGACCTCTTTCTACTTTATCACTAGCCAGCTCTTGGCATTGCTATTTCAATGACTTTCACACCTGTGTCTATCAGTCTCATTAACACTAAGCATTTGCATCCTGAAGTGGGTTCTCATCCACCATTTGTAAAGTTACAATTGCCTGTTCACCACCAGCCTCACAGCCTAGGCCTCAGATTCAGCTGAGATCTTAAGCACGTGCTTGATTTCAAACACAGGCATATTCGACTCAGCATGGCAGGAGCTGTTCAACCTGCAGGATGGGGCAGGGATGCAGCAGATGGGAAATTGGCACAGCAGGGACTGACACAGCATGGTTAGCTACATGTTTTTTTGGTTATTTATACCTGTAGGGATGAGTGGCGAGGGAGGGAGAAGGGGGAAAGCAGGCATGGAAATGGCAGGAGGAGGAAAGCAATGAAGTCAACAAATTACATGTCGAGGCAGAGTGACTGAGAAAAGTTCACTAAAGAGACAGATTCCCCAGCTGAGTGCAGGGTGTGTGTGTGTGTGTGTGTGTATGCTATTCAAGCAGCACAAGGGATGTTTGCTAATGGGCACACAGAGGTTTAGTCACCGGAGGGAGACATCAGGCTACAGGAGGGGAAGGACATGGGCATGACAGTGTTCTGGCAAAACTGGCTGAAAGGCATGGAGTAGGCCCTGTTTGCAAACTGTGGGACGAGTACTGCTAGTGATAAGTGAGCTACTCAAACCAGTTCGTGAACACCTCCCATGCATCCGACTGTGCAAGGAACAGCTTGTGCCACAACTACCACCACCAGCTTTCCTAAGTCTAGGGGACAACAAAGCCTTCATCACCCAGACTTTCCACACATAGCTGCTCACTCAAAGTCACTTGGGAATAGATGCTGACCTTGTATCATGTAAAGGCATGCTCCCTAATCAAGCAAGTGTCGGCTGAATGTTGTGATATCATCATCGCTAGTTTAACTAGTTTCAGAATCAAAGGACACATCTCACTCTTCCCCATTGAAAGCAGGGATTAGAAGTGCTAAAGTTAATTTGGACAAGTAGGGAGAACTTCTCTCTCAGCGTTAAGAAGCCTTAAGAGGCAAACATTGATGCAAAGTCACCTAAATAAACAATGGGTGGGAGACGGAGGACGAGTAGCGCGGGGAATACAATAGGCCTCTTCATGGTCATATCATCCATTGGAGTGAAGAAAGGAACTGAACCAAAGACGCTGGTCCACAAGTTAGTGATCTCCCTGTTAGATCAGGATGGGCCTCTTTGAGACACCCATGCCAGGAACTTGTTTGCGAGGTACTTCACCGCTGATACCAAGAAACCTCGAGAGAATGCTAGGTACACTTCAGAGAGCCCTGCCAGTGCCTAATCTCTGCGTGAAACCAGCTGTGATAAAGAGCAACACTGGTGGCCAAAAATGCTGCAGTGATTTTCAAGCAGACTACAAGCTAATCCCCAGGATCATGATTAACATGTTTATTTTACTCAGTTAAACAGAGTCTAATGTCCAGGGCTGGGTGTAAGCTTTGTTAAGAACACAGTAACTAAGCTGCCAGCTTTGGGTTGTCCTTGGTGATCTAGACGACTGCCTCTGACTCTATAATAACCCCGGGCTTCTAGAGACTGGGGAGGTGTTTTTCTTTCCTTTTTATTTATTTGTTTTTTTGTCTGTTTTACTTTTCAGACCTGAAAGCTGGTCTGATGTGTCATTGAACATTCTTTCCAAATATCAGACCACTGTTCTCTTTAATTAGTCATTTATTGACCTGGATTTAGGCAATACATTTTCTCTTTCTTTGCTCATCTAAACGAATTGTCACAGGCCTGGTAGAAGCCTTTCTTGGTCTCAGTGAGGAGTGGAAGACAAGGAATTCAGAGGGATAGAGAAAGTAGCTTTCCTCCACTTGCCCAGATGCTGTCAGGTTCTGCAGTCAAGGTTTCCCATAAGACAGGAAATGAAAGGAGCTTGGGTTCTTGGCTATTTGCTTGCTTTCACTCTCAGAAGAACAATTAAGTCACACAGCTTTGAATAATAAATGGTTCACTTAATAGCCACTAATAAGAAGACATCCTTGCAACCCACACCAGACCTTTCCTGACTGAGAGACAGGATATTTGCTCTTATACGACTCAAGCATGTGATGGCAGGAGAGATGATAATGCATGAATTGGCTTTCAGGGCAAACTACTCTGCTGAGCGATATCAGGAGACCAGACCTCAGCTACAGAGCATGAAGTACAGAACAGGAAATTTTCTACTGTGTTTTTTGCAAAGCTCTGTCCTGCCACTGATATAGTCCAGATTCCTCAGAAGCTTTCTGCACCCTCTGGAAAGCTTCCCACAACCAGTCATTGGGATGTACCGCACATGAGCAGTCACCAATTGCATCACAGGAAATTCGAGCTTAATTCAAATTGCACAGGCAATAACAGGTCCTTTGTTTCTATCTTCAAAGATCTAGGCAACCCAGTATCTCCGCCTTCTCACCACATCTGGTACTCACTGATGTTCTCTGTGGTCCCTAAGGCTGTGCTTTGCATTGCCCTCTCCTGTGCTGTACCTTCCACTTGGAAAAGCTGTCCATTTTCCATTCACCTCTTGGCTCTATGTGTTTATCCAGCCCCATCACATCAATAGGTGAATGACTCAAGGGTTATAGGCTCAAGGAATGACATAGGTAGAATTAATCCTGCCTTGGGGCTTGAAGATAGGTTAGACAACCTTTGCCTCCATGTTCTATGATTTCATGCCTTATCCTCCCAAACAGAACTACATGAATATGTTCCCAATAAACAGAAAATTCAATTGAAAAATATGTTATAAGGGCTTTTGAAATACAGAAAACTGATGGAATTTTTTGCCTGTTTCAAAATGGCATGCTTTTTCTTTTAAACTGAGAAGAAAGGTGAACTAATTCAGAAAGGCCATTTCATTGACACCCAGGAAAACCCAGCAGTATTTCTGGCTCTGCTTCTCTCTCAGTATGTTTTTTTTAGAAAAGTTCTTTGTCTCTCTTTCCCTCTTCTTCCTCTGGACCATCGTGTTTCTTTAGACGATAGAGTGTCTGGATCAGGGAGTACACTGCGTGTATACACACAGCTCTGTATTTTGGAATCCAAAAGAATCACTGAAATATGTATTTAGGGACCAAACCATATGCTGATTTAACACAGAAATTACACAAGAAGGCTAGTTCAGTGAAAGACATAGCTTCAGTTCCCACTCTACACCAATATTTTGTGTGATCACAGACAAGTGATCTTAGTCTACAGCATCACAGTACCATGGCACTGGAGCACCATCATGATTGTCTACGCTGTCTATGTGTTAGCGTACACTCTGAGTTTGATCAGGGCAAGCCACATCTCTCTGCAGGCAGAGAAACTCCTGCATGGACCAGAAAACTGGCCCATACTGGTGATCCACTTACCTGGATACAACTGGCTCAAGCCTGTAGACTGAGACCTTGAGTCCAAACTCAAGTCCAGAAATCCAAGACTGTTCAGCAGGGGCAACAGTCCCGTACCATGCAATGTTGCTAAGGGGCTGAATACATTCAAACTGTAGTAGGTTGACCCTATGGTAATCAATCAGTTAAATGAATACCCAGGTAGGTAGGTTTTCATCAATCTGGGATATGGCTTGGAGAACAAACAGTCATTGAAAACATCTAGACAAGTCTGGAAGAGTGCAGCTGTTAGCATTGCACACTACATTATCACCACATATTTAGATTGTTATTAAGTGAACTTTAAGTAAGGCATTCTCCATTTGTCATTTTCCCCCTGGTGAATTCAGCTACCAACATTGATTTCTTTTTTTTAATCAAAAAACTTGGCTATTAACTTCTCAAAACTTATTAATCTGTTTTCACTCCATTCGCAGCAGCTTCCCCCCACCTTCTACTTAGCTTGTTAAAGCTCAGAGTTGATTAAATATGACACAACAGTAAAATATTACATAAGCGCACGAGCAAATTTTTATTTCATTATCGGCACAAAGTGAGTCATCTTGAATATGACACTGACTTTGGCTCCATTTTCTCTCACTTTTTTGCTCTGGTTTTATATTTAATCACAGCTTTTTTTCCCCCTCTTTGCGCGTATGATTTTGTTTTTCAAATCCACAGCAGAACGATCCAACTTTGTTCTTACGCTATTAATTAACGCCATGCTCTAGCTTCCAACATACTTAAATGATGAATAAGGTTAAATTCCAGACAACGTTCTGTATATTGCCATCAATTAACAATTTTCAAGGCAGCGCTTCATTAATAAACATTGATCAGCAGAGCCCTTGTGTGGAGAGCATTGGAGCTGAGAATTTGTACCAGAGCTTCTTTAGTATGTGTGCCGGAGTGTGTGCTGCATGCTAGCGTGTGCATGAGCGTGTGTGTGTGTGTGTGTGTGTGTGTGTGTGTGTGAAAAAAAATCAATGCAATATCCTAGGAAACTCATCAGCACATCATCTCCTTAAAGGTTAATTAAGAATTTGAGGAAGAACAGAGGGGCTGAAGCAGGGGTGATGGACATCCGTGTCTCTCCAGATCATTAAGTACTAATTAGGTCTGGAAAGTCTATTGAGCTTCCTTGGTCTCATCAAGCCATGTGATGGTCCCTGGATACCTCAGTGTGAAATGCCATCAGCACTATATATCTCTTTATGAACAGGATGCACTTCAGTCTCAGGTGTGTCTGCTCTCTCTCAATCTGTGTGTGTCTATGTTTCTTTTGGTATGTGTCTTATTTTATATACTTCATAAAAACTGTATGGAGGATACTGACTGTTTCAGAATGACGTGTAATGCAGCGTTTTTGCTGGCAGAGTGAAGAGAGGAAAAAAGGGGGAAAAAGCAAGAAAAGTTCCCATAAGATGTAAAATGAGAAAAAGCAGGTGAAAAACTGACAAGTCCATATGGACCCTCTTGCTGTGCTGGAAGTTTGCTTAGGGAAGACTTCTACACTGGCATCCCATTGCTTATGGATCTCCGAGCTCAAGATGGAGATGGGGTAACAGGGGAGCTCCATAGCAATTGCTCTCAGAGCATGACTGCCACCACGCAGCTTCAAAGAGACCAGAATACAGATTCATTAACTATGCTCAACACTTTTTAAAAAATTCCTAGCATAGTCAGATGCAGAACAAGTGGTGATTGTTTTTTTTACAGATGACTTCCATGGAAGGTCAGATACTGCTTTTGCTTTAATCTGGCACTCCAGTATCTCCCAGTCTGCAAATTTTACAGGGACAGACTTTGCTGAGGATGTTACCTCTCAATTGAATTGGAAATACAAATTTAGATGCCCAGCTATGGGCAAGGACCTAACAAGCAATCCAGTCGGTGCCTGGAAGGAACCTTTGAAGTTCCCAGCCCAGGGACTGAGTCAGCTCCTAGTGCTAATGGAGAGGGTAATTCAAACCAGAAGCCAGAGACCAGACACTAGAAAAAAAGGCATAGCAGCTACTGTTGTGAGGGTTCCCTGAACTGGGATAACTCAATAATGTTTGTTAATTCTAGCTTTTAGGCAGCCTGAAGCTGGTGGACTGGCATAGAGCTGCTTAAACATAACAGAAGAACGAACCAGGTAGCACTTCAGCACTGTCAATTCAAATGGGTCCATATTCAGAAAGGAAATCTGCAAAAGACATTTTCCCTACACATAAAAAGCTACCCCACACCTACTCACACATCTATTCCCTTTCTCAGGATGGAGGGAAGAATGACGCACCTTAGGATGTTAGCACAAGTTTAAATAAAATGATATTGGAAAGGGTTCGCCTCTCAGCTGGCATTTTCAAGGAACACCCAATAAAAGGGAGCATGTTGTCACTGGAGAGAGTTGCCATTGCCTTTTTGAGCCCCATTGCACCTTGACTTTGATTGCACTCGATGGAATGGAAGTTAAAGGTTCACTGGCTCAGACTGTTGCCCTAATGATACTGTGCTATTAACATTTTGGTTATTAAGAGCAAACCCAGTTGCATTAACAACATCACAGGAGTGAAGGGAGGAGTCTGGAAACCACTTGGACACAGGCTTATTCGGGCGCTACTGGAATTAAAATCAACAGCCGCCCACTGCCACCACTACTGCCACCTAATTGTCTGCTGGAGATGGCTGAATGGAAAAGCTGCTGATAATGTTGCAGCCTGTATGCCTGCTCCAGAATATCAAGGACCCCCTTGATAAACCCACTGCAATGCCTGGAGCACTTCATCTGCAGGCGACTTGCTCTCTGCAATATGGAGAGGATTGCCACTAATCCTGGCGCATTACTGTTCACTTGACAGAAGTCGCCTGAAACAACTTGCGTCTGTTCTTGTCCTGATTTGCTGTCGGTATTTATTAAGAGCACTGTGTTTAAAATGGCACACAATGTAGCCTGCAGATAGCATCTTAAGCTTCCCGTCCATACCAACAAAAAAACAAACACCCCTCCCGAAAAAATCTCCTCCAAACATTGTCACTCCCCACTTTGCTCAGCCATGTTGCCACTACTTCTTCCTCCCCAAGAGGTCACTGAAAGAGCAGCGGTGGTAGCAAGAGGCACCTTGTCTCTGGTTTTACAAATACCCATTCCTGAGCTGCTGTAAGATAATTTCTAAAACTGAGCTGAAATTTAAAGCTGCATGCTGACCTAAAACCAAATATTAGCAACCCAAATAAGCCATATTTTCAACACTTCAGTAGAGAACAGTGTGGGATACACAGCATCTGTGGTCATCTATTGACCAACAAGACCTTCGCGTTTCTCCCCGTTCTGACATAGCTGAACATTAACCTCCAGGAACAAAAAGATATTGTAGCTTCTCTGACCATTTTATCTTAACCATTTTCCTTAGAAGTAAACAGAACTCACTGTTGAGGGATAACTACGGTGATGGTTATATGGTGTGGACACATTTACCAGAGGTAGAATGAAACTATTCACCACCAGACTTACTGTGCTAATGTTTGTCTCAATGGCACCAACTTGCTAAACCGGCTAGATCTACACAGTCTAAGGAAGAAACAAGTTTCATAGTATCTTGTTTGATTTCTCATATGATAAAGACCATAAAACTCTCCCACCAACTCCTGCACTGATTCTGGGCATATTTTTAGAAGCACAGTAAGTCTTTTGAGGAGAAAACCAATGGCTCTGCAACTTGAATTTTCCACTTTCCAATATAAGCCATACAGTATTGCCAGCTGGGGTGATTATAACTGTTTCTGCTAGGTTTTGATACCTCTTGGTTTCAATATCATCATAGACCAAGAATCACTATCAGTTTGAGTAACAGAAGACAGTTCTCAAACATAGTGACAGACAAAATCTGCTCTTTCTTCTCCCCTTTCCTAAAAGTGTGGTTCTTCTGTCAATTCAACTCAAAACTATCATACAGTGAAATGTGACTGAGAGAGAAGATAGATAATCAGACTTTTTATTAAAGAAGATATTAGAAAACCTAAATGAAATCCCTTTGTACTTCTTTTACTGGCCCTTGAAGGTTTTCTCTTTCTATTTTCAGAAACAAAAGCTAAGATTTCATCATTAGTGGAGTAACTTTTGAGACCTGTCACGTCCTTACAGACTTACTTCTGCTCTTGAATGGAGGGTACACTCAAGGAGTTAGCATCAAACAGACTTTCTCTTGTTCTTCTTTGCTCCCGGTATATTTGGTCTCTTGCGAAATTTCATTATTTGTGTGTGTGAAGGATGTGTGGATCTGAGTGAAGGGGACTGAGGCTGTGAGTGATCCTGCATTGGGCAGCTGTTTACATGTGTAGTGGAGAAACTGCATCCAAATGATGTGTTTGGTAGATAATAGCTGTCTTTATGTATGAAGTATTTGGGATGATGAATGTATATATGGGGTTGATAATGACAGACAGGTTTGTGTACATGTGTGAGGGTATGCAGATGTAGTAGTCTGGCATATTTTTAGCCATTTTATATACATATGTGTATGTGTACACATATTTGTGGAGGGGGCATTTATGTGTGAAGAGGAAAACTGTCATTTCTGGTCTAGATGTTCGTGTACTTTAGGCAGTGAGGAGACAGAGAGCGGTGTGAGTTAAGGAAGAAGGTGTATATTACAGGAACACTCCTAGACAGCAAAAGAAGTTAATTTAAAGTGTAACTCTACTGATCTCACTAACGTAACCCAGAGGAGTATCTGTCTCTCTGTCTTTAGAATAAAGGACGGGTTTGCAGAGCAAGGGCCCCATACATCAGCCTATTCCATGCAGCATCGTAACATTTGTCTGGGACAAGCAACATTAGGTATGGCAGACAGTAATGGCACTTTCAAATGAGGGACAGATGGCTGTCCAACACGGACACCGCAGGTGTCCAAGACTTTTAATTCCAGTTTCATTCAGTGGACCTTTTGCTCCTTAGTCCCTTGCTACGGCTGTCAAACTTTTCCAGAAGCAAGAAAGAGTGTGGGGACAATGTGATAGAGTTACAGAAGGTGATTGAGCCATTTGTTATCCATCAGGGAAATTAGTGCGTCAGACAACACTCCGCTTCACAAACTAGACCTCTGGGAAACAGGTATGTGTGCTGGTGGTGTGTGCTGGGTGCGTGCGTATGTGTGTGTGTGTGTGCATAAGGGCCGTAGTGGAAAGCTGTGGATGCACGGGATGGAGAATCAGAAGAGAACTGGCTCATGAGCTTTAGGGTGGAAAGTGGGGAAGATGAAACCAGATCCTGCCAGGATCTAACAGGGTGTCCGAAAGAGCAAGACACAATGTATGACCTAGACCGGCCTCCTACCAATTTCTTTTGAAAACCTCAGCTCAGAGAGCGATACCAGCTCTTCAGCATCACAGAGCCTCATCCATCAACGTCCTTGTGGACATCAGTGGGATGAGATGGAGAAGAATAGGGGAAGACTGTCTTCCTTTTATCTCTTTATCTATTCCTGCAAACACTGAAGTGCTTGGAGGCTTTAAACATTGAACGTTAAAGCTAGGAACGTCCCAGTCAGCACAAAGCAAAGTCCTTGGTAAGCCTGGCTCTGGCCTGGATAGCAGAAGCTGCACTGTATTATTTTTCTGCACTGGTCACCTTTCACCGTGATGGTCCTTTTGAAACTCAAAAAAGCTAACTGCAGCTGAGTGTGTCGAGAGCCCCCTGTGATGACAGTTACACTCCACCTTGCCTGATTTAAGGCCAGGAACAGAATCATCATAAATAACATTTCCTATCTGATGGTTCTAGGCAGCAAATATTGGTAGGCACCATGTAATCCCAGTGGAGTTACTCAGAGCTGGGAAGGGACAGGGAGCTCAGGATCACATTACGGGCTCATAATCTCTATGGCCTATAGATCTAAATCACCTGGCATTTCCCCTTGGACCCTCATGTGCTGCTCCTACACAGACAGGCTACCAGATCATGAATGTGGAGGAATTGCTAGTAAGCCTTCCTTTCCTCTTGTTATTGCAACACAGAAGAGAGAAAGCAACAGACACAGTAAAGCATTTCAGAGAAAAGCATTTGTCCCACCAGATGTTAGAAAATGGAGGTGAATTTTACAAGAAGATTCAGTTCAGCATACGGCTTTTCAGGTTTGTGAAGTATTCCCTCATCTACTTTGCCCCTCACAAGAACTTCTATCACTCAAACTAGTCTCTTTAAAGATCGGGTAAATCTGACTGAAGAAGCTAATGTTGCTGCTATTTCTGCTGGAAATTTCACATTTTCTTTTTCTGAATATGATTTTTTTTTAATCTGGTCAAAAAACCTAACCCAGAAAAAAAGTTACCTAATAGTAATTCTTTTAATAAAGAGAGAAGAGGAGTGGAGCAGAGCAGAGAGCAGACGAAAAAATCATACGCTGATACCTAGAAATAGCTTTCGATAATTTTTAAGGACAAATCCCCAGAAAATACTTTTCCAACTTTTAGACACTGAGCTTTCTTTAGAAATGAGGAAATAGCAAAAGGATTTCAAAAGCATCCTACTAAAGATAGGTTTGTTTAGAAAGATATTTTTCATAAAAAGAATATTGAAAATGATCACTCTTGACCAGCTTTTGGACTTAGCTCACATTGAATTACAAGCCTTGCATATAAAGTACTTTACCTTTGATGGAACATTATGAATAAGTAAGTAGTTTGCTTTGCTTTCCCTAAGAGAGACTGTATTTCTTCATCCTGGTTGCTGGGGATGTTAAGTTGTCCTGTTTCTCCAGAAACAGGCAATGCTGGAGGAGTATATTCCCCCTTGCCCTCGCCCCACGCTACTAAAGTGCAAAACACACTTCAAGCATTGTTCAAGGAAACTGCATAGAGCATTTTGACAAGGCTTGTTCTTTACACTACAGGTGAACTAACTCAACTTTACATCATCAGTCGGTCCATGATCCTTGCAATTTTTTTATTGGATGAAAACATTAATGATTTGGTAAAACCTGAAACTTCAGATGCTTTCTGGTTTTCTAAACAAACCTTCCAAGCCTTATCATGCTTGTCTGCCTTTAGCTGAGGTGAACAGAGCAATTCAAATTTTTGTAAATGTACTTTGGTCGGTCTCGGAGAGGTACTCCGCACTGCAGAGGAATGAGTCACATTTTTGCTTTCACTTTTACACTGGGGATACTGCTCCTGCCAGGATCATGCCATTTATGTGGAGGACAGGTTAACAGATCTTTCTTTTTCCAGATCGTCATTCTTCCCTTCCCTCTCTCCTTTCTATCACCCTCCAGGAGCAGCAGGACAGCGTCTTTCTACTGTCCTATGGAGCTAGACCTCAGGTTTCTGATTTTGTCTGATGCCTGGAGTAGCAAGAAAAACAAAACCCTGGCAAAACAGAACCTGTTTCCATTCACATCCAAACCAGGAATATGGTCCCTTCGTGCCAGTTGCACCATCATACTTCTATGCCTTATCTTGCCACAATTTTTTTGGTGGAAAGCTGCCTATGCAATCTGCAAGCACTGTTGGAACAGCCCAATTTTACAAGCATAAAGTATTATGATTGCATTGATTTCCATCATAAATCATATTTTCCATCCTCTGTCTCTCTTTCCTTGCACTGACTGAATTAAGCCTTGGTGTTTTCTTTAGCTGCTGCCAGAGCTGAGGCTTGAGATGATATTAGGGTAATGATGATAAATTTTACCCTCAAGCCAAACCATTTCCACATTACAGATAATGTTTTTTTCCAAATAAGTTCTGTTATTGGAGTCCAGGACCCACCACATCTGCAGGCTCAGAAGCTGCCTCAACACAGTCTCTTTGTTGTAATGGGTTTATAGATTTGAAAATTTGCTCTAAACAAATAAATGAGAAAAGAGAGGAAAGAATGAATGAAGGAACAGAGAGGGAGAATGAACCAAAAGGAAGAAAGAAAGGAGAGAAGCAAAGGAGGGGAAAGAAAAGGTGTAGAAAGGGAGAAGAAAAGAGATAAGGGAAAGAAAAAAATAAAATGGAAAAAGAACAGCAAGTAAAGAGAAAAATGTGGCAAGTGCACACAACAGAGCACATGCAAGCCTCCTGCCAGCTGTGTGTGAGTGTGTGTCTCTATGAAAGAGCAAAACTGGTATTACAAACAAGCACATGTACTGCACATGCAGATCCACAGCTATGTGTTTCTGAACCACAGATTTCACCCCTGCCTTCTGAAAAGGCCATCCCTTGGCATCACAGTTCAGAGAGACCTTGGACACAGTAATGCATATTCCTGGAAATCTCAGCTGTCCCCAGGATGGCCAACACGATGGAACTGAAGTAAAGCCTGACCCAACCCTGTGAACTATACAGCAATCTCAGGTGGTTTCTTACTGGGCTAAGGTCAGTCCCATTTTCTGAATCTACTGCAAAACAGGTCAACTTCCAACTTTTGTCTGAGGAAAACTAAGTCTGTGTACACAGTCAGGCCTGAAAGACAGTGTCCCATACTCAGCAGGTTATAGATCTTGGGCACGATTACCTTCAGGACAACAGATGAGGGAGGCCAAATCCATAACATTTCTTCTGCAGCCAGCATAAACTGTGGCAGTTCACCACGTCCCTGTAGCATCTTACAGGGCATACCCCCCTATCTCCCAGTGATCCACGATCCCTGATTTGGAGCACAGCTTGATAAATCCTGTGCTCCCTGTGTGGCTTGCAGCACCTAAGTCTCTCCCTTCATCTCCACACACTGACACTCCTGTGGAAAGAACACCTCGACTCCTACTCTATTTTTCTCACAGATTCCCCTGCCAGGTGAGACCTCCTGAGAAAGCTGCTCAGCATTTGCAACCACTTCTGTGTGAAGAGCAAGAACAGTTTCAGATCTCTAGTTCATCTTGAGCCACAAAATTGCATCTTATTAGCTTACACTGTGAGGGTGGGGTTTGTCTGAACTAAAGCAGGTCTGTGATGTAGATCTCTCCATCAAAGAGAGCCACGCCAGGCTCCCTTTAGAGTCAATGGAGACAGACAGTTTTAGCCTGTGATTCACCTCAAGATGGACATCTAAGAAAGTTAGATGAATCGCCCATGAGCTCTAAAGGGAGTCTGGGGTGACTTCGCTCACATAAAGCAGTCCACATCTGAAATTAGATGAGTTGAATACAGCTCTACCTAACTTCTTAATGGTCCAGCTGCTTACAAAAGGACACCTGACTTGTGCTGTATTTGTGTGGCTTACACAAGCATTCCCAGTGGACTTGAGCTAGCAAATAACAATACCACACAACGAAATAGGTATACTCCTCAGAAGAAGCAAAGAGGTGTTTATCATCAGAAAATTAATTTAATCACAGTGCTGGAGTATGAAATGAAGGTGGAGAAAAGAAGAATCCCACATGGTTTGCTAAAGTCACTCCTTGTTGTGCTCTAAAAGAAAGCATGATCTCACAGACAAAGGCTGACTTAGCATGACAAAACTCTGAGCTAAATTCTCCTGAAAAGGACAGAGCAGAGCCCAAGGTTTTAAGCTCCAGAGAGGTGTGGAATCACACCTCTATGCAGACTTTGCCCTTTGGTCCTGGACAGGTTGATGGATCTTCAACCTTTACCCCAATAGCTCTTCACCCTGAACCCGCACAAGCAATTCAAAACAATGTGATGAGCTAAGGGGAAATGTCAGACTCACAAGATTGCTATCTGGGTATTTTGGGTCTGCCCAGAAGTTTGGGTAGTCTGGACTTTACTCTCAGTAGAACAGAAGCAAAGTGCATCATCCTGGCTCTGAGGCAAAGCTACTCCCAAGGTGTCTGGTCTCTGACGCCACAGCTCCAGCAGTAAACTAAATAGGTCAGGGCATGGGCTCAGGCACTGGACTGAGAGCAACCAGCCAGTTTTATTGTTAGCATGATCCTTGGCATAGTTTTAGTTTATGCCAATCAGTGCTCTCCCAAACAATGCCTTGGTATGGCATGGGGGATAGCACAGACCAGGAACAGTTCCAGATAAACAGTCTGGATGAGGCCAGTCTGTTTTGGGAGGAAGAGAGTTTAGCCATATGGATGAGAATTGTTCTGTGTCACTTGCCCTCAGGGCCAGAGAACAGGTCTTGGCCTGTTTGACTTAGTTGTATAGATCCTGTCTTACTGGTCCTGCCCAGGTAAGCCAGCTATCTCCTGCAAACTTCTTCCTCCATGCCTCAGGTTCCAGGCAGAGCAGAGGAACATCTGATATCCCAAGTCACGTTTCTTCCTCCTAACTTTCCCCCATAAAGGCAATACTGTGCTGGCTCTGAAGCCGAGAGTTACTGTTCTTCTTAGTCCTAAGCCGGAAGCCCTCATTGCAACAAGCCTGGGCAATGCTGAAATACAACCTGATGCAGATGGTAGGAGCCAGCTCTGATTCTGGCCAACGAATTTACAGCAGGGAGAAGGGAAAAAAAAGGACCTGCAGATAGGTAGGCAGGTGGCAGGCAGTTTATTTCGTTGGCAGTGCTGGAGTGCCTACTTCACAGGATGCTAAATGCTGTAAGTGGGGAGGAGAACAAATCTAAGAGGGAAGAAGGAGGGGGTGAAGCAGTCAGTGCTCTTCAGAGTACGGAAAACACCTTCAGGATGCTGCCTTTGCAGTGCCCATGTGTTTATTATTCACGTCAGCCCCTAAAGAGGTGCTCTCTGAGGACATGAGTCATCCGGGAAAGCCAGTAGCCCTACCATGTCCCTGCTGAAAGTCTGGGACTGGCACAGACAGCACATCCTGGTCTGACCATGCCAGATATGTCCTTAAAATTGGGACTTAACCATTTTACTGTCAGATAAGTCCTTAAAATTGGCGTTTAACTTGCTCACCTGGACAAATCACTAAACAAGCCAAGATCAGCCCAATTTATCAGAATGTCTGGCATTGCTACTAGCACCCTAAAATACAAAATTCCCTGATGCTCTGCTGTTGTAACCGGAACCATCAGAAACCTGCGCTATCCCCTATCATTCCTCAAGGCTAACTGCTTCCTGGTAGTTCTGACTAACCAAATTAGATTTCCACTTTAAATCCATATTCCTAGTACCAAGTCCATAACTCTCTGAGAACCTATGCAGCAGGATGCTAAAACAGAGGGCAGGATTGAGGAATGTGATTTCCTCTATCCTTTCTATCCTGCAATAACAAAATCAACAAAGATTTTATGAATGTCAGAATCCTTTCACCTTCAGAGAGCCTCCCTTTTCACCTCACCTAATGCAGGAAAGACTAAACTGCTATAGAAATGTAGAATTTAAGCGCAGTAACACACAGCTTATAAGGCAGAACTCCTTTCCGTGAGCAAGCCATTGAAAACCACCACCATGGGAGGCCACCAAGGTAGGCGATGCAGCTAGAGAACTGCATGACAGCTGATGCTGTAACTGTGCAAACTGAAGCAACCATGAAGCTAATCAGCACTGAGGCTTCATGGCACAAACCTCTCCACTTGCAGATACCAGAACAACCACCCTGTCACAGTGAGGAAGACCCTAGAGCTGAGGGTCCAGAAGCTTCACCTCCTGAGCAGGGCTTCAGTGCAGTTTTCCCTCCTCTGCCTCCACAAATGGACCAAAAGGAAAGAAAACTTTTTTGCATTGTCTGATAACTGTAGTAGGAAGGAGTCTGGGTCATCACGGACAAGGTAACTAAGAGGACAAAGTCACTATTGCATTTATTAACAACCAGTATTGCTGTCACACCAGGGTGAGAAGGATTACGTAAAGCGCAGAGAACAACCCCATCTTTCACCTTGTGAGGAAGCATTTCTAACTCAGTGCAGTGGAGCATTTATAGTTACTATGGCTGTACCAGACAGCTTCAGTCTGCAGGGCTGTGATGCTAGGCCTGGTTTTGAATGAAAAGGAATACTAAACTAGATTCTGACTATTTCGTGGATTTTTTTTTTTTTTTGAAAAGTGTTTTGGTTTATCTTTATTTAATTTGAAGGATTCAGCAGTTTCCCCAAAAATCCCATACTAAGATCTACATGAGAAATACACTTAAAAAAAAAAAATGACAACAACAACAAAACCCTTTCTTCTGCTGCTGCTGATAACACGGCCTATTACTTCCCAGCCTGTGTTTGGTTTCAACACCGTATAATCTCTCAGCTGCAAACAAGAGACCAAGACAGCTCTGACTAGAGCTACCCTATAAATGATTTTGTCCTTGATGCTTGTTCTCGCTGGAAAGGAGCCAAACTCCCTGCCATGTATTTAGGTACAGGTGGTAAATAGGCTTTTTGGCTGGTTCATAGGTAATTCACAGGTAGTTTGCTAGGGAAAGTCAGCTTTGTACCAATGAGAAAACAGAACTGTTAAAACAAAAAAAACCAATCAACACCTGTTCTGAGGTTAACATTTAAGTGTGATGCACATCATTTTTTTTCTGATTTAGACACAGGGGATGACCTTCCTCCAGTGGTACTTTTTATAACAAAGCACTGAGCCTGGACCACAAAGCACTGCATCAGCTCATATCATGTTAACATGTTGCACACAGGAAACCACATCTATCCTTTGCCATTGCATTTTCCAAGCATTCGATAGCATTTCTTTCTTCACCTGCACCAATGCTAACACAGGCTGACAGAAGCCTGTAGCTCCTGCACTGCCCAGTTTGAGTGAGTGAGGTCTCTCTATCTAAACTAATGGGAATGAACTGGATATGATTAAATTTGGGCTAGAAAAGGAGAAGGAAATGTGGAAAAGCCTTCCAAAATAGAAGAAAGCATGGCAGTGATCAGACCAAATGCAGATGCCTGCAGCTGAGCCCGTCCCCTTATTCTTAATGGAGGCAATTAGGCACCTCTCATGAATCACCTCACCCTAACAGAGGTATCTAAAATTGCTCAGATGAATCACAATCCAGAAACACCTAGCTCAGACAGAGATATTTACACTGTAGGTGGTTAAAGTTGGTTGAGATGAATACCACCAAACTCTCCCGTCCCCTCCAAAAAACACAACTGGTTTTAAGATGAAACAGGACAGTTGTATGAAGGATATGACTGAACCAGATGATACAAGGAGTCCACTGCAGGTCAAATGGGACAATCTTTGCAATAACCAGTTAATGAAAAGCATTATCCTGATAGAAACTGTTCATCACCACCACCACTATGAAAATCCAGATACATTGCCTTGAAACTAATGCAGTACTTCTTGATTTATGCTGGGATAGTGCAGGACAGGATCTTCCCTGTTGACTAAGGCCTAAAGACTGAAGGGTTTATCTTCTGTCTCTAATTAATCTCTTTTGATCCAATATCACTGTGATTAACTGAGATGAACCAAGGAGTTGATTTAAACAAGGGAGAGGGCTAGAAGTACAGGCTTTTTCAGGAATAAAGGTTCTTTTGAAGGCTGGTTTCCTCAGGTTTGTCTCAAATATCACCTTTCAAGATTCCCTTCCCCTTGAATAAAGCCAGCTTACCACATGTTTATTTCCATAGGACTGCTACCATTGCTCCCCCAGATCTTATAAAAACAGCTGATTATGTCAGGTTTCACTTACCAAAACTAACGGGGAATGGTAGTAGGTAATGGAGGGGAAAGGTGGGGAGGCTTTCATGTTCTCCATGCTTTGTGATCTGTCCTCTCTTTAACAAAAGCACAGGGGGGTGAGGTCTTTCTTTGATTTGGGTTCTTTTTTTTTTTTTTTTTTTGCTTTTCTTTTTTTTTCTAAAAGCCTGTGTGTGTCTTCTTTGGCACAAGTTAGATCTACAGTGTAGTCAGTGGTGGACCTGCAGTGCATCCCGACACACACCCAATTAACTTAGCCATAGACTGGAGCCAGCACATATCATCCTGAAGCCAACCCAGGATGAAGTCCTGCCTTCCTGCTTTTGCTATCTGAGCTAGCTGGATTAAACCACACTTCTGACATTAATGGGATTATCTTTAGGATAAGAAAGCAGCTCAAATCTGACTAGCTTATTGCCTTCTTGGTATCTTTATGTTGAAGCTGACAATAAAGGACTCCAGCTCCTGCTTTTATTTTTTTTGGGGGGGGGAGTGAATTTTTGACACAAGACACACCTTACCTGGAATTAGATTAAAGTTAGCATCTCCTTCCTAGCAGGCCAGGCACTGCCCCTGACGGCAGGAGAAATCTAATTCTGCAGTACATTTATCTTGATTCACAAAACCCGCAAAGATCACGTACAAAGGCTATCAGGCACAAATGGCCCCAGGACGCAGCGTTTGGCCTCTGATTTGGCTCACTTTGGAGAACACATCCTGAAGCCAATGATTTGAGTGATGTGATTTCTTGTTATGTTCATTTCCTTACTCGTAATTTTTCCTCACTTCTCCACTTATGTCGTGTTAAGAGATCGGTGTGCACTGTCTGGATCATCCGGCATTTCGGACCTCCTGCAGACCCCCCACTACTTTCTCTTTTTTCACAACCATGGCTGGTGCGCTCTGATCATGATTCCTCTTTTCCTGCCACCTGTTTCGAAACCCCCACGATGGCACCAGCCCTGTCACAAACGAGGCAGAATCAAACGCCACCAACTTCCATTTCTTCTTCAGAAGGAGGATCTCTCTACACTCCCATCTCTCTTCAGAGCCCAAACCACACAGCACCATGGCGTATCTGAGCTTGACCTTCCACTGAAAAATAATAATATGCTTTTACTGTATCACCTGGTCTTCCAGGTGATTTGGAAACTGCTTCGGAGAAGTCTGCTAAGGTCAGCTGGATGCAGGTGTGTCCAGAGCATTACTTGTGTCTCCTCACAGTGTAAGTTGTCATCTAGGGAGAAAGCCACCCCGCCACAGCCCTCTCTCCCCCTGCCCACACAGGTGGATGTTCATAGCAAGCTCCTTTTCCTTTTTCCTTTCCCTCTTTCCTTCTCTATTTCTGTCTTTACCGAGTAATTGCCTCATTTGGGGATTAATGAAACAAACAACCAAATTCATGAGTCAAAAAGCCACAAGATGGCATTATAGAGCAATTAAACTGAAAATCTGTGCTGGAATCTCTGATTTTTCCCTCAGCAGTGAAGGAGGCATTACTAACAGCAGAACCGAGCTCCCTGTAAAAGGGGACAGGTGTTTCGGAGCAGCTTCCAAAACATCCACCGTCCCTTCTGTTGACGGTCTCACCTGGTTAACTCTTATTAACATTTCCAAGATTTCAGACGAAAGCACTTCAGGAAGTGGAGGATAGCACATGTCTCTTCATCTAACCTTTGTTAGTGCTATTTTCCTCTTAATGCACTGCCCTTTTTTTTTTTTCTCCTTATTCATAGGTGTACGTGCTTGTGCTGTGTATTGGACTGGGGTGTGTGTGCACGTGTGTGTGTGCGATACACAAATCTGCAGGCCCTTGAGGGTGTGTGAAGGTGATATAAAATGCCTGCTTAACCCCCCCAGGTTCTGCAATCGCATCAAAAGTATGTACAAGCACACTGTGAATTAGTCTGGGGCCTGCCAGGGGGTCTGCAAGGAAAGGGCAAGTGGGGGAGTGTGGTAGGGTGTAAATCTGTGAGCATGCAAAATAAGCTGTGTATGCGGTGTGCCTGCATAGGTTACGTGAACACATATAGGCCACGCGACTGAAGCACATGCATGCACTGTGTGTTTGCCTGTCTGCAGCATGGCAGCCTGTCTGTGAAAATTTTGTCAGTGGCACACTGTCTTAGGGAATGGCTGTAGGCGTTAAGTGTATTATTTTTTCCGTATGGTGGTAAGCTATTAAAGTGCTGCGTGAGCACGCATGTAGTTCTCCTGGTGTGCAGACTTTGTGGTGCGACATGGGAGCATGTCTGGGGTGCAGTGGGGTGTGCGAAGAGCAACCAACAGACTGGGCACCTCTGTGCTGTGTAAATTATTTCGGCAAGTGGTTTACATGGGGAAATCCTGGATGCGGCTGTGCTGTGCACCGGGAAGCGTGCACACATCAGTATTCTCACATTTCGTGTTTCTGTGGGGTGGATGATTTACCATGCATGAATAATGTGGGGGGAACATACTGCTCGTTTTGGAAAATCATAGCCCACTGCAGCAGTGACAGTGGGGAGGGGGAACTGGTAACATTCATCCTGATACTGTAGCACTTCTCAGCCTTACAGGGGAAAAATAAGGGTGAAAAAATCCAGCTGGTCTTTGACTTTCTCTGCAGCTCAGGAGAGGATGCAGCACTAGCAGGAACAACAGAGACACTCACCAATACCTGACAGAGAATAGCTTATTTTTGTAAATAATACAGACAGTCCCCTTTATTTCACATTGTGCATTGTGATCGGCTAGGCCAAGGAATCCTTTAGGGCTGATTCCTCAGAGCATCCTGCAAATGAGACAGAGCTCAAGCTGAACACGCTTCAGGATTCAGCGATTTGAAATAAAAGCGAGGCTCACCAGACCTCTCCAACATCTCCCTTCTCTCTGTCATGGTCAGTGAGGGCAGATACTTTTCTTTGGGGCTGCTAGTGAACAAAGAGACGCAAAGGTACAAATGCTGCTGTTTTATATGTGGTGCTGTTTGAAGGAGCGTATGAAGAAACTATTTCTTTTTATATTAGACATAGTCTTAGCATTGTTATTTTTCTTATTCCTACCCCTATGTTTACAATTATTACTATTATTAAATTATTTCTTAGTCAAATGGGCTAAGGGAATCTTTGATTTTTTTTTTTTTTTGAGCTATAAGAGAGCTAATAAGTTGCCGCACTGGGGCTCTGAGAAATTTGATGCAAGATTATTCCCCGTTGGATTACTTTCCCTGTGCTTTGTCCAGCTTCATTTTAATATTAGTCATCATCATTTCATATTTGCATTGTGCTCCAGTCAGGGATCGTTTCAGCGCTGCATTTCCTTAAACATAAAGCTCCCAAAAGCTTAAAGGCAGAGTGCTCAACAAAAGAGCACAATGGTGAGGGTTAGCTGTACACTGAGGTGCTATCTTTCGTGCTATTCTATGCTATAGTGTTTTTCCTTTGCCTTCCTTCTCATGTCTGCTCCTCTGCTTTATAGTGAAACTAGGTATCAGGGCTAAGCCTGTCCAATAACTCTCTGCTGCCAAAGGGGAAGGCCAGTCCCTATCCTGGCAACCTGTCTGTGGCCACATAGTCCTGCCACCCTCCCCTACAACAGTTTTGATGCTTGTCAGACACACCAAGTTTGTTCAACTTGTTAGTCCAGTACATAGCTGTTCCCTCCTTTTTCCAGTTGCCCTGTTAATTTCTGTCAATTCAGTGAGCTGATTTGGCCCAGATGAGCCACAGTGACAATGCCATGAAGGGACAGAGCATGTGTCCTGGAGAGGATCCAACCTCTTCCACCTCCCAGTGACACTAAGCTGTTAGGCTCAAGGAGTAACATGCAGCTTTGCCCTTACAGTAAAATTGTAAATATTTGGGGGCAAGCTACTCCTTTTCAGGGGGAGTCCATATGGAGAAGAAGCGGTGTGATCTGCCTGTCTGCTTGTGCATGTGAGTGTGTCATGGTCTTTCCTCTTCCCCTTGGTCTGCTTTGAACCTCTTGCCCAATTCCAAGCTAACTTGACAAAGGGGCACCTGCTTCCAAGAGACTGATTTTCATGAAAATAGGTGGCTGATGTTGAGTAGAGGGACTGTGTTAAAGACTCTGTTAATGGAAAGGCCTGAAGATCTCATGCCAGAGGCACTAAAGAATCCACACAGGATGGGCAAGAAAAGATGAACATCCAAGCACAGGGAAAAGACACAACAGGACGCAGGTATCAGAAGACCAAACTGCAAGGCAAAAAGCTATAGGACAGCACTGCAGATGGAGTGGTTTGTTTTATCTGTGATCCTCCCTCTAATGCAGGGGGATCCTGGTCCATATGTGGGATCCCAGACCAAGGACTACTATTGCTGTTACTACAGTATTGCTCCTGCTGCTGAAAATGACAGACCTGAAGTAGAGAAACAGAGCAAAAGCAAGATGTCTGGGGAGCTGAGATCCCAGTAAAATGATTCCTTGGCATAACTAAAAGAGGAAGGCATCTCTAACACTAAAAGCCCAATATCACGGTTATTCATGTGATATGAAGAGACAGCTCTGCACAATGCCTTAGAGAAGAAATCCCCTCCCAGGAACACTCTGAAGTCCTGATTTAGCACAGACTTAAAAATGCATTTGAGTCTCACTATCTCGAGCGACGCTTACTTCTGTGTGTACACCACGGCTTTCAAAACTGCAGCCGGGCTCATAACAGCTTACACCTGAAGAGAAAGCAGATGTAGGCACAACACAGTTACTGATGCTGAGGACTCAGGCTGCCTGAGAGCCTTGTTTTTAGTGGCTAACCCTTTGCTACACACAGTGTGGGAAGACCTTTCTGGTAGGGCATTTGCTTCAGGCTGAAACATTCTGGTGGAAACGGTTTAGCCATTACAAGGAGGAGATGACAGTTCTTGTCTGGGCAGTAGGAGACCTTGGCTGAGCCCCTGGATTCAAAGGGACTCAAACTCTTCTCTCAGGAAAAATTCCTTTCCACCAAGCTATAAGCTACATTTTAAGAGAGAGGAGAGAGTTGTACCCTTTACCCCCTAACACTGTGGAACTGGTCTGAAAACGCACAAAAAATATATGGAACAGAAGAAAGGGAAGCGGCAGGGGTATATCTCCACAGCTCAGAGATTAGAGAGCACACCTTGGAGTGGGAAAGTTAATACATTTACGTTTCATCCAGAGCTGATGTCATATAAAATGCATTCAGACCTTTTTTTTTTTTAGACTGAAAGAGAGGTTGGGCTATTCTTCAAGAATATAGCCTATGTATATGGTTACAATAATGAGGAAAGAAATGTTTTACGCAATTATTATAGAAGACAGTATTATTAGACAGGCAGAGAAAGCCAGAAAGAGAAACAATCAGACGGGCAGAAATATAAAAGAAAAAGCAAGCAAGCAAGCTAGCTAGCTAGTTGTTAGGGAAGCCAAGTATTATGAGAAATTATTGTGTAAAGCAGGAGTCGTGTAGAACAATAGATCAGGGAGAAAGAATCCTGAGCCTGTCACTGGGAAGGAAAAGCAGCACACAGTTCAGGATGCAGCGAAGCATCCAAAGGATGGTTGAGTGGGTTAATAATGTCACAGCGACATAATCAAATTAGTAATGCTATCTTGGCTATGTGGTCTAGTCTATCAAGGCATTTACCTGGTTACGCTGTTCAAAACAATACCGCCGGAGTGGCAGAACCGTCCAGATGTCCTTCCCCACCCTGCTCCCAGCACCTGCACTCGTGTGCTCCTCCAGCCCAGCTCTCCTACGTGAGCTCCGTCACTGCTGCGAGAAGGGAATTAATGGTGCAGAAATCATAGCCCTGCTCCTCTCCCCACTGCCTGCGAGCTTACGGCCCGAGCCCCGGCCGCCGTGGAGGCATTGCTGTGACACAGGTTTGGGGCAAACGTGAGGCCCTGCTGCCTACAACAGCCTGTCTGCCAGCTGGCACGGCGGCATGAAAGCTCCGCAAAACTGGAGGGAAAGGTCATCAGCTCCTAGCCCCAGATAAGGAGAGGGTGCGAGGAAGGCCTGTCCCGCTGGGAAGCAAGAGCTTCTGAACACAAGCATCACCTCCCCCTCGATTAGTACCAAGCAATGCAGCTTCACGAGGACTGCAACACCCAGTTTTTTCCCCATGGCATCCTTGGTGATCCTCTGACTACCACAGGGCTTCCAGCGCAAAAGTAAGGTGGCCTGACTGGAAGAGACCTGAGCTAAGATGAATCCAGCTAGCCTGAGGAATAAGATAGGAATAACAGGAATAAGGATTGATTTTAAATGGTGCATCAAACTAGGGACACACCAAAAAGGGCATAGAAGAGAAATGCATGAGGATGGAGGGAAGGCATACAGACAGATGGATGGACTCATATCACAAGATCAGATATGTCCAGTCTAGAAATTTGTATAGGGCAGGGGCAGAGGAAGGGGAGGAGAGCTCTCCCAGACACAGTGATATGTGAGACGGGCCTAGGAATATTTTCAGAGTTTCAAGGAACTAATTCAGGCTGCTGCTTTGTGAGAAGAGATACTCACAGTTTATCTGACTGTGATTAAAATGTGTTTATATTTATACAGTTATGTTTCGTATATATGCTTCATTTAAAAACATACATATAAATATGTAAAAAGGAAGAGGAGAATGGCAGGCTATAAGGGGCGTTTCTTCAAATTCCTACAGCCAGAGGCAGACCTGTAAAGGCCACTGCTATCTGCCTGAGAAAGGGTCTCTCCGCAGCCCCCTCCCTCTGCTCTTCTCTTCCAGGACAGCAGGAAAAAAGGAAAGAAATGCAATTTTCCCTGTTCCACCTCTGTGAGGAAGAAACAGCACAAAGAGTCCCCATGTCCATCGACAGGACTCAGAGACAAGCTTGAGGCTCTCAGGGAAAGAAATAGAAAATAAAATCAAATGAGGCTTAATCCGAAAAGCAAACGTTTGCAGGGACAAAGCCACCACAGGGATTGTCATTTCACAAATTGTATTAATCTGGGCAAATAGTGCTTCAGAAACAGTAACCATGGTGTTTATGTTCAGTTTCCCCTCCTGACCTTATCTTGCCTCCATGGTTCCCCTCAATATGGGCCAAACCCTTATCAGTTTGCACCAAAGGTCCCTTCCTCAACAAGGCAATCATGCAGACCTGGAACTTGTGCCTGAATCCGATAAGCAAAAGAGATGACTGAAATACGACTTTGTTCCTTCAGTTTAACAAGCAGCGGAAGAGGGTTATCGGGCCAAGACGGCAAAACAGCTGAGCACCCAGGTCCCCACACAGCAATGCCCGTACTTTGTAGGGGGATTGTGTTTTGCTAGTAGGACTGCATTAATCCCCTCCACATCTGAACATGTATCTGAACATCTACAAATCCATGAGTCTGTTCTACATACGGCTCACATCATATGGAGATGAAAGGATATGGGAATATGAAATCTATGCATTGAGCCATAATATGAACAATTCAAGAAAAACAGCCCTGTCTTCTAACGAATACTGGCTCAAAATGACACTGGGGAAAGAGCTTTTTGGCTTGTTATGCTATAAAATCTACTAGATAGCTTCATGAGCAGGGGAGGTGGAGGCAATTGTTTTTTGCTTAATTTCAGAGCCACTAAAACATCATGGGTTTGAAAGTCTCTGCTCAATCTCTAATGCTATTGAGTTCATGTTCTGATTAAGAGAGGCAGCGAACAAAGGAGCAGAGAGTGTGTGGGGGAAGAAGGTAAAAGAGTAAAAGCTAGCAGGGTGAAAAATGAGGCAGAGTGAAAAACATATTGAAACTGTGAAAAAAAAGGTGTTAGAAATGTGGAGAGAGAAAAAAAAAAGTTCCAGAAAAAAATATATCCACTGTATCTATCTAGCAGTTCCCCCTAATCATATCTGTCATGCTAATTACCAGATTTAGGTGTTTGTACGTTATACAAAGATGAGTGAGTGTGTGAGCGCATGTGCATGGCTTCTGACAAGTCACACATACAACATGCTGATTTCCCCCTTTAGCTAGAGAAAAGATTTCTTCAATTGAATCACCGTCAGAATGAGCTGAATTACAGGAAAGATGAGGTTAGGCAGCTCATGTAGCTTTTGAGAAATCCAATAAAAAAAAATCCAAAGGATTCCCCAAACCCCAGAACTCCAGGAAATGCACTAGTTCCTGTGTATTACATTGTTTCCTTCCGAACATATTAATGTCCAATATGCAGCAATATGCAATGCCATGCTGCAGGTTACCTTTTCTTACTATGGCTTTTATGCAACCTGCCGGTCTGTACAGACAGCTTACTGCACCCCTCCAAAATTGCACTGTTGTGCAGTGTTTTGCACCTATATTAATCCCGCCTGCACCCCCAAAATCACTAGCTCTTGCAAAGTTATGCTTTAGGATTTAAATGAACGGGGCTGTGCAGAGGAGGGTGTGCAGAGGACAGCTGATGTTGGTTTAGTAATGCAGCGAGGTATGCAACAGCTCAAGTGACAACTACTCATTAGCAGCTAATCCAATCGCTCCTGCTAATCCAATCAGGCTGAGTAGCTGGAGTGGTTGCTTTGCAGGGTGGTCATTTTGCTTTCTCAGGCATCCTATGAACTTCAGTGAGGAGTAAAGGCAAGCTTCAGGCTGGCCTGGTGCACTGAGCAGGTTCAGCCGAGGTGCTGGGGGTCAGCTGCAAAACTGGCTGTGGTTCCATGTGGCAAAACAGGGACAGGCCAGGAATCAGGGCATCCCTCATAGTCTCTTTGCAATATGAGAAACGAGCTTCCCATCAGCCTGCTCTGACTGCGGGGGGCTGCAGGTGCCAAGGGTGAGGAGGAATGAGTTAACCCACTGTCCTTCCCTCCCTGGGGCCTGGGCTCTGGCTGGCAAATTGCAATCCAAAGCTGAAATTTTTCAGCAGCCGCATGGATATCATTCCACTGTGCCTTCATTACCTCATGATCTCTAAATAGGGGCCAGTCGGGCCCAGAACGCATTATGTGGTGGCGTTATGACTGATATAAACCACAGAAGTGGCATTTTGCAGATGAGAAGAACGAGCAAAAACCCCGCAAAATCCTCTGCAGTTCGCTTTAAACGAGGGCTGTAACTTCTCACACATGTCCCACTCCCAGTGTACAGGAAGAGGCTGATTAATCCTGCATGTATTAGGCTGGAATATTGCATTACTGGAAGCAAAGAACCCCCTTAATCATATTGCTGCTTATGCCAGAGGTCTGTTTTCTCTCAAGTGCATCACATTAAGAGCCATCCTGGGGCTACAGCACCGTCCCATGCTATTTTTCGGGTCACAGAACTACGCAAAGGTTTTGTTCCGTCATGTTTGTTTTTTGGTGGCAGGTGTCTGGCTGAGCTGGGATTAACCTTCAGAAAACCACTAACACTGAGGAAGTTTTTGAGGGAAGAGACAGAAGGAGATGGGGTTTTGTCACCTACGATTTCCAAGAGGAACCCTGATTTGGAAAGAAGAGCCTAATCTCCCTTTGCTGCTTTCTCCAAAAGCAGGAGAGGGGAACAGCTAATGAGATATGCAGGATGGGAGCTGGTGTTCTCACCTAACCTAAAGAAAGGTAAGAATTTCACAGGGAGGATGGCTGTCTGCATCTTGACCCCCTTTTGAGGGCCCAGTGTAACCCTGATTAAGTGCAGGCCAACCTCCCAACCTCATTCCCTCCCAGCGCAGCAAGGCCGGTTGTTAGCGAGAGCAAGCCAGACTCCATAGGATCATACTGCAGCGATCTGCAGCTTTGGGAGTCCATAACTCCCCCCAGGGACATTATGGGAGTGGATAGGGAAAGAAAACAACTATTTTTGTGGCACAGTCCCTCTCTAGCAAGCACAGAGGGGTGTGTTAGAAACACAGACATCTTCTGAGATGATGCACTGCACACCTGATCTCAATTCCCTCTCCCAACATACACAGAGACACACATTTCCTTGTGCCAAGGAATAAAGGATTTCCTTTCAGATACCACAGAAAACTTCTTGTTCTGCATTTTAGCTCCTGCTGGAGGTTCCAAATTGCACCATGGCTGAACTCCTATAAAAGCAGTAAAAAAGACACTTAAAAAAATCCCCTCCCTTCCCCGACTAGGACATTTTCATAAGCCCAACAACCCAATAAAACAAGCCAGGCAGCACAGGAAGTCCTGGCAGCAGCTTCAACAGTTTCAGACACACAGACAAGACCAGTGACAATAAACGATGTCCCACAAAGCATGAAACTAAGCAGAAATGTCTTTGGGGAAGGCAGATTATTGCACTCAACCCCAGGGAGGAGGTGACAGAAGGAAAAGAGCCTCTATTTGTACAAGCCACTTTGGACTTTCCCTTTGAACAGGGCACAGGGGCACTGAGTCTTATGGCCTTTTTAATAGGAGCATCTGCTCTTTTTCCCATCCCAGCTGGATGGCATCTATGTGTGTTTGCTGTTAGTGAGATGTACCATGTGTCATGAGGAGGAGCATATCCTGGGCAGGGAGTACACGCATGGCTTAGAGGCCTTTACACCACAGCAGCAGGTCCATTTGTTTGGCCTGAGCACTTGCTTTGGGGCAGCAGCTGCATTTTCCATCTTCTGTGGAATTTCCAAATGGATGAAGCCCTCAAGGGTGGATGTTGTTATCAGAGTAATGTGTGCAAGAGCGAGGGTGTAGAGGGAGGGGGCTTCACAGGCAACTTTCACTTTATTTTGTCTTATGTAATTTTATTTTACTTTATTTCTACTGCAGACATCTGGAAATGAGAGCCATCACACTCCTACAGACCCTCTGAATGCAGGCCATCTGTGGGACCATCTTTTCCTCCCTCTCAGTGATGACCCGCCTTGCAGGAGATTGATGGGGATGGGGAGGGGTTGTAGGAAATGTCACAGGGATACCCACATGGTCAGTAGCAAATCTGTCAAAATGGAATTTCTGTCTAATTCTGAGGCTTGCTATGCAGCCCTTCAAGTTCGCTAGGTGTTCCCAGGAACAGAAATGCCAAAGCAACCCTTGCTGTCTGCCCTGTGCTCTCCCTGTTCCATAAATGTCCCTTCCCTGTGGAAAGGTCCATCAGTTATTTTTAAAAGGCTCACATTTATAGAATAAGCGGAGGCAGCTGGAGTAGTTCATCCCATCCTATCCCTTGTAAATGACTTCAGGGGCCCCATGGAAACCTACAGCAGCCTCCCTCCTTTGCCCATCAGCAGAGAATTTAACTGCCCCATCTGCCACCTCAGCCCTCCAACAGGACATAAAACAGGACAGTCCTTACAGCTAAAGGCCAGATCATGCACAAATTACCATATGCAGTGGTTTTTACAGGGTTTAGTCCAAACGACTTGTATGCAAGAGCAGTCCTAGTGTGGTCAATCCCTAAATTTGAGGTCAGAGCCACCAAAGAATTGTGAAGAGTTTCTTCTTTGTAAAGAAAGTTGTGCCTGAAAAAGCTTACTATGAGATTTGTAAGAGGAGTCTGCATTGATCTGAGCTGGGTGTTAACAATAAAACTGAAGAGCTACAGCACTGCCTCCCCCCACCCACCTCAGCAAACCTCACCGAACCTAGCAGACGCAAATGCAAGTCAGACTCCGTGGGCTGGATAGACAACAAGATACTGCTGTCCCATCTGTAGCAGTGTACATGCCAGTGGAGATCAGCTTAACACAGAGCGAGGAGGTACACGGGAAAGCAGTTGCTTTTCTCTTCCCTTCCCACTTTTTCCTGCTCTGAGCTGGGAAGGCAGCCTGGAGGTTGGTGCCATGTCCGTGGCGCTCCCAGTAAACTGGCTTTGATAGCACAAACAGAAGAGGATGCGTGACATATGCTCTGCTCATGCTACGACACCAGGACAGACGACATGGGACCGACGTAAGCATTACCCACCACGCTGAAACCCCGGGTTGTCCACTTTGCCTTAAGACACCGTTTTGACAGCCTCTCGCCACTTAAAGAACAAGCCCGTTTCCTCCAGAAAACCCCAGCGTCCACAACAGGAACAACACCCTTGCAATGGCCGGTGGGAAATTTGCTGGACATGACCTGCTTAGCGTCTTCGAGGCCTAATTGGCATACTCCGCAATCGGTCTGGCTTCGGCTGCCAGGAGAGAGTAAATTGTCTCCTGCTTTCACAGATGGGATGGGGGAAGGGGGTGGCCACCGCGTGTCTGTACGATGGTGTCAGGGGATGGCAACAAAGGATGTCAAGAAAATGGCGCTGCCAAGGCGCTCGCATATTTGGCTTATAACCTGATGAGTGCAAGGCAGGTGGCAGAGTCTATGTCATGCCCGGTGGGGAGTAGAGAGAGAAGGGAAAGAAAGGAGAGAAAATAAGACTGGTGCAGATGGGAAGTGCCAGCTCTTCTCACTGGAGCAGAGCTGTTCGATTGGGAAAGCCAGCCAGAGAAACTTCAAAGATCTGGGAGAGAAAAAGCCGAGCTGGTCAGCGTCAGCCATCATCTCCTGATCCTTTCCTGCAGCCTGCTTCATTGCTGTTTTAAAGATCCCATTTGGAGAGGAAAAAATAAATAAATAGAGCCCACAATTAAAAAAAATGGAAAATGAGGAAAAGCTCAGAGATTTCAAATAAGTATGTGATGTGTGTGTGTGAGTGAGAGAGAGAAAAAGAGAGAGAGAGATTAAAAAAAAAAAAAGGCAACTTCTTGGAACAAAACACACACGAGGCAATGCCAAAAACTTGAGAAGGAGAGTGGTTACACACTAATTTAATTCTCTAATCCCCCTACTCCTGTCACTGTTTACTCACTGATAAATGTGCAGTAGCTTCAGCAAGACAGCCACATTTGCAGGAACTGACAGCCTGACTCAGAGACTATTTACCTAAAGACCATGAATATTAAAACAGGTTTCCAAAAGGGCCCCTTCTTGAAGGAGAAGATTAGCATGGGGCCTCTTGCTGACAGACTCTTCCCTCTCCACCCCTCCTTCCCCCACACCGTGATGCATCTCTTGTGCAAACACTCCCAAAGTATCACCTAGCTGAAGAACTGAAATATTGGAGCGATGCCCTGGAGCTGTGCATTCAGCTTTAGCCTGACAGCGAAAACTCCCACCCATCCAAGACAGAAGTTGGGGTTAGGGTTCAGAGTTTTTAAAAATATAATTAATTAAAAACAAAACTCCAAACCAAGCCATTTTTTTCTCCGTCTAAAAGCTGAACTGTGAGTGCAGAGTTTTTTAATGGAAGTATTAAGAAGGCAACAAAATTACATTCCAAAGTGCTGATTCTTAAGTGAGTTTGGATGTGTCTCCAATGATGCCTCTTGAAATTCATCAGTAAGTTGGAAAAAGGATAAAGTAGAACTGGAAAGGACAGAGCGAAGGATGATAATAAAGATCAGAAAGAAGAAATATTTTCCATAGGATTGGAAAGATTAAAAGGACTAGATTCCCCAGCCTGGAAATGAGACAACAGCGTGGAAATACAAATGAGGTGCATAAAAACATGAATGACATGTCAAAAGGAATATTGAAGGGAACATTAATTGCTATTTCTTGTAACAAAAAAAAAAACAAGAAAAAATGATTAACAAGTTAAATTAGCTGGCAACAAGTTTGAAACGAAAGGAAGAGCTTTTGGATTTTTGTTTTGTTTATGAAACATATATTTAACTAGAGAAATTGCATGCCACAGAATCTTGCGGGGAGCAAAATATAAATAGACCCCCACTCTGCAAAAAATTTAAGAAATTCATGAAAAAAGGTGTATAAAATGCTTTTAGAGGCAATGAAGAGGATACAAAGAATCAGAGATTGCTAGAAGTGGACAGGATATAACAGAGGCAAGGTAATTCTGTATTTGCTCTATTCTTGTACTCTTTCCAAAGTCATTTGCCACTGGCCAATGAAAGCAAGATACTCAGCAAAATGGACTTTTGTTATGAGTTTACAGGGCCTTCCTGATATCCTTCTGATAAAAGGAAAGACTGTAGTATGCAGACAAAGAGAGATGCACTGAAGTTCAGAGATCATTTTTAATCACTTTTCATCCAAAACCTAAGCACCTGGAGGATCTGATTTTCCTAAACATGCTAAGCTTCCTCTTCCATGAAAGGAGTTGTGCCATACTGGGCGTATGCAACAAGAAGAGTTCGAAAGGGCTCTTGAAAACATCATACGCCTTCAGCGTCCACCAGGTCTGTTACTGCTCTTTTGCTTGTACTGTTGGATTGGAAAGTGTTTCAGAAGCACTGAGAGACAAATTAGGCCTGTCCTGTAGTCATTTGGCAATGGAGTTAGAAGCATAACTTATTTAAGTAGGCCTTTGTTTCTCTCTGTACTTATCACTCTTCCTCTCTACTGCCATAAGGAATATTCCCTTTCCAGAGAGAAAGGAATTTGTGAAGCCTCCACACACACAGAAACAGGCACATACACATATATGCAGCTTGGGCATTTAGCCTATTTCCCATCATGTAATCTGGGACAGTAACACAAAACCTACTGTCTGATCTGGTTTGGTTAAAACAATGCAACCTATGTTTCTTCCACTGGATGACAACTCCACAGTGTGATGCATTTGTTCTGATACAGACAGTGCTTGGAAATGGATAAATATCCTGGCTTTGAAGACAGTGACAGTCAGCCTCTGTCTTAGGTCAGTGAACTATTGAGACAGAAATAGAGTTTGGGATTTTCCAGTCTCTGAAGCTACCCTGACACTCCTTGATGTAGATGCACATTTGGCATAAAACGGCCCAGCTCTGCCGAAGTCAGTGGAGTTATTCTGTTGTTTGATCTTGCTCCCAGATGAGGATCTGGTGTGTTGTGCAAAAGCCTCTGGGGGCTTTACTGCCAATTACATGATAGACAAGGCTAACACAAGGACGAGCATATTTGGCTTCCAGAGGAAAAGACTAATAGTCATCCTCTCTGCAATCCCTCAGCATCCCTGGACACCTTCCCAACTGCAACCAGGCAGCCCATACCTAGAAAATTAGTGTTTGTAAGGTTACACCTCAGCTTTGCCTGTAGCAGAAAAAACAGATTTCAAGAGAGCTGCACCAGAGACCACTTGGTCTGAAAGGCTTTGCGAGCTCTTCATGAGTGAGTATGTGAAGGGGTTAAGCCACATGAACACCTATCATACAGCTTTTCTCTGGCCAAGGTCAGGCTACAGCATCAATATGAACCCCAGAAACAACCCCAGCTCCCTCCTCTCACTCCCTCTTCATAGTTCGCAGCTTCCAGAAGGCTAAAAATACATCTAGCTAATCCTCTGAGATGAAGATGAAGTCTCCCTGTAAATATGCTGAAGGCTACTGAAAGAGGGGGTGGGGTGAGGTAGAAGTCAAAGTGAATAGAAATGTCTCCTAATACAGATAGAAATCTTTGATAAATGTTTCCTGTAGGCGGAATTTAGTATTTCTCTAAAGGAATAGTTTAATTATGATTGGAACTACCATACTGAACGGGAGAAGATGGAACATTAGGAAAGCCCCCTAGAAGCAGAAACGTGCTGTCTGGGTACACATGAAGCAAGAGTCCCTCTGGCCTCATTACTTGGCCCCAGGGAAGGATAGCTTCCTCTGGCTTCTCTTTCGAGTGCCTTCCTCCACAGTACCTCTTTCTACTACCTGGATGCACTTCACTTTCTCTGCACACCTTATGCCTTTGGCAGAGCTGCAAAGCTCAATCATGGTCCTGAGTAGATACATGGACAAATCAAGCCTACTTCATGTCCAATTCTAAATACAGGCCCTAGTTCAAGCTCAAAGGTTAAGAAACCAAGGCAACGAAGTTTAAAAGGTGCAAGGGGTGTTTCTTGATGACCTTGCAGAAACCATTTGGATTTCTGGCACATCTTAACAGAAGAGTTTTTGGAAGCACCTTGGCATGTTTTCCAGTAGCTTGGAGTGGGTTAATGCAGCAAGCTTCACTCCATGCTACATTTGTTTCTTAAATGCTTTCCCTAAGGATTCCCTCTTAGAGCATTGGCTAGATGGATCTTGTGTCTCTCCCAGGAAGGCTGAACAAGTATGGTTCTCTGTATTCCCTGACACCTGATTCTCTGCCACATTGTGCATTTAATTATTTGGGAAGCTTTTATCTGGATGCAGTTTTCTCTCCATTAGGTATCTATACTTACATACGTGGAATTACAGCATCGTAGACGTATAGGCACTCTCCCTTTGGTTTAGGAGGGTCTTGCAGCCTTTATGAAGTTGAGCCATGCCCAGACTCCTAAAAGACAAACAAGCCCACTCTCTATTGCTGATCAAGTGACTCATCTGTGTGACTTGGAATAGGTGCTCTCCTGCTGCATGCACTTTTATGCCTGAATAGTGAAGTGCTGCAACCCCACTTCTGTTCTGTGTCCCCATGTGCTATGTGACAGAATGACGTGCTATGGACTTGGAGAGTGTGTGTGTGAGTAACACGCCACAGCACCACTGCAAGGTGGTGTGCCTCCTAGCATGACTCCTTGCTTGGAGGAACTCCTGTGACATGTTGCCCAGTAACGATGGTATGCACAGGCTGTTGCTCCTGTGATGTACCTTAGTAGAACAATCACAGATCCCTCTAGGCATTTGTGTGCTTTTCAGGCAGTTCTGTACCCCGACCTGTGATAAGACCCTATGTATAGGGACTAACACACTGGGACTGGACAAACTAGAGTGATCTGCAAAGACATCAGGTAGCTAACTCCTGTTTAGGTGCTTTATGTCCAATACAAGCAAGGGAGATTAGGGTCCCAAGTAAGAATTTAAACACATAAACATTTTCATGGGTGTAGGAGTTTGTCAAGGAACATACCTTCAAGGCTCTGAGGAAATAGTTTCTACTTTAACACCCGCAACCACGCATTCATCACCCAGTAGACATGCAGACAATCCTCCTCTTCCCTTTCCCTTCTTTCATCTACAGCAAAACCACACTATTCAAACTTTTCCACTATCAGTAAGAGAAGCTGCCGTTTACACATTTACAGAGCAGCAGACACAACACCAGTTTAATGATACAGGAAGGAAAGAAATAAGGAGTAAGCTGTATATAACATATACACATATATTTTAAAGACTCAGCAGGAGAGACTCTGCTGTCATCTTTGTTTATAGAGAAATAGCTAAATATTAAAGAGGGCCAGGGCTGATGGAATTGGATGGAAAGTTATATCTCTGAATCTATTTGTAATCACCCGTGTCTCTGGTTCTTTTCTCATAATACCTGCAGAGACATGACATACTGCTAGCTACCCCTGGAGCATCTTATAAAGAATGCAAGGGTTTTCCAGCGTCTGGTATTCAGGTGGTGTTGGACTGGAGTGCAAGTCAGCCCTGATAAGGCAGGAGAGAAGAGCTCAGTTCAGACCAGGCACTTGCCCAGAAAGGGAATGTGTGATGGCTACTCTATGGGAGGGATCACAGTGTCAGCAGCACTGGTCTGACTGAGCTATGAGACCTCTAAATCTCCACCTCTCATCTCATGATCCGCACTTGCTCTCTGCAGCTCCTGCACCAAGACAAACCCCAGTCTCATGTGCCTTCCAAATGCTCCATGTACATGCACTGATTTCTTCATCTCTGTGCGGCTGCCCCTTCCTTACCGTTTCATAACAGCTCCAGATGGGTGTGATTAACAACACATAGCCCTTACACACCTTCTGTGGGAAGTAGCTTTCAGAGAATTTCCCCAAATTGCCCTAACTTAACAGGTAGACAGAGAGAAAATGAATAACCCCAGGCATGCAGCAAGTCCCACGCAAAAAAAATGTGGGAATAGAATGCACATTTCCTTTTTTTTTTAGGAAAGATTTACTACTCTCTAGACTATGCTGTGTCCTGTAATACTGGTATCACTTTAAAAATCAATCCAAACTGAAGGGCTAAGGACAGAGAGGCTTTTCCGAAATATTTTTTTTGTTTTAAAATACATACACCATTGCCAAATTGTTTTTGAGTGGCTAGTGACTCTCTTTTTTTTATATAGTTATTCACTAAGGTGCATGGGGGAGATAATGTTTAGCCTACAGCTGGATTGCAGTTGTTTGTCACTGAGGCAAAGCACACAACACCTAGTTGTAGTGGTTGGTTTTGATCAGACAAAGATACTTGTTTTTATACCTGGGTTCAATTCTCAGCTCAGCCAGGTTGTCTGTCCTGTGTCTAATTCCCCACATCTAGGACACAGAGTAAATATTTCCAAAGTTTTTGAGGCAATAAGTCAAGTAATGATCGAGAGCTACTCCTCTGTCTGACACAGGGAATACAAGCACCTAGGCAGATAAATTGTCTCTGTTCTGTGCCTGGAAGAGCATAACTTTTGCAGTTGCATGTTTCCAGTAGGAGCATTTGTAATTATGGATTCAGCAAGTCACCGTGCTGTGCATATTCCACAACTGCTCATGGAGGAATCATTGTCTGTGCAAAATGCTCCTGGTTAAAGTGTTTGCTGCAACAGGCATAAAAATTGAGCGCAAACTGGCCATGAACAGGCAGAACAAATTCAATTCAGGAGTCACAGGACTATTGTGACCTGCACAATGCTCTTTTCTCACAGAGTTCTGCATAGGATCCAAGGACACAGATAAGAAACTTTAACTCAATTTTCAAATTATTTTTAGTTTCGTGTGCTAAAGAAATGAGGGATTTGGTGATCATTGCATATCTTATTGTCTATATATGTATGCCTTTCTTTTTCTCTCCTCTCAATAACTTTGAGCCAACTGGCACAGGGTGGTTCATTTGTAGCTTGATAGACATGAGAGAACATAATCATGAGTTGAAATGCTGTAAAGAAAAAAGCTCTGGTTTTTTTGCTTTTCAATGAATGCATACTTCTGAAAAACTTTCCTGAGGAAGTACACAGGTTCTGGAATATTGTCCTCTCTTGACATTAAAAATGTAGTGAATAAGTGCAGACCCGTATCTGAAATAATTTCTAATCTGAAACACATGTTATTCATCATCTGCCCCATTTATGGAGCACAGACCAGAGGTCCTCCAGCCTTTTGCTGACCCATAGACCAAAGTATTGAGCATAATGTCTCCAGTACATGGCCTTTGGATTTTACTCCTTTAATCTTCCATTAATGAGACTGATGTTGGGGGGTCTTAAAGGCAACACACTCAAAGCTCAGGCTTAAGGCTTAAGCTCATCTGAAAATCACCAGCCATGTCTACTGCTCTATTGCCAGTCAGTCAAAAAACCAGTCTGGCTCCAGAAACTTATTCTGTGATGTAGGGCCAGTTTTGCAGCTGTCCTCATAACTTGCTTAGGCTTCTCTATATCTTGTCAATCCTTAAGGCTAATATAAATTGCAGTAGCCTTCATGCTGTTCTGACTTTTATGGAAGAACAGATTCAGCCAATGCCCAGCATAAAGGATCTACACGGCCCGTCTCCTCCCTGCCTTCACCGACTCGTCACGGAGAGATCAAGTCTGACCTTGCAGCAGAAAGGCCCAGTGGGTAAAGGCTCAGCATGGGCCTGAGCTGCGGGCAAGTCATTTAGCTGTTTTCAGCTGCCAGCTCATTCATTTTTATAGGTGCCTAAATAATTTCCAGGACCTGGATTTCTACACGTCTGTGCCTTGGTTTGCCACCTACCGGATAAGAAAAACCACAGAAATTTGCTTTGCAGGAGTGTGGTAAGGACAGACTTCAGCAATGAAGCCCCATTCTGTGGTGCCCAGGCACTACAGAAAAAGGAGCACTGGTAACAGAGCCATGGCCTTCACGTATACCCTTTTAGATCCTCTCTTTGCTTCATAGGACAAAGCAGGCTAGGCTTGATTCTCAGCTAGAGTAAACGGAGGTAGTCAAAAGAACTGCCAGTTTATGCCAGCTGAAATGCCACCTGGCTGGCTCTGGAGTAACTTGATAAGCTATGTGCTCCCCACAGATCTCTCCACTCTCCTAGGAAAACTAGTCAAGCAAGAATTCAGATTAAGAGTAGCGTGCACAAATGTTTTCTTAATAATAATTAATACATGATTAATAGAAACAGATTCTGAAAATAAATGATTATAAGATGTCTCTATAACATGCCACCGGGATGATGGGGATAAATGATGCTGAGGCACCTGAAAGTTGAGAGCCCATTACTAAGCATTTATAAACTGGAATGCATAAAAATATTTATCCACGTCTTTCTGAAACATTCTCTAATGTGTCTTCAAGCAATTTATCAGCTAAAAAGTAATTTCCATTAATCACTTATTAATTATTAATAAAGTGTTTGTAAGTGTCACCTTAATTTAAAAGTGCTTCTGATTCAAGGTGCACTTCCAGACTTACGTTCTTGAAGGAGATCTTGACTCCCAGACCTGAGTCCTTCAGACTCAAGTGACCTTGGTACATCCTCCTTCGCCCACCCCACCCTAGGTCTCCACACCTGTTAGGCTTGCAAATGGGACTAAGTCATGTTTTTGGAAATCACAATTTGTCATTTCAGAAGGAAACTCAATCAGATCCTCTCTCCCCACTTGCAAAGCTGGATGCCCGGACCTGGGAACGCAGCATTCAAATGTTTCAATTTATCATTACAGTGGAACCCTGAAGAGATCACATCTGCCAGGACCATAAATTGGACAACATCCCACTTCAGAAGGAGCAGCCTCAGCTCGATATTCCCATTCTTGAACAAGGGACCAATTAGGCAGGCTTATTTACCTGCCATAAAATGAGATGTTAGCCAGTGGGAGAAGTCACTTAAGGACAACAACAACAAAAAGTCTTTCTGAGCTGTTAGAAATAGCCAGCTTAAGGAACAGCAGCTCTTCACACTCTAAATTCTGCCTATATATTTTTCTTCTCTTCCTCCTGTTTCTTCATTCCTCCTTTCAAGTCAGTCTCCTGCCCCCTTGTCTTTTGCCCTTTATCTTACACATTTTATCTCCTCTCTGTCCCTTTTTCTCTTTTTTTTTGTTCTTCATTCCTTTCTTCTTTCTCCTAATTTTTCCTCTGCCTCTTTTGTTTTGTTTTTTGGGTTTTTTTACACAGATGCACATCCACTAAGATTTAATTTGGAGCCTTATTACGGAATCAAAAAGGTCTTACACTTTGAAACAGAACCTGGGCTAAAAAAATGAACAAATTGCTCATACCTTCTTTCCCTTCATAAGACTTTATAGTGAGGAACTCAATTTTCCACTTGCCAAAAACTGGATTCAGGCCCAAAGAGTCACTAAAGGCAAAATCTTCAGGTTTAAATGTGGTATTTTCTCCCTTATGGCCTCAATTCAGCTTTTTGACTACTTCTAGATGGATAATGGTGTGAGAGCATCCAGAAAGAAAGCAGAGTTAAGCAGACACACATCTGTCAGGGATGGTATGTGTACATTTATCCTGCCTCAGTGCTGGGGGATGGACTAGATGACCTCTTGAGGTCCCTTCCAGATGCACTCATCTATGATTCCATGATTAATTGCCTTCCTGATCCGGAGTTTATCTATCCAAAGAAATAAGCTTCAAAATCTCCTGCAAATACATATCCCGTGGACTGCCTGGGGATAGTGCCCCTCCCTCGCCCAAATTTAGAATCCAGGGAGGGGATCTCTCCCTGCTGATCCCTGCAGAAATATAGCCCATTTCACATCCTCTGATAGCAAAGGAATTAATGAATAAAGCTGATTTATTTCAGTAGAGAAAAGAAGAGAAATTCAGCCTCTGAATGGGAAAGAATATTTTTATGCTTGGCTTTCTGGAAGAGACAGGGAACTGAAGCTCGGTAAGAGTTGCTGATGGCATATTTTGGTTTCCCTCCCCTCCACCACAAGCAGGAGTAATTTCTGCCTGCGTTCCTGGGGTTGCCAAGTGTGGTGTGGCACAGAGCACTACCATCAGTACCGCAATGAAACCCCAGCAGAGAAGCCCATGCCATCTCCTCTGTTGAGTCAGAGGCTGTCTTGAGCTAACACTGAATTAATGCTTCACTGGGTAAGGATGGACATAAGCAAGGACAGGCACACTTTGCTCAAGTGGGCCAAAAGGAGGAGAAATAGAGAAAAGAAAAGGAAAGATGACAAGAAAGGAGGGAAGGATAGCAATCTAACATGAACACCTTATCAAAAACAAACGTGAAGGATGGGGACCTGTTGCCTATTCTGAAGAGATTTAATTGTGGACATCACCTGAACTGCTGGCCATCTCCAAATGATTTGTTCCAGGTACTCACTTAACAGATTTAAATTCATCTTTTTCTCTTCATAGAATATGAAGAATTGGCTCAAATGGAGCTTTCCACAGTACAGACATTTGGTCAGATATATCCTACCCAAAGAGATTTGAAACTGAGCCTCCACTACAGCAGGAAAGGCTTATAAGTAGAAGAGTGAGTATTCCTGGAGAATCTGGGCATGCCACACTAATTTACTGAAAAGGTGGCTGGTTAATGAACAGGAGGCATAAGAAAGATATTAAAGACTTAATGTTGCTTTTTTAGACTGGCCAGATCTAGGCTGTGAGGGATTTATATTAGCATACCCTTTCGAAAGCAAGTCATGACAAAAAATAATACAGGAAATTAGTTTGGTTTCACACTTTCTGTCTCTTCTGAATCATCAGAATTCAAACTGAGTTAAAAATTAATAGGGGTAAGATTCAACTGACTAAACATAGATATCTACACTAGGTGGGTACATCTGAGCTAGTCACCCTAGACTTCCTTGTTAATCAAAGGAGAGAATTAGACACTTCTGTGCACTTAAACAACTCATCTCCTCCTAAATCACATATCTAAACCAGAGATCAGAGGCATTCTATCCAAAAAATCCTCTTATTTCTGTCCATTGAGCACAAAGGGAACTTACAGTAACTAGTTCAGATGCAAGTTTCTAAAGCTAGCCAAGATTTCTGATTTCCAAGTCCAAACATTTACAGATCGTAATAGTCTCTCTTTTTACAGAGTTTAGCAGAAAAACAGTGTCATCTCTATGTTTTCCTTCTTTCAGAGCTACAGAGCAGAAATATGATTTTCTACTGAATAATTCCTGATAACACCCTTTAACACAGGAAAAAAAAAATCAACTCTCCTAACCAATTTTTGGTTACTTTTGTTATTTCTTTATTTTTCCCTGTCTCGTCCCAGCAATCTCGCTTCTTGTTTCTTTACTTCCTTTTCATCTTGAATACAAAGAGCAGGTTGATCCCAGCTCTGGCCCTGGAAATGTCAGGCTGAAAATGTTACTCTTGGAGTGATTTGCATGCATTACAAAGTGACAGGTGACAGGAGCACACAACCTCGGCTAATAGATGATTAATGATGTGATGTTGGCCAGCACTGTTGACTCGTTTTCCTGCTCTTCAGGAAACTTCAAAGGCAGCTGGCATTTCTGTTGCCTTATGACAGGCTCATAGGTGAGTGTAATTGTTTAGTCCATATGTGCATAGAATAGAAGTAGCCATGAGCGTGTTCATGGAGCACATTTGTCTGTATGTGTGTATATGAGGGAATGTGCAGAATCGTATGCATGAGCTCCTGGGTGTTTCTGTGTGCGTATGAGCTCCTCATACACAAACCGCATGGTTTCAGTGGGTTATTGAGAGCATCATTATCCAGCTACTGTATTCCGAATAAAATACCATGGCCCATTTGGGGTTACAGTCTAAAGGAATGAAAGAAACTCACTGGAATTTTAATCTGGATGGAGAAAAATCAGCCCTAAAGTAAACAGTACATTTGGAAGGGAGCCCAGTAACTAGCAATCAGAACAGGATTAGAAATAGGTCAGGGCTGTAAACTTGGATCTTTCCTTCAAACCCCTTTTCATCTCAGCAAGATTTGGGAGGGTTTAGGTCATTACAAAGATTAGAGACAATGGTGAAATGTGAGTCTGGATTTCAATCCAACCCAAAATTCAAGGCACAGACTCACTTCTCATGGATGCATCATCAGTCTGGAGTACAGTTAAAGAAGTATTTGGAGTTTTCTAGAAGAACGTTCTTAGGCAGGATCCTCCCAACACACGCAAATATCAACCTCTTTTTGTTCTCTGAAGTTAAAACCCTTGTACTTTGTAAAGGTGAAGGAACTCTCATTTCCTGCTCCACATGTGAACATCTCTCTCCTGTCTTGGGCCTCTCATCTCACAGTACTCTGTATTCAGGAAGTCTCTTCCAAAATTCCTTAGCGTTAATGGAAAAGCAAACCAAAATTCTGGATCACAGTTATGGCAGGCAGTTCTGAACAAGGATCAGCCAGGTGTGTCTTTTCTAATAGAAATGAGTAGATTTCTGAATCAAAATTCTGCATCAAAAGTGATTTTTTTTCTTTAAATAGAAAAGAAAAAGCGTGAAAATTGGTCTCTCCTTCAGACATCAGATTGCTCAATAGCCAATATTGTGTGAAGTTGCTGTAGAATAAAGGAAGCAAGGCTTTAGCAAGAGCTTAAAAAGATATATTTTGTCATTGTTCTTCTGAAAGCTATCATTTGGAAAAGTGAAATGGAGATGTCAAAAGCTGAAAATACATGTTTCTAAAATCAGAGACAAATGGCCAGAGGGGCCTTGAAAGATTTGCATCTTCTGTTGATTAAAAGGGGAACATACAAGAGTCACTGACCACCGTCTGAGATAAATCTTCTGAATAGTCATGTAAACTTGGAGTTGAAAGGCCCTCCACAGATCAGCTAGTCCATCAATGGGTTCTGGGTAAGAGCCTGTCCTAAGCAACTGAAGCACAAGTCTGAGCTCCAAACAAGCCCCAGCTTAGCGCACACTTGACATCTTGGCTGGACCCACGACTGAATTTGAGCTGGTGTGTGTGTGTCTGTCTGAGCTAGAGCGCTTGGCCCCACAGTATGGAGGTTTCTCATCTCTCTAGCTTGGACACAGAGGGGAAACAGACTTGCCAGCTGCTCACAACCTAAGGCAGAGGCTTCAGTGCTTCTGAAACTGTCACTTTTTTTTTCTTTGCCTCACAGATGGTTCAGTTTGTTAACTCAATCTAAAGACTTGTCATGCCCTTTCCCAGCCCTCATTAACCCTTTAGTTTAAAGGACAGTACCCACTCCAACTCAAATGTTGCTCCAGACAGGGCAAGATGTTAGTACCAAGACATGGGAAAAGCAAGAAAAAGAAAAGAGCTGTGAAGGCTTTTATCTATTTCAGACCTGTTGGATTAAACAGGTCTGGAGGTTCAGGCAATGGCACTGTGCTTCATGCCTACTTATGCTGAATTGCCTTGAAGAAAGCTGAGCTTTCTCCACTGTTGACAGAAGGAATTTGGTGGGACCAGCGCTGGTAGGTTAGTTTAGCCTTTCTGAATCCCTCCCCCTCCCCATTTATTTGATCTCTGCATCTCTTCCAGAGTATATACAAGTCATACAAGAGAGTCTCTCAGCCCAGCCTCAGCAGGAAGACTGGTCTGCCTTGACCTAGCTGGCTGGCAAATAGAGGCATCCCTTTGCTTTTAGCTACCTAGTGTGGAAGAAATCAGATCCATGCTCCCTGAGACAGTCTCTTTTACTAAATTGCTACTTCTGTTTTTACTGTGCTTGGCTGTTCCCTCATAGTGAAGTCTGTGTTACCCTAGTTTCTCCCATAAGCAGTGGCAAAAAAAGCCTCAACACTTTGGGCTTGTGACCAAATCTAACTCTAATTTGTGACATCCCTGTCACAGACTTCTAGGTTAACCTGCTTTCTCACGTAATGTTAAAAATGGTGATTGTTGTTTCTAGAGCTCTTGGAAACGTAGCTGACTGCATACATTTGGACTGATTCACAGCCTGCTGATTAATATGCACGTGCAGGACTTTGTGTGTGATTGTGTCAAAGGGGGAAGACAGAGTGACAGAGAGAAGACAGTAAATAGTCAACAGGCAGAAATTAATACTTTAACTTTTAACATTGTGGCACATGAAAATATAGATACTGTGATGGTAGATAGACAGGTGCATACACACATACAGACTAAGAAAAAGAGAGCTAAATAGATGCGGTCATTGACCAGTGGTGCTGACATTTTTAAGTGATATATTAATTTTAACCTTTCTTGTTTCTTAGCACTTTGACAGGTTTCTTTTTGAACATTTCTTCCCATATTATTGATAAGTACTAACTTCCGGTATCATTAGCTCTGCTAGCTTTAAAAGCTTGAAATTTTAAAATTATAAAAATCAGTTTTCTTCCAAATGAGCTTTGTTAAGTCTAGTAAGTTCCAAAAAAAGGGGGGAAAGAAACAGAAAGAAAGAAAGAAAACTTAAGAGTTTCTGGCTTACGCTCTCTTTTGGTAAAAATTAGCAACAAGGGCAATGGAAATGCACTTCACAACAGTCAACAATCTGGCCATATGTTACCCTATTATTTTATGAAAAATTTCAATAGCAACATTTAAGAACAGCGGTTGGTTTGTTCATTTTATTTTCCTCCCAAAGCTTGTACTGAGGAAATCAGGCAGGTTTGATTCTACACCATCTTTCTGGCTGACACTAAGAATGGAAATTTGCAATAAAAGGGAAATTGTCTTGAGGAAGTTTTCAGCAAGCATAAAAGGGAGAATTTAGGATGGAAGTTGGTAACTGGTGATTGCTACTGACACTTGCTATAGTACTGGAGTCATTGCTCACATACTACAGAATTGCAGCCACCTCAGGGTGGAATGCACTAGCAGCTTTAAGTCCCAGTCCTGCTGTCATTGAAGAAAACAGGAGTTTCACCGTATCTCCAGTGGAATCAAGATTAGTTACTTATATTACGTACAGCAGCCAAGTACAAGAGGAGAGGAATAATTTCTTTTAAACTATTTCTAAGCCTTGCCCTGGCTGAAAAATATACACTTGGAAATATGGATGCATATTTTCCCCACCCCTCAAATTACGAAACATAATTAACAACAAAACCCATACAGCTGTAGTAACTGTGGCTAACCTAACCCAAGTTCAGGGTTCACCCCAGTTTGAGCCTGAACATTTTCATTTTATTAGAAGCAAGGTCCATCCTGGCACAGAGTTTGTGAACCCAGCCGATACAACAACTTCTGCACGCAACTCTTGCTGGAGTGCAAGTGATAAACTTCCTATGGCTCTGCTGGTTAAGGCCTGTTATGTAAAAATGCTAACTGCAAATAAATAGCAGAAAGTTCATGGTATGCTCTAAGACTAAAAGGCTTCTACTCCAAAAAGCCTTATGTGCTGCTGTGTTGGACACTCCCGAGATCAAGCTCACTCCCCCAGCTGGCATGATTTCAAGAGTGAAAGTGGCAGCACTGTAAAACAACAGAAGCAATCACACACTCTGGAAACAACTAGGTAAGGAGAGATGTAACATCCTAAAGCTTTTCCTGTGATCTCAGTCATAACTTTGGACCATTACATCTTCTACCATCCAGCTCCACAGGGCTTGCCAAAATGCTGCTCATGCCTTCTAGACACTCAGGGAGCATGTGTATCCAATCAATCCATGTGATTTGTAGGTTAAGACCAAGTCTTACAGTCAGAACCAATGATCTCATTGTTGCTAGTGTGAATGCAAAGTACCTTGACTGAAAACAAGGGGATAGATATAAAAGGACACAGGTAATTTAGAGCAAAAGTTAGGCATCTGTGTATTAATTAAAAAGTTCCCTGTAACCTATGGGACACATCAACAGTCTTGCAAAGGTTGTCATCTCTGTGCAGTCATCCATTTGTTTTGCTTTCTTTCTAGAGAAACTTGATTTCCATGATAGGATATGTCTTTTGCTACTATATCCTCTGGGAGAGGGGTCTGGTCAGATGATTAGCATTATCTTCTCTCTTAAATATTACATTATTAAAATTGGGCAGGGTTTTTTATGGCAGCTGACTAATTAGCCCCACGTCTCATCTCAACTGTCAAAAATCTCTATTCATTGACAGTTTACTTTAAGTAGCTCAATTAGCATAACAAATGACTCACCAAAAGTTCTGTAGGCATCCTGTTGATTAATGTCATTTATCTTGCAAACCAGCAGTAGATGGCTGAGTTGCTCCTAACAATTACTATATGCATTTATATACATTATGTATTGCTCTCAGAAGCAATGCAACTTAAGAGTTATTTGCAGGCATTTAAGAACAATACAGAGCTTTCATCAACTGTAACAAGATGGACAATTTCCCAGTCAAGGGAGGGCTAGGCCAAGTTTCCTCACTCATCCTACACACATTTGAGTGATGCAATGAACAGAAATTTCTTAGAACATGTGATGGGACTGGGGAGGAAAGAGACTGAGCAGAAGTCCTAGAGTCTGTCTCTCTGACTTTGGCCTACTGTCTCTATGTGCATTTCTGTACCTTGGTACCTTTGCTCATGCATTACTTACTCGATGGATAATGCACAGAAAAAAACACTGGATTCTTCAGTTTCAGCTTCAAAGACTTGCCTTAGGATTTATGCTCCTAAAACTCTTAAGTGCTTTTGAAAAGTCCAGTCTCCTAAGCCTCCATGGCCAGAACTGATAGCAGATCAAGGGGCACAGTATAGCAGCAGGATGGCTCATTTCTTATTAAAACAGGACCCTTGATGAGTGACAGTGCAGCAGTGCTGGACAAGGAGTGGAGAAAGATGGTTTTTTTCCTCATCTCTACCACTCGCCTTTGGCATGGCCTCACTTAACCTCCTCTCTGCTTCTGTTTCTCCCCTCTGTTTTTATCCACTCTGTTTTTATCCACTCTGCTCATGAGCTCTATGCGATCTTCGCCACAAGGACAATCTCTCCCTGAATACTTAGACAGCGCTTTACTCAACCTCTTGTAAGGACCTCAGAAACCCCCATAATATAAAAACACAAGGCTTCACCATAGAACAAATGCCAGGTATTTGCCATTGCTAGAGAAGATGAGCTTATTATAAGCTCCAGTCAGATATTATCTCTGATCAGATGACAATATTCTGAGACTGCCACAGATGGAGGTTTTCTGCCAATGAAATCACCGATGGCCATTTCTTACACTGAAAGGCATTAATGTGGGTGCCTCTGTATCATTACGAAAAAGTATGTGTGGGTTTCAGTTGTTTCAAAGTAATTCTCCTAGAGGAAGAAGCTTTTATCACTGAACTCTTTAATAAGGGTTCTTCCCCCCCAGCCCCAGGAGGACCGTGCAAGCTTTAAAGAAAGTACAGCAAGTGCTCTCACCACTGAAGCCACTAGGAGTATATTTTATAAAGCAATATTAAAGAAATACTGAGAGCAGAATAATTTAATCAGATTCATGAAATCAAATACCCCCAAGGCAGCGATGAAGATGCAACTCAACAAGTGCTGGCATTTCATTCCATAGGAAGAGGAAAATTCATCAGCTCCTTCTTTTTTTTTTCCCCTCTCTCCCTCTTTTCCCCTTGTAGAAATAAAACTTGAAGCTAAATAAAACTAAAGTCAAATAACCCTTGGATGTGAGGATGAGTCCAAAGGCACCTTGGGCCTCCACTCAGTGGCACTCTGTCCTCTGTCTCTCTTTCTATGGAAGCTGGGAACTATCCACTAATAGGGAGTTGGAGGGAGGGCTGTCAAGTGTTTCTTTAAACCAGTTTTTTTCCTGATCACACCATTGGTCACTGGAAAAACATTTCATCACCTTTTCTCTCTCTACTTGTATCACATCTATCATGGCTGTATTATCTTCTGGGTGAAGGGCAGTACAGCAGACCCTGATCTCAGACTGGGGTCTCCTCCTGCTGCAGAGAGATGTAACGATAATACATGAAAACTAGATTAAAAAATCAGCAGAGAGAGGACAAAGGACTCTCTCAAACTTGAACCTTAAGGTGTTCAAGGGTCCTAAGTATCAAAAAACTCTTGCAAGCCAAAAGTCTAACGTTTTTGTTCATTTAAGCTGCATTCAGCTTCTGATGGCTGCTGGCCTTTCTGGAGTTGATGCAGGAGCAGTGTTTCTGCAGCTAACCAGTGTAGGTTATGAAAATGGGGAGTAAGCTGACTTTGATGGCAGCTTATACTACTAACCAGAAGGTCTGGGAAAAAGCTTTAGGAGGATAAAAAGATATGATTCCTGCACAACTATTATGGCCCCATTTAAATACTGTCTGAACAACAACTTTGAGTATAACTAACCTTGAAACACCTCTGGAGAAATCAGCTTATTCTCAGTTGCCAGGTGCATAACTGAAGCAGAGAAATAAATTAATCTTACTTAAATTTTACTATCCAAAAGTTGGACACCAGTTTTTTTCTAGGCATCTATGCTTGCTGTATCATCAGCACCCCATGCAGATGAATCATGCTGTGCTGTGAGAAGTGACATCCGTTGCCTTCCAGAGGTGCCTGCGTCTCCCCACTGACTATAGAGAGAACTGAGACTAGAAGCTTAAACCGTATGCCGCCTTCTTTATAGAGTTAAAATTGGCTGAGAATATTCCCACCTAGCTGTCTTCCCCAAAGTTACACAAGAGAAAGTAGATAGCAGAGTAAAATATGTCTCCAGTTCACCAGGCACACAGAGTGCGCACGGGATCTGCCTTCCTTTTGAGATGGCCATCAAACCATCTCCGTGCTGAGGGGATGGGGCTGAAACATCAAACCAATACACTTGAGGTGCTGCTGAATGCAGCCCACAAGCACTAAGGTAATCTGGAAAAGCTGAGTGAGTACGGCGGAACAAAACATTTAGGCAGTGCATGATCCTGACAAGTGGCAACAATATCCCTGGGACAGACTTTTGAAAAGTACAGGGAGAAGAGCCTTCAGTTTATGATGCATATTTAATAGCTGAAATATAGCAGCAGTACTGTCCTGTCCTGCCTCATGGCTTCTTTCTCCAGCAAGGTCATCATAAATTCTGCCTAGAGCAAAGCAGAACTGATTGGACTCAATTTATTCTTCCTTAAAACACACACACACAAACACATCCACTAGGGAAGGATATAGAAGTTCCAGGAAAAAGCCGTAACTCAATTGCCATTATAGAACAGAAAGATAATTAAGTAAATGTTGGCAGGGAATAGCATTGAATAACTTTAGCAGAATGAGTTCTGCTTTGCTCTGCCCTTTGCAGAAACTGTACCTCAATCTCTGGAGTCCCTCCCTGAATTGCTTTGGATAGATTCTTTTTCCCTGAAGATAATCAGAAAAAATAGGGCTGGAAGGAAACTTCAAAGGTCAGCTTCCCTCACGACAAGGTATGATCAGCTCTAAGCTGGTAAAGATGCATGTTTTCTCTGCTGGTGGGCAGACTGGTCTGCATGTTGCAGTTAACTCATCCAAATTTAGCTATTTGGAACCTTGGGAGGAACCATGTAACGCTTGAACCACTTCAGTCTGGAGCAAAAGGAAGCTTTCTGAAAACACATACATAATGCTTTAGGCATAAGTAGACACCCTGAAATGTAACTGGGTTCTGATCATGCCTGAGTATGCAGGCTGCTAGGGAGCCATGAGCTGCAGTTACTAATTATTTCCAAGGGCAGCTAAATAGCAGCTCTGTTTTTTATTTGTCCCATGTGGTGACCACTGGGTTTGTAGACTTTGGCACATTTTATGACTGAAATTTATCATATGTTTATAGCCAGCCAATAAGTTAACAGAAGAAGAAAAAAAAGCACCACTAAATCTGGCAAGAGTGTACGGTTTTGAATTAGAATTTGAGACAGAAAGAGCACATTTGAGAGGAGAAGAAAGAAAACAGAATGGGAAAAAGTGTTAAATTGATAAGTTTGGATTCACGTCCAATGAGGCAGGTAGATTTCAAGTTGGAGGACTTGTCTTTGATTTCAGTGGGCCTTGGACTGTATGTTTCCTGTGCTTCTTTGAGAGTTCATTGAAAGAAATATACATACAATTATGTGTGTTGCATATATATACAGCCACTTTTTAAATATAATTATTTTAAATCAAAATCACAGAAATATCTATCTATCTATTTATCTATCTGTCATGGAAGGCTATTCAAGCTGCTTGGTAAAGGATCTTTCTCTAAAACATATTCTATAGATCTCTGCATAATCTGACTGCTTTCTGAATTGTGTCGCTATATTTTATAGACTACTCCTCCAAAAATCACTAGATAATGAGTGAAATGAAGTAAAAGTAGAAGATATCTCTAGATTGACTTTGGGAACACTAGTGTTAATTTTTCAACCTTCAGAAAGTTCAATGTAATCTAAAAGTTTAAAACAACCATCAACAAAAATAGCCTCACAGGGGAATGTACTTGTCAGCCTTTTTCACTGACTAGGAAGGATAACACAAAGCAGTTTTGGGCCATGGCCACTCCTGAAATGTATGGTAGTCTCAGAATGAGAAGAGATGTCTCATGATTGAACAGTCTCAGCAGTTCCTCCCTTCTGTGGCATCTTTACTGATGCATTTTGTATCTTAGGCTTTGTTACAACCACACCTGTTCAGAAAGTCTTGTTTAAAAAATGGCACTTTCAACAACAATGTCCTTTGCTTGTATGGGAAAGGGAACAGGATCAGTAAGAAAAATGTATCCTACTGAATCAGCAAAAATAACTTACTTTTTTTTTTTTTTTTTTTTTTTTTTTTTAACAGAATCATACGTGTCCTGGACATTGGGTGGATACACAGTAAAAAGAGAAGTAATTGAAGTATGACTCATTTCACCTCAGTCAACCCCACCTTTAATAGTATAGCATCTAGTTTGTTCTAATCATTCCAGCTCCTTCCATGGTCAAATAAGGAGAAACATATACCTCCAAAGAGAGACTTCTTTTGTTCTTAGTCATAGCTCTAGGATACAGCAGGCAAACTTTTGTCTTGTGATGCTTTTCTTTCTCCACTGACTACAGAGAGGCCCTAGATGACTAGATTAGCCTCAGTGCCTAACTTACAGACATCTAGAGGTTGTGTGTGTTGAATACAACCCAGTGAGATCTCGCATTTCAGCCTGAAGTGGTTAAAATAGATAGTAGCTGAATAGTAGCTGTAAAAGCATAGATGTTTTTGTTTAAATGTAATATTGGAGGATGTGGATGGCCTGATTATAATTTATGATTTGTATTTCAGTGCCACCAGGAAGCTTAAACTGCCTAAACACCTTACAGTCTAAGCAGAGAAGACAGGTAAAACAGGAGGAAAAGTGGTCACCCTGATGTTACAGGAACTCTGGTACTGAGAGATTATGTGACTTCCTTAAGGTCAAAACAACTATTTTGTCTATGGAAAAATTGGAAATTGGAACCGGATTTCCTGAACCTCAGCCCTAACTACAAATCCTTCTTCCCTTGTAAAACTGTGCTAAACTCCTTGGGCTTACGGCAGAGCAATCATTCCTTATGTATGAGTTATGAACCCAAGTGGCATCAAAACGCTTGTAAGCATGGCCATGAGCGTAACAAAAATCTGCCTGTGGAAGTGAGTTGAGATCCCTCAGTGAGGCTGCAAGCCTCAAAGTGAAACCAGAACAAGACACACTCCTCACACAGGAGAGTATCATTCCTAATTCGGTAATACATGTTCCTTCAGATGACAGTTTTCCCACCTTACTGCTAACCTGCACCTGTTTATCTGGTAAAAACCTGAATAAAGTCCTTGTCCTGCCTTCACATGACTCACCTTAAAGTTTGACCTCAACCTCAACCATTCTGTGACTCTGTGACATTTGAAATCCTGTATGATTCCCAGAGCTCTGAAGCTCTGGAAGCTCTGGAAAGAGGAGGTATCAGCATTACAAGACTGCCATGAAAATCTGCTTCCTTGCAGCATTGTTAATGATCAGTCTTTCATAGCTGGAAAATGCTGGTCTAGAATCGGGATAATTAGACTACTGTAAAGGAAACATTGCCTATCTTCCATTTTCCTGGTTATGCTTCTCTAGCCAGATCCAGGCTTCTTGTAAAACATTTCACCAGGCAAATTAGCTTGCTCACCTTAACTAGCTTTTCCAAGAATACCCTGAGCTTCCTTGTCATAAGATCATCAGGAATTCCTCCAGTGCGTGCTTGTGGTGGCCAAACAACGGACTAATGAAAGTGTGGAAAGAGACCATACAGCAATGGGTAGCTGGAGAGAAAACAGAGAGAGAGACAGACAGACAGAGAGAGAAACAGAGCGTGTGCACGCGTGCACCAGACACAGACTTTTGTTCCCCTAGGATCTGAATTTCATCCCAGTTTTCATCAGGCAAGGCACCTAAGTTAGTTGCCTCAGGTTCCCCCTCCAGTCAACTGAAAAGATAAAGGCATCTCTGGAGAGTGATTCAAATCGTCAGTAGACTGAACTGCCCTCCGAAGTGCCCTTTCTATGCATCAGCTATAAAGAAAGCTAACACTGGCCACACTTAGAAATACAGTGTCTCAACATGAAGCAATTGCCTGCGGAGATCAAATGAACAGATGAACAAACCATATAACAAGGATCTGGATAATTTTAGAATTATCCTGTGGATGGACAGGGCTTGACATTGGGCATAAAGTCTTACGAGAGTTTTTGCCACTGGTTTCAGCAGAGCCTGGATTTTACCTGGAATGTAGAAACCTTGAGGAGGAGCTCAGTTTACAGAAAGGACTGCCACAGGTTGGCTAAGCTTGGGACCGGCATCCAAAGGATGAATAGGACATCCACAGGTGGTCTAGGCTCCAAATAATCCTCTAGGAGACGATTCCCAGCAGCAGATCTCTGTATCTGATACTCATCTCTCATAATTTCTTAGCAAAGAAACGAGGGAAAAGATCTGCCAAAAATATATATGATGGATCAGCCAAATTGTTTCTAAATGGTACCTTAGTCAGAGATCTCCACAGGGGACCAGCAGCCAGCTGCACTACACTATAGAGTAAATGCTACTGCTTTGGAAAAGAATCAGTGGCAAGTGATTTGCATTAAACATTTTTTTCTTCTTTTTGTTGTTGTTTTTGTTGCTATTTTTGGCTAACACAGATCTGCATCAGCATGTGAAATTTGAAGGGAAAGTGTCCAGTTGCTGATTTCCAGTACATTTTTTGTCTCCATGTTTAGAGATTTTACTGCCAACAGGGGAATTTAAAAAAAAAAAGCAGTGGGGCAGAGGTTGTGGTGGGGGTTAAAAAAAAAAAAAAAAAAAAAAAAGCAACCAGAGACACCACCCAGAGCCAGAAACACAGAAACAGCTTTTGTTTTCCAACATTTTCTTTCAAGCTCATGAATAAATAGAAATCTGTGAATTCAGAACACCTGCAGTCAGCTAGCCTTGGAATGGAGAACACAAGAGGGAGAACTAGACCTGTGCTGAAAGCCACCGAACTCATGAATATGAACACGGGGCATGGGAGTAAATGAAGCCCAGGGATTCATGGATCTCATCATGGGCTAGAGATGCTTTCAACATATGGTTGGTATGCAGCAGGCTCTGGCCGTTTTCCTGCTATTCAGGCTGTTTTTAAAAGTGCTGCTCTCCTACACACGTCTGTCCTGAAGGACTGCGCTCAGTGATACGATATGAGAAAATTCATATCAAAACACTTGCAGATATATGAAGGGATGGCTCTAGCTATAAGCCCTGTCACTTGCCCAGAACGACACACTGCTAGGGGCAGCAAAAAAGCTCTGTCCCTCTGCTTGCCAGCTCTCTCCAGAGTTGTCAGGGGAGGTGCTGGATGTGTAGGGTAATGTTAAACCCACGGAGGCAGATCCCACAAATGTCACACACTGTTTGCTGCCTGCAATGGTAAAAAGAAAGCTCAGACTTTCAGGGCTCTCCGCCCAGCTCCACTCCTTCTCTTCTGTGACAGGAGCAGCCTGGCCCAACGCAGGCCCTCAACTTCGAAGTGGAAAAAATCAACCTTGTGTACAGTGCATCAATCTCTCCAAGTGCATCTCTATGTATGTTTTACATATACGTAGACACACATAGAATTATGTGTAAATATAAGCACATAAACTTCTATAATCATTGCTTTAATAGTACATATACAGATAGGTGTTTACATTCACACACATCATAGTATATGTACACAAATGTATGGATTAGAAAGACAAACAAATACAACAGTGAAAGATGCAAAATAATTAAGGCCAGCAAAGACCACTGGAGTAATCCAGATGATCTTCTGCCTTGCGTTAACCAGCCTTTTTTTTTAATCTAATGCAAGCTTTGTTAGGCTACAGAACATGCTGAAATCATACCATATGACGAGAAGAACAATAAACAATGAAATATTTAAGATATCCTAGTGCTACTGACTTAGTCTTTAAGCACAAGGCAGTGCATTAATACTGCTCAGTACGCTTCTCAGCTCAAGTGGCTAGAACTTGACTATGGGAGACAAAAGGTGGAGAACACATTTTGCAATCTTTCGCAAAAGCCTCAGCTGGACCCAGTTTTGGTCACTGTATTTCAATAAATATGTGGATCGATCAGAGATTTCAGAGGAGAATGATAGGAGGATTAGAAGCTGAGGAAACCTGTGCCATGAGGAAAGGTCAAAACAGTTATGCTTGGTGAGCGTGCAGAAGAAAAGGCTGAAGAGAGATATGAAAACAGTCTTCAAATGTGTAAAGATAGCATGATATGCTTTTTGCCTGGAAAAGATACATATCTTAGGGCAAGATGTTTGCTGTCTTCTTGAGATGACACTTTCTGTCCACTGACTGTGGAGCAAGCCTATCCAACGTTTCTGCCTAGTTTTCATGTGTGATAATGAGAACTCATTCCAGGTGCAGTAGCACTGGTCTAACACAGTTGTTTCATGAATCAGGGCCTTCACTGACAGGCTATATTTTTCTTCTTTTTTGATACCTCTTCCCTGAGTATGTGCCACTTGCCACAGTTGGAGACAGGATACTAGTCTAAGTGAATCTTTAATCTGACTCAACAGGAAGTACATATGTTCTTACATAAAAAGCCATGCTAGAATACCACTGAATTTACTTGGACTGATGTGCACAGCATGAACATGACAACTATATCTCATTTGAGTTCTGTCAGCTCATAGACAGCATATAATGCTGGAATTCATATCCAATAATCAACAGTCACATTTTAAATACCCTGAGAATTCTTGCAAGTCTTGCACTCTTTTGATCAAATCCTTAAAAGGTTTGACTTCTTGTGTAAAGCAACAGTATCCAGGGCTGACATGGAAATGAAAATGTTCCTAGGATCATCCATATGCTTTCTGTTGGAAGGACTTGATTGCTTTTTAGATGTGTTTTTCATAAAAGTTCCAAAACCCTATCTCTGCTCAGTGAGATTATTTTGGTCACTTCTGTTTCCTTGCTGGATGAGAAACACACATACGATTCACTAAAAACAACTAAAGTTCCTGCAAAGTCACTGTTCCTTTGGACTCTCTGAAATACAGTGCTTGTATGCATGAAAAGTACATGTGCACAGCGATTATCAGAGCTGCCGTTCAGACACTTTTTTTCTCTATGTCCACCAGTCCTGGATGATGTTTTGACTCCACCTCAGAAAGGCGCAGAAGAGTATGGTGTTCACTATAGAAGAGGAAACAATTTGAAAAACACCCTAACTCTTATTGACTGAAGACTCTTTCCTCCCTGTACTTGCACCTGAATATTCTCATGACCATCTTAAAGGTATGCCCTAGGTCCATGTCAGGTGTGGCTAGTGTGCAGGTGGATCGGGTCCATGTGACAGGGATGGCAGGAGCTCTCATGCACTCAACCTATGTGTTCAGAGAAGATTTGGCAAATGAGCTACAGTGCTCAGACTGCAGGTGAGTTAATTCTGTGCTGTTAGTTGCAGCCAGACCTTCACCTTCTTGTTAGGGAAGGGATAAATCATGCAAAGGGTATTCTAAGCACAAACAACAACTGCTGACAAAGCCATAGAAAAGAGAGAGACAGAAGGAAAAATGAAGTGGAGTCTATGAAGATGGTCAGAGTAAATGCAACATTACATCTGGAGTGATGGGAAGGAATTCTTATCCTAGGTTGGCTTCTAGTTTGCAGTGTGGCTTGAAACAAAAGACTTAATCTTCCTTGTCCTCCGCTTCCCCCTGTCTAGTTGCAGTGACAGTCATGGTAGAGGAAGGACTCTCCCATTTCATGCTTGCCCATTCTCCATAGGTCCCCTTCTAGAGTTACTGTTAGTACAGTTAAGACATTCATAAAAAATTGAGTTATGTAAAGCTCCAGAGCCCAGGGAGAAAAGCTTTTACATCTTACATCCCAAGCAAAGTGTCCAAAAGGGAGTCTGTTCCCTGACACCTCTTTAAAAGCCTGGCTTTTCCCTGATGGCGCTCCCTTGAAGTATAGCAATGGTACCAAAGAGAGCTTTTCTCTGAGTTCTTATTCAATTTTCTTTCTAGACAAAAACAGTGGGGGGAAAAGTCACCGTGTGAAATCTCCCACATCCACCTGAGCAAGATAAAGTGTCTGAAGCGTGGGCAGGAAAAAAGTGGCTGACATTAGCTTAGATTCCAGACCCCTCTCAATCCTCACCCCTGCAGGACTGTCAACATGGTGACCAACCATTCTGGCATTCATCTGTGGGAGGGAAATCCTGCCAGGAGCTGGGCTGGACTCGCATTAATTTTCTCTTGGCCAACAAAGACTGACCAGATTGCAAATACTGTGAACTCATGACCTTCATTTGTTTCCCCTTCAACAGCTCCCTGGAACGCTTCGTTTCTCAGCCTCCTCTCTGCTTCCTCGCCTTTTTCTAGGAGCTGTCAGGAGAGCAGATAGAGCCCTGACAATTTACGCTTGCTGTGAGCCCACCCCACCGGGGCCTCAGAAGGAGCGCCGGATGCTAACGCGGCTGGAGCTCATCACTCATTCTTCCAGCACAGGTAGGACTGGCTGGAAGGAAGGCTCATCAAAGACAGACTACATTTAGCTGGATACTTTCCCTCAATCACTGCATTAGCTTGTCCTGATCCTATAGTTAAAAACAGCTATTTATTCTATCACTACATGCTGGCAAAGATATATTGCACCAAGTCAGTACCTACAATTATTATAGTACAGAAAACCTTTGCTGTAGCACGTTTAGTGCTGCTATTTATCAGACACAAGGCTATTACATCCTGGCTCCCAACAAGGCTATACAATTCTGGCACCCAGGAAGACAGCAGGTGCTCTGAATTTAACCAGAACCCAAAGACGTTCTCTTCACCATCCTCTGGCTTTTCTTAATAGTCTAGCAAGTTTTGGGGGGGCCATCAGGAAAAATGAGCTTGTACGAAAGCACTCTGCTTAGCTGACCCTGTGTCTTGCTTTCAATAAATAACATGGTGGGGGAAGAGTTTGCTGAGGTACAAGAGAGATGACAGGATCTGCAGAAATTAAAATCCAAGTAGGTCATACAGTTCTTCCACATGCCGAAGCAACAGTATTAAATTATACTAGAGATTTCTTTGTGAGGTGCTTATCTGTCACTAGTCAACACCCTAAATGTCTTACCACCAAGGATGTTAAATATCACAGTTCACCTGCTTATCCAGCCATCAGAATTTGCACCGATATCACTGCTGCTGCATTCAAATGCCAAACCCAGGTCTCTGGAAGTCTGTTTGGTATCTCTGCTATCTCACCTAAATTTTGCTCTATTTTTCACAACAAAACAATCTTGTCACTGATATTTACATTGGACTGATTTGTTTTAATGTCTTTCAACAGAATGACAGACATTTCTTATGGAAACCTCTCCAATTTGCTAACTTTTGGGTTGCTGGTAAATTGAAAATTTGGTTCAGAAAATGTTAAGATTTATTGCAATGATTAAAAAGGAAAGAGAGCGCAAAATGCTACAGAATAGCTGACTGACCAGCAGTTTGTTTGGAGTTGTTTGGATACTTTATTAAAATTACAAGGTTTTCTCTCTCTTCCTCTCTCCCCTGTCACTAATTTTCAAAAGAAATTCAAGCCTAAATCTAAGAAACTTCCTTGATGATTTCTTTCTAAAAAATGATGCATTTTTTTCAAACATCATTTTTCAATGGAAAAGTGTTGTCAAAATGACTTTGATCAGCCCTTGCCAACATCTTTCCAACCCAGAGTTGCCAGCAGCGACACTCGGTAATCTGGGTGTGGTCTCAACAGAGCTGTAGGAAGCACTATCATTAGTAATTGCACATGTTCAAAATGCCAAAAGGCACTTGATGTCTGTCAAGCACAAATGTTTATAGGGAAGAAGCAAATGAGGATATTTCTACGATCTGTAAGAGGGCTCAAAATCAGAGCAAAATATATAATAATAGCCGAATGGGAATCAATACTCAGCCAGATACATACGAATAAGTAATACTTTTCACTGTGAGCTGGTTGCAGAGTACATTGGGTCACTGCTGTCAAGGATATTTTCCTTAAGAAGTTCCTGGGATACTTCAAGATGTCCCGATTTAGCTTTATTCTCACCAGCTTCCTGACAACAGCGTCTTTTCAAAGTTGCTTCTGAAGGCCTTATGCTCCTGGGCCTCCTCTTAGCGGGAAGCACATTGTCATCTGAAGCATGTTGTCTCAGCACATCACTGAGCTACTAGTGACCATGACTGCCTGATTGCTTTGCCTTTGCAAGATGATATAGGTGGCTCATGGGGTTTTCTGTGATTTGTTTATTTAACTTTGATTCTCCCAGACAGCAGTGTCATTTTGCTAGAAGAAGACACTGAAGAAATGTCCTCATTCTTCAGAACAGAAGAAATGAACTGATGAAATCATGGGATAGAGGAAAGCAAAGCAAAGGAAATGAAAATATTCTAAATAATAATAGCAGTCTTAATAACACTAATAAAAAAGGAAGATTTTGCTTCTGCCCATCATTGCTGATGTACAAGACACACACAGTGAGTGGATCTATTGACCTGATATTCCTGCTTACTGTGCAAGTGTTGCTAATGTTAGGATGACTATATTTAAGACACAGCAGCCCTTAAAAGGCATCCTCTGATGGAGCTACAGACACCACCAAAGATTCATGCTACTAACTAGGAGAGGGACTCAGACAGTGGAAATAATTTGCTTAAAAGCATGTTGATTTGGACATCACTAATCTGGGCATTGATCTCTGCCGGCATTAACTTTGCTGTTAATGCAAATAACCGAACCTAAGGCTGCCATTAATTGTATTGATATAATGGAAGGCATTGCCCTTGACTTCAAGCCCGTCCCCTTGCCCTTGATTTAGTGCCTGCCAACAACCCAACATTTTTGTCTTCTCTTCCCTTTCTGCTTGTCCAAAATGATGTTTCATTCTTTTTTATGTCCCTGCTATGCTTGAACACCCTGTTTCCATGCTCTGCTCCTTCAAATGTTCCTTTCATCCTGAAGGTCCTACATTTTGTCCCCCTGCAAGTGCAATCTCACACCTCTACCAGAAAGAAAGGAAGACCACATATCCAGACCACAACAGTGGCAACACAGCCAAAGAAAGTCATACTTTCAGCATGGCAAATTCCTGCTATAATTTCTTTGACCAAGAAGATTATGGTTTGCAGAAGTAAAGGCTTAATGAGGAAAAAGCAATGAGCGTGACTTATCGATGTGGCATTACTGAGGGTGTTACTTCAAAATAGTGCTTTTTTCTACAGCTCTGTTTCCAAAGTGAATGCCACAAAAAGGAGATACATCTAGAAGAGTTAAAAGATGGTTTGAAGACCTGAAAACCTCTTTTGTAGGGATGGATTTGGGGGGTTCTATGTAGCTTCTCTACATAGGAGAGAAGATTAGGAAAAGTCTGTTGCCCTTTATTATTACCCATCAAAAGAAATCATTTCTGATAACAGAGGGCATTTTAGTTTAGCAGCTAAAGACACCACAAAATATCAGACTAGAAAAACCAAGTCTGAAGTTATGGTACAGTTTATTTTAACTGTGAGTCAACTTTCTGTGTCTTAAAATCTTTAAATCAACTTCAGTTTTCTACAAGGCATGTTTAAGAGATGAAGCAAAAAAATAACAAAACAAAAAAGAACTAGGGTAAAAACCTCTTCTATCCCCAACAGAACTGTTAATTTAGACCAGAGAATTGCCAAATACATATGAAAATCACCTTCTCTGACCCAAAGATTTTGCAGTGCCACAAGGAAGATACAGGAAGAAGAATACTATTGCAGATCTATCATGCACAACTAGAGTTTTTACTGAATTAAAAAAAAAGCATCAATTAACTTCACATTTTTCGCAGCCATTATTAATTGTTCAGTTTCCTGAGGGCACAGTCATGGTAAAAACTGGTATTGAGTGGATCTGAAGAAGTCAGGGTATGGGGAAGATGTCATATGTGTAAAAGTGGCTTCCTGGATCAGGAGGCCTTCAGGCTGTCTTTTTCAACCAGTCACCACATCTTAGTTTAAAACAGGGTTGTTGACTGCTTGAAATGCTGTCAACTTTGCGATAATCAGAGGCATAGCCTCTGGAAACTAGCACATTGTGGGACTGTAAAAGGAAGCCCCTGCAGGGGAGAGTGGGAACAGTGTACATAGCAGCATTAAATTGGCATCTATTTGTTCAAAAACATCCTTTGCCACCTCTTCTCCCCAGCAAAAAATTCCACTGCAAAAAAACACACTCATCCTCCAGTTCCCCAATTAACATCCCCAATTGTAATCAACTACTTTGCAGTCCAGGAATCCTTGAATATACAGGAAAACAAATGTTGTTTTTCAAGCTCAGCATGAAAATACAATAATGATAGTGGGATTATATTGGAAATACATGGCCAATAGGAACCTTGGAGGGGCTTCATTCATTCCAAATCCAAATCCCTTTTGGTCCCTTAATCCATAAAGCTTACTAAAGAAGTATGTTATTGCTAAATAGTTGCATTTAGGATTTGCAGCTGGATTTTTGTGTACAGTTGTCTATCATCATACATCTGTAAAAGCATCTTCAATAATTGCTGCGCACTTCTAAAGGGCTTTTCTCTTTGCAAAGCAATGGTGAAAATGTTAAATTTTGAACAGCAGTTTTGTGAGTGGGAGATATTTATTAGCTCTATTTTACAGGTTGAAAAACTAAGGGACAGAGGGTTAATTGAGCCTAATTAAAAAAAAATTAATGATTTGTATCAAAAGAACACATAGAGCTCCACGCATGAACCAAAACTCCATTATGATCAGGACTCCATTATGATCAGAAAACAAAGTAAAGAGAATTCCTGTCTCGGGTGGCTTTCAACCTAATTATAAGACAAGAGTGTATGGACTGGTGGATTATCACAAAAAATAACAAAGGTAAAAGTTACTTTGTTCTTTCCCCTTCTTTTCACTGCATGGAATCTATGTGCATCTTGGTCTTTCCTGTTTTAATGAAAAGCTGGTTGGGGGACCAAATTTTTTGACATTTTGACAGGGGAAATCAACACGGAATTTCCTGGTAAGCTGAGGAAACAGGCACACACCTTTAGCTTGTCCCTGACTTACTTCAATGTAGGAATGCAGTCTGGGAAGCTTCTGCCCTGCAAAGCAGCAGGATGCTGGTAGCATCTGCCTTTTCATTAGCACTTAGAATATAACATGATTGGTCTCTCCTTTGGACTAACAAGCAAGCCAAGTCACTCAGAAGGGCCAAATTTCATGCTGATTTAGTTCCACTGATTTCAAAATCCAGGACCTAACTGGAGACCCCAAATACGACACTGATCAGTCAAATTTCAGTGGTTCCACAGTTCCTGAGGAGGAGGAACAGATGGACAGGAACACAAAGAGGCTGATTGCATAAATCCTGTCTCTTAAGAAACTAGGCTAAAATTAGGTGTTTTAAAATCCAGATCGAGGGTAAATTCTGCTTGAAAGTAGGTGCCTGAATACTAACACATATGGCTAGGACAGTATTTCTGTTACTCTTGTCAAAATCAGGTTCTGATATAGCAAAATCAGTTCTGGTACATCATTACAGACCATTAAATCATTAAAATGAGCCTTGAATCCATGTATAGCTAAGTAAGTAGGTAAATAAGCTTTACAGTCATTTCCATTTTAGCCATGCAACCTCCTAACAATAACTTCTGGTTTCAGTCAATTACTTTATAATAATGTTTTAAAGAAGTGTTGTGTCTGATTTGAGCAAAACCCTTGGCTTTTAGCCTTGCCAAGAGAAAGCAAGAGTATGGCATAAAACTGCAATATTAAAAAGAAATGCCTTGCCATCTATAGACATAATCACAATTCAAGGCTATATGAATAACTTGGGGTGTGGTTCCACAATAGAAATCCTTCCACAGTAGAGCCATCGGAAAAGGTTTCAACTTAACTGCTTGTGAAATGATCATAGAGATGATCAATTTGTAAAATAATAAGTCAAAAAAAAAAAAAAGAGGAAAAAAAGGATCAAAAAACCCCAAGCCTAAATACAAACCTCACCAGCAAACAGATTTGGTTTAAAATTCATCCAAACAAGCAAATGAATTGGTTGAGAAGGGCAGTAATCCCTTGTAGGGAGCCGGTGGGGACAGGAACTCTTAAGCAGGCTCTAACACTGAAGGTTGGTAGTTTATATTGGTGATGTATATAACGTCTTTCTGATGAGCCAACACATGACTCTTTCAATCCTCAGACACATATTGTATCTCTCAAAATGCCACAGAAACAACTTATTGGACTTTGTTTCTCCCCTGCCCAGAGGTAAAGTTTTGCCTTGTGCTGAATTTGCACAGTGTTATGGAGTAGGTAAGCATCTCCCATGCCATCCCGGAATGTGCTTGACATGTGGCAGAGTCAAAACCTGCTACCACTTCCCATCCAGCTGCAGCTTTGAAAGGCTTCCACAGATCTTCCTTGCACCACTGCCCCCAGCATTTGCCACCACCCACCACATACCTTGATATGAAGCATCCTTCACAGTAGGGAAAGAAGATGCTGAAATTATGTGGCCATAACTAAATACACTGGTTTAAGGACTGGAGTTTTAATTCTGAAATTATTTTTCTTCTGCACAAGACCGAAGTGCTCCATGCTGAGTAATCCACTAGGACCTCCACTAACTGTGCATTCATGGCACTCACATGCAGCTCGAATCTCCACTGTGCTTTGAAAAATCTACCCCCAGTGTTACTCTAATGTAGTTGTTTGTCTCCTTGTGAACCTATAATGCTAATAATGATAATAAGGATAGTAATAATGACTGACATTTATATAGTACCTTTCATCCAGAAAGATCCCAAAGTGCTTTGCAAACTGATTTACAAACAACCGCATGCCCATATTAAACACCCAGTACCTATGTTAATGTAATGTTAATGTTACAAATCTGAGGCAGCAAAAAGATAGAAAATGCAAAGGTTATGGTTTCAGGCACAACATGCTGTGCATCTTGCATATGAAGTTCTACCGTTCACAACAGAACCAGGCAGACCCTGTGCAGAAACTAATACTTCATGCTCTGAAGTAAAGGTGATCAAAACCTCATGCATCTGGGCGTGAAGTTAATTGGAAGAGTGAGGCAAAAATTTCACTCAGTCTCCTTCCTCAGCGGCCAATGTGGAAAGTTGAGTTCTCTAATTTTCTATTTTTATTTGCTAAAATTGAGAGGGAAATACTAGATGTAGAGGCCCAACTGTTAGAAGTAATGTGGCTAATGATGTGGCAACTGGGCAAGGAAAGGAATGGAAAGAATCCTGCTGACTTCAATGAATGCTGGCTCAAACATTTGTTGAATTATCTGAATGGCAGCAAAATTTAATTCTCTCCCTTTCTTGTACTTATTATTGATATTACTATTTGACAAAGGGAAAACCATTCTTTTCTTTTCACCTCTTTATTCCTCAAACTACGAGGAGGACAATCTATTTTGGCTCCAGATCTCACATGGCAAGTTTCAGCTGAAAGGCATTTTACATCCATTTGAGCTATGTTCCTCTGTTGATAGAACAGATGAGCCCAATGTTAATGGTGCAAACGGTGCTGTTTTCAATGCACAATTAACCAGGTCAACACCGTGATGAATAAAAAATAAAGCTGGCATCAGGAAGGACCCCATGGAAGTTCAGATCAGTTGCTTAGGTGCTTATGCCTCTGAAAACATGCTTGTATCTGAACAGACACTTATTTTTTCACATAAGATCAAATCACCTGCATCAAAAGACTGAAGCAAAAGAGTTTGAAGGAGAAGAATCTATGTTTGAGTGTGAATGGCTTACTGAAAACGACAACCTAAACCGTTTTGACTCCAGTCAGCTGTGAGTTGTTTTTGGGCCATCTGGACAGGGAGGGATTTCTTTTTTCCCCCTTTTTCGCTATTGCAAGATGGCCTGGGGAACAGGATGAAAGTGCATATGCAAACACTACAGAAACTGACTGCACAGGGCAAACACCCACCTTCTCATTGCTATAGCTTCTTAAAAGCAAATATTAAAGCTAAGTTATCTGTTAGGGCAGTCATTTCCCACAAAATGAGAAGAGGATTCCAACTACGCAAATCACTTAGTTGCTCTGGCAGGAGTTTGGCATTACTTTGGACTTGTCTGTCTGAGCTTCTGCCATACTTTTCATTGCAGAATAAACCTCCCAGCAGAATAGAGTGGGGAAAGATAAGTAAAACTTTTCTATCAGGCTTCTGGAGGTTTTTCCCTCTCTGTTTTGAGGATATTTCCTGTCAGCTCTGTGTATCTTCACACAATGATGCCAGCCAGAGGGGAAAAAAAAACAAAAACCCTCCCCCCCCCGCCCCCAATATACAGAATATAAATGGTTTCCTTTGAGAAGGACTTCAACATCTGTTTTCTTTCAGCACCCATGTCAGCACACAAGGGTTAAAATTCATTCTTTCTGGAACTGCTGCCATCAAGGTAGGCAGTAGAGTCGCTTCCCAATTCTCTTACACAGAGTTACTCTAGCATATTGTTTCTGCACTGTGCAAGCTTTTGTTTCAGTTTCCATCCCACCCCGGTAAGGCTCTGTACCGGCTGTCTTTGCTCAGCTCTGGAAGAAGAGTGGTTAATAGTGTCATTTTGGAATTTCTTATTAACAGGCCAGCAAAACTGCAAGGTTGACAGCACTATTAAATATGACAAAGTCTTCTTTAAAACACTGACTGTTTGACTGGTGGGAGAAAAAAAAAAATTATGGCATGATTTATGCCCGGCTGAACGAGTCACAGACTCTCCTCTATATCTTGTGTCCAAGGAACGATCGCTCATCTACAGTCTGCAGTGTCCTCAAACAGCTCGTCACAGATGGTTCATCTTGACTCTATAACATTGAAACATGCTGGTGTGTCACACTGCACCTTTCCTGGACAAAATTCCCCCTTCTGCCCCCACCCCATAGCAGGGTTCCCTCCCAGCATGAAGCATTGGTGACTGATCCTTAAACTGGACAGCCAGTTTTACTGAATGGGAATGTCATGCCCGTAATGCATGACATCACTCTTTGGGTGGAGATTGCACAGCTGCATTAATAAGGTGGGAGGATGTCTCAAACCAGAAGGGCACTTTCAAACAGGACCAGGAAGTTTATTAAACAAGACTTTATATATATGCCTGGGAGTTTTGAGGAACACAAGAAAAATACATTAGGACTAGATTAGATGAGATTAGATTAATAAAGTAGAGACACAGTGGACCAGATCAACAGCCAGTCTCATTCAATAGCCTGTCTCAGACACTGGTCAATACCATCTGCTCCTCTGCAACAGGCAGGGCATCCTCCAGTGGGCAGCTATGGGGATAACATACTCATAAGGACAATGTCTTCCTAAACCCCATTAATTAGAAGTTGGCATATGCACTGAAGCAAGGAAGCTTATATCCACTCCGAAGCTCTGGGCTTTTTTTTTTTTAATCCCCACAATTGTAAATCTGGATGTTTTTGCTACCTAATAGAAGTCTAATCCCATTCTCCTTCTTCCCCTCCTTCTCCCAAGCTGCCAAAATTTTGGTTTCATAGACTAAGAACAATTAAAAAAAAAAAAACAACTGAATTACAGCTTTTGTTTGGGCAGGACTGAGAAACTTATGTAACAGCTCACAGCAATTTTGCCCAGCCTTGGAGAAACAAGAGAGAAGAATGACTCAAGTCACTGAAATCAGAGATGACCAATTTTGTATTATCTGCCTGCAATTGCTAAAGCAGCCTGAAAAATTTCCTTCTATGCTTTTTCATTTTGGTGTGAACATGGACACTTCTCACCCATTTCATTTCTGAAACACATCTAGTAACTAAACTAGCTTGGAAGAGATCCAGGGGACATGGTTAGCATCCTGTCTTTTAGATATCCTAAGTGCATGTCTCTTGGCTGGGCCACTTGTTCTATGTCCCACTTGAATAATACAAGGTTTTACTTTACTGAGAGGAAGAGGAAGAAGTATTATTGGAGCAAATAAAGAGTCAGTTCTGCCTCATTTTGAATGCTAGACTGGTGTTTCATTTTGCTGGATGAGTTGTGTAAGGTCAAGAATACAACCACAGGGCCTAGGGAGCAGAGGATACAGGTAGTATTTTTCCATATGAAACCTGAGAAAAGTTTAAAGATACAACACAGCGTTTTTGACAATATCTTGCAACTGCTGGGTAGCTGAGTTTTTTTTTTTTTTTCTTTTGTATGGCCACTGTTGTCTGTTTGCATTTCACAAAATCTGGGCAAAACTGGTACGTGGTGCAGGGAACTCTGAATAAATCATATGAGGTACTATTCATCATTCTCTGGTTGGTTCATACTTTTATTGTGGTATGTCCTTTAACTTGTCTGGCCATTAATTTGCCCTTCCATAAGATCTTATAAAGAATGATTTGTCTCCCATTGAAAATATTTGATTTTGCATCCAAAAGCTTTTATAGAATAAACCAAATATTATAATAAAGGTCTTTCCCACATGGTTCTGCGAGCTAGTGGCAAATTGCCACAGGTCTCCATTCCCCTCTATGAGTAATGATCCCCAGATGGACTTCACATCTTGTGGCGTACTGCTCCTTTTCACCAAGAGGAGATGAGAGAGGCAACCCAAAGACAGAGCTGAGCCTACAGAGGAAAATGAGTATGAGTCATTCTAACTCCCATGAAGTGTCGCTCTGACATTACTTAATCAAAAATTGCAGTTTTCAGATAAAATATCTCATTTTTAAGATGTACTTTTAAATGATATGCCAACACTTCCAGCGGAAGGGGAAACTTGCTTTGAGCAGAGGTGATTTTAGTATTCACCTGCTAAGTCTCGACTCTGAAAGGCAGGACTTCCTATTCTGCCATCCAGTCATGGGAAGATGGAAAGGATTTAACGACAAAAATGCACAGTGGTGTAGAGGTCCTGGGAGACAGCTGAAGAATCTATCCTCAAAAAGTGTCTGAAGAACATGTCTCTCTGTTTATCTATGCTTGCATGCATATGTGGGTTTTTTGTTTTATTTTATAACAAGATCTATTGACTAACTGGGAGCATTTTATTAAAGAGAAAAGTCTGGGTAAAGCCAGCAAACTATTCACTGCCAAAATCTACCCAGAAGTACCTGTGTAATTGAATTTGGCCGGCTCTAGCAAGATATTTGATTTTCTATAATTGGATTGGCTAATGGGGAAGAGGGTGGGGAGAAAAAGGAACTCGAAAGTTATCTGTCTCCCTTGACAAAATGATCCAGTGACTTGGGAAATTTCTCTGCCCTCAGGGAACGAAGGGGCAGATAAAAACTTGAAAACAAAGCAAGTGATGGACTGAAGCAAGAGGAAGGGCTAGAAAGGAGGGGTTAGTCCACAGCTCTGCTACAGACTCCTTGGGTGCTTCTGGGCAAGTCACTTACTCTTCCTGTGCCTAAATTCTCCAGTCCTTGTCTGTCTTATTTCAGATTCTGAGAGCTTTTGGATACACGAATGTTGTGTGACATACTGCAACTGGTAAGAAATGGGCCTCTATAATTACACATTGCATATTACTTAGAATGGCTCATAAAATGCAGTGTCTTATCCTACACTGAATAGCAAAGACTCACTTCTCATTGACGGAACAAAACCTGGTAAGCAGAACAAGATGTAGACGAGGATTTTTCAAAGGCTACTACATTATTGTAGATGGACTTGGGCCACTGACCTTCGATTTTGTGGCATTCAGCGATCCTGCAAATATCCACTACACACAGATCTACTGCACAGCGTGCTTGGCATGAAGCATCCCAATTTCCCTCCACCTCATTTCTTATGGTGATGGGTGTCATTCTCCTACCACAACAGAATCATGATACTAAATATTATTAGCTTTTATGAGAGCACCTATACTGGACAGAACAAAGGTCCATCCATCTAAAGTTCCTCTCATCAGCCCTCCCCAATTGTTCGTGCTTAGGGCAAACATTGATAACAGAAATTTTATTTCCCCTGCATACCCTCCTAAACTCCAACCATTTTCAGTTCAGGAGATTCTCAAGATGTGGCATCTGTATGGTCAGTAACCTTCACTGCTTTTCCCTTCCATGAGCTTCTCCATCTTGCTTGCCAGACAAATGAAAAACAAGGAAATAAAGACAGCTGCACCTTGTGCTATAGTCAGGTGTTTACTAAAAATTTCATTTTTAATGTGGAGCCTATCTTTGTCCCCACAGCAAGATGAGATGGGATGGGAGCAAAAATTTAATGAGGGGGATGAAGAAAGAGACCCACAGTTTATCTAATCTCTCCCTACCTATATACAAAATTAATACTGTTACATTGGTAGTATGAATGTATTATGTTTGGTGGTACTGTGACATTTTTTCATAACAGTATCAAGAAATTTCTAATGCTATCCTTTCTCTTCATTAAAAATGCAACATTCTTATTTTCAAAGATTTTAAAATGACTAATCAATCTTCCCTAAAATGTGTGACTGACTTAAAGTCAGGATAAAATAAAATCTTTGGTTCCTTGGCACAACTGAAGATTGAAGCGAGTGCTAGAGTCAGAAAAATCTGGTTTTCTAAAGAAATGAAGCTCACATGATCAAGTTGTGTGTGTGTGTTAGTCTATCACTCTCTCCTAATTAAATTATTGCAAGCTTCATCTGAACATACAGCAGGATAGAAGAGAAAAAAATTCAAGTTAGTGCATCACTGAGAGGAAGGGTTATAGTAGTAGCTCACTCTTATTAGACGCCAGAGAATCCACAGTAGTGAGTCATTATGAACGTCTCAGCCACAAGCAAAGATTCACCTGGTGCATGCACCTTTTTAGACATCTGAAAAATCTAATCACTAGACACAGTCAGAGGAAATCCAGTTTCACATATGCATGTCTTACAGAATAAGTTCTATTTTATTTTGCAGATAGATGAGCTATTATACCAAAGACTGTAAAACTTTTTGGAATTAAAATAGATAGAGGAGGAAGAAAAAAAACCCACATACCTAAATCTTCCTTTAAGATTTAATGAAAGCCTACTTCTAAGAACAACTTCTTGGGAGGGCTGGTTTTACAGCCTCACAAACTGGCAGTCTGGGTTACCCTTGGTATACCGTTCCTTGCCTGCCTGCTTTTTGTAAGGAAATGTACTCTCCGCTATCAATATACATGAAGTCAACTTCCTTAATCAGTTTAAAAGCCTTTTGAAAATGTATTTCGTGGGTGTCTCACTAGCTGAATCTTTTATTTATGGGCTTGTACCAGGATGGTCATTTGAATTTTTGTTGTGAGTCTGTATTTTATTATGCATTTTATTTGGTTTTTATTGAAAGCTTTCTGAAGCACTAAGAAAGATGCCGGGCAACTTATTGAATAAAAGCATTCATTTCAAAACCCCTCCCTGATCCTTCTGCCTCTTCCCACTGCAAATATGCACACGCCTATATTTCTGCCCTCTATTTCACAGCACACACAACTACTTTCTTTTATTTTCATCTTCTATGGAACACTAAACATTTTTTGCTGTTTACATGAACAGCCAACATTAGGATGCTAATAGATGTGACAGAAGCTGCAGTAAGTTCATTTATTCCAAAGGAAACCTTCAGAAAGAGAGGAACCTGCTTATTTTCCGAGAAGTTCAGGAATTTTTTTCTCTGTATAGAGGACATTTCATAAAAAATAAAGCTTATATCACTTAAAGATTTTTTGAAAACTTTTCAGTTTTAAGGAAAAAATAACATGAGAAATTGTTAAGATTATTCTTTTTCTTCCTTTTTGAAATGAAATCCTTAATATCATTATCCTTTTATCATGTGAGAAAAATAAATATTTTCGCTCTCAAAAAAAAAAAAGAAAGAATGATATGTGCTGTTTTCTGATTTGCTTTGTATTTTCCTGTGCTGTTCCTCATATACTAGCAATCCCACAAAATGAGCTGTTCCACAGACAGATAAAGTCACAGCATCCAAGTCCATAAAGATACATCCCATTTGGACTTCTGGCCTACTCTCACTTTCCTTTGGAAACTGATGAAATATAAAATCTTAAAAGAAGCCAGTGATCTGTTCAAGAGCTTTTTACTACTGGCTGACTATGATGCCGGAGGAAAACGCTACCCAGGTTCTAAAATGCCATCAGTTTTTGTACAGAACATCCACTGATAAGTTACACAGAAATACATAATACATAATACAGTTACATAGAAATACATAATACATCCATTTCTTAAATGGAAAGTATATTAGGCTGTAACCACCACAGGAAATAAAAAGAGCCCTTTGTTTTGGGATCCTGAACACTCAATCAAGACAGATCAAGAGGAAATACATAACAGAAAACAACTGGCAAGCTCGTGACCCACATCATCTAACCCATCCTCCCAGGCCTTTTTTCAGTGATCTTGAGTTTGCTGATTTCTCCTATATGTGGCTGCCTGCAGCCATGTTATTGGGCGTTTACTCATGATGAGTCTCTGTCCCCCACAACACATACATCTTTATTCCAGATCATCCTGCTAGAGAAAAAGGAATCCCTGTATGTTTAGATTTTATTTAAAAGGTTAAGTCAACATCACTTGGCAGGATAAGATATACATGTAAATCTAGCTTATAAACCCCCCCAGCAATATAGGAACATCTTTTTTGGGGGGTTCTACACTGCAGCTAACATATAGTGGATCCTAACACCAATGGCATGCATGTTTGTCAACAGATTTATAGCAGTGATCTCATAAATTACACAGCCACATGATAAAGAGCAGAACAGGTGATGAACTGCATTATCCATGCACCTTTGACCAGGTCACCTGCACTCTGCCCACTGATTTATCACTTCTGCATGAGAAAACCAAAACCAGGATTTCAGGGAAACAGCAGAACAGCCCCCAAAGTGCTCAGACACCACTGATTTCTTCCGCACTTCTGAATAAGAGTCATACGCTAAAGTCAGGCAGATAAACTCCTAACCACCACATGGTCCAGCTGGGCACAGATCTGCACATGTACAGTTCATGCGGTTTTTTTTTTATTTAACATGGGTAAAGACTATCCACTTCAGCTGAGCACCTGAAAAGTTGTGATGCTTACTTAGTAGAAAATCAAATCTTTCAGTCCCACTGAGCTGGAAATATTGCAAGAACATATTTTCCCCTAAGTCTTTTGCTTAACACTTGGGTCAGGAGGAGCCTTTCATCATGTTACAACTTAAAGGAATGAAGAGGATTGTTGAAGATTAAATACTCTTTGAAGCAAGCATCCTTGACCTAAGCTGGGGAGGGGAGGATGTGACACCAAAATGAAGATCACACTGACACAACACAATCTGATTTATGTCTTTCCAAGAGGAGGGGAACATTCAAACAAAAAATCCCCAGCCCCTTTTCGTAAAGCTTAAGGGCAGAGAAGTACCTAGGACATATCTACATAGTCTTTCATATGCTGCTGCAACTGTGCCTTCAGTAACCTCTGAGCACACAGGAAACTAACACCGTGGATATCACAGCACCAAAGTGAGTCAAGATGTCCTGCTGAGAGGCAGGATATAATAGTTTGGGTTTGGTGCCTCTAGGATATTCCTCCTCCAGAAGGCCCGAGTGAGTGTGAGTTTATCTAGCCAGATGTGGTCATTGAAGGTAGATGATTCCATATAAGCTAGTCACTTTTGATTTCCTTTATTATCAGCAAAGAGAAATAGATGCTTTTGGGACACAATTCATTTGACTGATTTTAGATTTCAACATTAGGATGAGAGGAATTACACTGTAGAAGGGTGTACTTCTCTCTACTCACCGTAAGAGAAACCCATGCTGATTAGCTCAAATGTATACATCTAAAAATCTCTGAAGCTGCAGATGATGTGTAGCATGTCTGTATAGAAAGACTGTAATGGGAGTTCTAGTAGGAAAAGGTGAGACAAGGGAATAATTAAAAAAAATCTCATCTTTTTTAATTCAAAATTTAAATACAGAATATAGGAAAGTGGTTGAACAACAATTAACTGACAGAGTTAATGAGATGAGGGGAAGAACACTCCAACAGAATGTGCACCAGGTTTGGTGTATCAGGATTCCTGTGTGTACCTTGCAAATTTACAATGTCAAACTGACATAATTTGAAGGAGATGGCGGGCATTATCCTGGAAAAAAAAAGGCAGCCCATTTGTAATTTGCATATGCATATTTATTTATTTGATATAGCAGCAAATTCTGCTGTTCTCTGAGCAGCACCTTTGCAACTTACAAATTTCTCCCCATTTGCACAATTAGTGCTGGCAGATAAATGGGCTGCCTGGTGAAGCATTCTCTTCTATCCTCTCCCCGCCAAGTGCACAGGCCCTGGGATATCTTGTTGAAACACAGAGCAAGAGTGTATTAGCGATAGGCTAACCTGCAAACTTGGGATCATAATGCAGCGTGAAAACACTTCACAAGTTTCCAAGAGATCAGAATTGGGAAATACACTGACTTCAGTTCCCAAAATGAGGAGAGAGAAGAGAGGTGAGAGCAACTCTAAAGAGAAGATATGCTAGTTATGGAAAAGCATGGTTGGATGGGTCAGAGCTTTAATGTTATCATTTAATCGCATTCTCAGCTTGTGGTTAGTAACTCAGTCTCTCTTTCTGAAAAAATAACAAAAAAAATCCTAGACACATACTTAACTTTTACTTTGAATTCAGTGAGATACCAGTAAGGGATTAGTCTCATTTGATTTGGGACATGGAAAAGTAAGCAGCAGCAGAATCCAAGCCTGTAAGCCCTGCCTCTTCATCAGGGCAGAGAGAGGTTTGTCTAGAGGGTGACTGATGTCCTGCTAAGACAGATGTTGACGATCAGGTGGATGGTTCTCTAGAATTGCCTCTTTCCTCTGACTAGAGGAACAAGTGACTTATCTCAGACTTTGATGCCTCACATATGAATATCTAATGTTAGGTGAGAGGAATTCCATTTTAAATAATTTCATTTTTATTGCCAACAAGACGAGGTCAAAAAAATAAAACCTTTAAAATTAATTTAATACACAGACACCAAGGCCATGATACAAACAAGATCTTGAACACACACACAAAACATTCAGCATTCAATAAACATATTAGGAACACGAAGGACTGATGCCACAAGAAGGCCTCACTAGCTAGTAGTCTGTAGGCAGAGCTCTCTGTGGGTCAAATACAGCAGAGGGATCTCGAATGTATACTCGCCAAGAGGCTGGGCACAGATTATAACCTGCACGAGCTACAAAGAGATGTGTGAGGTCCAAAAAACTATTTAGGATGAGCTGAGCTTGTGGTATGGATGGTGGGCAGAGCTGCAGAGTGTTCATTCTCCTCGAACATCAATACTGCAAATGGTCAGAAGTCCAAGAATCAGAACTACTGAGTTCTGCTTCCAGCTTTGGCCTGTTTTGTTCATTTACATGAAAGGCCTGAATGCCTCAGTAGCTCAGTTTGCTCATCTGCATGACACTTACGTACTGTAAAACAGCTGTAAAGCTTACTGGTCATAAACTGTTCCTTATTCCTCATTCCCAGAACAGTGAAACACAAAAAGTGTTTTCCCATCTAAGGCTAGTTTTCCCTTATGTTTCTCTCTTTTCCCTACTGTAAAATATGACAAGAAATGCAAAAAATAAAGGAAGAATAGATAAACTGGGATATCACCTGTAGGGGCCAAGAGTTACCCCTTGCTAGCTTTCCCTAGGCCCCATAAACCTCTCAGGAATAAGGAAGGGATTTTCAATTAGGCATCAAATTAATAAGGCACTTCTGATGCTCCATTCCTGCAGGAAGACATTAGTAATTTGTTTGTTCCAAAGGCGCCACTCATATTCACACAAAATGGCATTTAAATGTTAATCGAGTCAGGGGATGGGGAGTGCTTGCCAATCACTACGCAACTTAAGGTCAAGGTTTTTGTCTTAAAGGAGGACTCAATGTTAATTTTAAATTTAAAATTCTTGACAGATAGCAGGTTTTCAAATGCCTGCTACAATCTGGCTTGTTTGATTCATTTTAATGAGTAAGTAACTCCTGGCAAAATGAAGGTTTCCCCATGTCTTCAAGGAAATGGAAGGGCAAAGAGGCACAGTGGACTAATCCTGCATCCACTACAGGGAACAGGAGGCAAAACCAATTTAGACTCCTATTCATCTCCATGCTCCCCATATAGAGACCAAAAAGAGTAATTTACATTCCTATGAACACAAGGCAATTATTGGAGGTTTCAGTTTAAAAGAAAAAAATAAATAAAAGTTCTAAATATTGAATTCAGCTTTGACTCTCTGTGCTGGAGGAATATTTTATGTGCACGTCTGTGCACTTGTTTGGTTTTGTTGTTTCTTTGCTTTACATACTTTCATAGCTTTTTTTTTTTTTTTTTTTTTAACCCTCAGAGTGTGACTTATAAATAGGATAAGGAACCTGTGATATCTTTGTGTCTTCCTTTCAAATGTGTGAACCAAAAAGGAGGAAGATTCTCACACGGTGGCATGTGTAAATAACTAGATATCCATGTGAATGGAAGATACCAATAGTCTTTGAGGAGCTGTAGGGATGGGTCTCAGGGCTGTGGAGGTGCCCAGCCCTTACTGCTCTCCTCTCTTACTCCATGCCCTAAGAGACTTCTCCTGCCACTGCTGCCACTTCCTTAGTCAGCTCCCCAAAACAGCCAGAGGGGATTGCTATATTTACTTGCGCTTGTTGCAAGCTGAGGCTGGGCCTGATGTCCCTCTCACACAGCTCTTGCCACTGCTGCACAGGTACATGACAGACTGTCATATTTCCCAGGCAGCCTTGCAGGGGGTGAGAGATTCAGTTTGCCACTGACTTGTACTTGTGACCTGACTCACGTAAGAAGAAACAAGGACTACTTCTGCTGATTTTCTTGCTGGGAGAAGCCAGATGGAAAGGGAATGAGAAGGGCTGTGACAGATCAGGGCAATTACTGAAGCACCAATAGTTTTGAAGATGGTCTATAAGAAAGGAATGAAATAATTTACATGAATCATCTGCCCATGTTCAGATACCTTAAGTTCCTACTGTCTAAATTCTGTTTATGGTCAGTAGAGAATTAGTGCTTCTAGGGTACAGTTCATCTAGAGGTAGGTGAAAGAGGACATATGAATCTCATAAATGAAAGAGGCCATATGAATCACACTTGAAATACCTTATTTCTCTCTGTTGACTACAAAGGAGTTTTTGTATCACTAACTCACACACGTAGACCTGCCAAGTTAGCTGAGATGAACTCCACTCTAACTGTTGACAGGAGCACCAGGAAAGAATTTACTTTGATCTCTTCCTAGATCAATGAAACTAACTTCTACCCTTTACTGCGGTCAGACTGGGAGTCGCGTCTGCCCTGCTGGAAGGTCGGTCTTATATATGATGTATACATATGAATGAGCAAAACTCACAGAATGGGATGCCTAACGCTGTCTGAGCCTCTGTGAACCAGTCTCTATTTCACTATTTCACTCCCCCCCATACACACTGTTAAATAGAAGAACAGCATTTCCATGACTTATCAGAACATTTAATAAAGCTGAGATGCTCAGATTCTGCAGTCATACAATTATTTTAGATAGGTATTATTTGAAGAGTGAAAGGTTTTGGCTGGATTCACCCCATCTAATTTCAGAGGACCCATCTCCATAGGTTGACTTTATAGTAAATGGAGAGATTTGGGCAACACTTAGGCCTCTCCAGAGAGCTATTCAGCCTATCTAGGATCTGAATTGACCTCTGAGAGCGCCAAGATTCCTCATTTAGGTGGAATGAATTTGGACCTTAAATAATTTTATGGTGCAGGAACTATCTATCCATTACATGCATACATAGTGCTCAGCAAAGAGGCCCCTGAACCATAATCTTGACCTCTACATGTTTTGATAACTGTAGTCATCATTTCATAACCCCAAAACACTCATAGCTGGCTCATTCATATGCCATAGACACATGCCATTTTGTGATTACACTGGAAAATGTACTTTCACTCACTGAATCAGCATGCAATTGCATTGGATTGAGTTGCTGACAATCTCCCAATGCCTCTTAAAATCAGCAGGTCATGAGAATGCTAAAACCTTGTAACACTAAACCAAATCGAGCACATGGAGTAGGAAGGAATCTCAAGAAAAAGAAACAGATCCACCTTACAAAGTCAGGTGGTCTAACCTTCAGTGAACATAGGACTGTTCCCCAAAATACACTGCTTAATTTGCTGCTATTTCAAAGCACCCAAAGAACTTTGATTCCTACCCTCATCCTCAATACTTCACATTTCTTCATTCCTGCCTCTTCCTCAAATTTTCTCTCCTTTTTATGGCATCAGCAGGAACAGAGAGAGCAAAGGAGCCAGAGACAGCTTCCTGCAGGAGCCTTCCTGCAGGAATGCTCAGGCAGCCTTGCCTCTGGCTGTCCATTTTGCTCTGCCATACTAAGCTTCAATAGTTCCTGGCCTATGCAATGGTGCTTAGAGAGAAATTTCTATGGATATACTGTCTCTAATCAAAGGGTTTTTTACTGTTCTATTTGTCCTTACACTGTAATTCATTCTGAATGCCTTGTGCAATTTCTCCTCCTCATGCCATCACTTCTCTTTATGGAGTTACCTAAATGCTTACAGTTAATCAGGAAAGAGATTGATGAAATGAGTTATCTTTGCATTTGTTCACGGAATGAGTGAGTTCAAATACACAGAAATAAACTCCTTACTGGTCCTGAGTACTTTCAGCTGTATGTTACAGGTCACTTGCTTTCCCTGCAGAGTAAATACTAGTATGATGGTAGGATATAGAAATATGGTACTAGTAAGTGTTGTGATTACTATCTTTTTTTTCATTTCTCATTGAAGAAGACTAAAAGGATATCCCAGCAGGCCAAGCTGCCAAATAATCATATAAAATTCTTTGTTTAAGGCAGTAGTAGAAGAATGGCTTTTGATAAAAAGAGACCAAGCTATGATTTTACATTCTGAAGAAATCTATAGGTTTAGATTTGGTTAGTTACAGACATGCAGTTACAGATATACAGAAGCAGATATGTCATGTCAAGCTATTCATGTAATCTACAACCCAACCATTGTTAAGTACCTGCAAGAATTTCCAGTCGGCACCTTTCCCAGTTAAGTGTTTATACCATTGTCATGTCTTGGAATATGACTACATCAAGACTAGAACTAGACTTGGAACTACACTGGAACTAAGTTCCCATCCAGTTTGTCACTAATCAACTACAACCTTGGGAAACTCATTTCATCTCTCCCAGCTTCTGTTTTTCTTCCCAGTCTTAATCCTTATTAGTTTTACTTGGAATTGGACAGTCTTTGCAACACGGACTACATTTCAGCATGTGCATGCATAGCACTTGGCACAGTGGGAGCCAGGTCTTGATGATGAGAACTAGGTACTATTGAAATACAACAGTCAAAGCAAATATCACCGCCTGCCTCAATCTCCTCTCTCCTCCTCCCCCCCCAAAAATAAAAAATCCAGGCTAAATAAATGCTTAAATAATAAATCCACTCCTAGCTCAGATTATTATACCAGGAAAGGTGCAAAGAACTACTATGAGAGCTGTTCAGACACAAAAGATGGAAAAATATAAAATTCAAAGAGAGGCAAAAACCACTAGATTTTCCTGAAAGAAGAAATTTCAGATCTTGACTGTTTCAGCTCACCTCTGGACTTTGGATCCTGGCTTCTTTCAGGTGCCCATTACAGACACAAACAAAGATTGCTCTGTGTGGCCCAAAATGGATCTGTTTTTTCTGTGTAGTGTAGTGTAACTTGAAATATCATCACTTCTTGGGAAAAGTAAAATCTGGGGCATTTCAGCAAGCATGGAAAAAAATTTCCTTTTGCTTTGTCTGGAGAAGCAGGGGAAGGAGTTAAAGTTAACATGAACCGAACACATGAATGCACTGTGCCCACTGGGGTCTGGCTGTATATTCATTATACAAGGTCAGGGTCTCACTTCCATTCCTCCTAGTGTAATTTAGGTAAAGCCACCACACAATGCCTGACCTTTCCATGGGACAAGCTCCCTGCCTCCCTCCTGACATGCTGCAGTAAATTTGTGTGTAATTAAACATAGTGTTCCGACACGCCAGGTCTCTGCGGCGGCCTGCCCTCCCCTCCCTGGTTGACCTTTGAGATTGAATTCGGCACAGACCACCAAGGCCGGGAAATGGCTAGTATCGGAGTGCGGCACAATAAAGCAGGGCACGTCTGTGCAGATTAAAACATGCTCTCCGCCTCTCCCTCCATTTGGGCCAGCAGAGCCTGCATTGCACTGCATGCTCCATGTTGAAATAGGGTCAGGAGCCGTGGCTAAAGAATATGGTGGCAGATTTATTCCCTAATGACACTTCAGATATCCTTTGGGCAAGGATACATCAAGGCTCCCAGCCACAACGAGAATCCAGCGGGCAAGACACTGAGCAGGTACGTGGGAAGAATGAGCCCTGCTCTAAGGAGCTCCTGATCTAAATAGTCTTTGAAAGGATGGAGGCCCTTCACAGGAGTAGGCGGCCACACAAGGTCACACATGTTGTTGCTGGCCTGGGCTGATCTGGTTGTCTATCAGACAACATAATGTCTCTGGGTCATGAAGGTGGAAGGAGATGGGGAATGGCTAGATCAACGGTCTGAGAATTCACTGCAAGAAAAAATTTAGCCCATAGAAACTCTCCTAAAAACTCAAGCGGGATTCCTACATGTAGGAAAATATAATGATATGGTGCCATAAAGGATACGTTTAGAAATAAAAAGGTGCCTTGGACAGAAAACACAGTGCAACAGTACTGAACATCTGAAGACATTCTTCTGGGGTTGCAGAGATTTCTAGAAGGACTACAAGAATAAGCAACGGTTGCACAGGGCTTGGTGACACGGCTGAGTCAACCCACCTGTCTTAACTCATCTATATCTGCATTTGAACTAGTCATTTAGTTTCCTTGTATAGTCAAAGGAGAGAAACCGAAAATTCAACTCATCTGACCTAATTTAGTTCACTTTAAGAAGCCTAGACAGCTAGGCTAGATATAGGCTTCCACCACTTAGATGTATAAAGATTGGTTAGGGGAGTCCCACCTCAACTTCTTCATTTATGCACGGACCAGTGAGCACCATTCTGATGATATAGAGAGATCTCAAAAGATCTTTAAGGCCCTGAAAGACAGATCCTTTGTTCCCAGCTATATCAACAGTACGCCACAGTATATTTAAGGGAAATGATCTCTTTGTACCTTACTTCTTCTAATGAAAAAAAAAAGACAGTGTAACAATAATAAGAAAAATCTGGATTCCCCGAAATTACAGCAGTATGTTACCACCAGCTACGAGTAGAACTGTCTAGAACAACAGAAAGTGTGAGAAGCCTGGAAATGAACAATTCTGAAATAATATGCCTTAAAAGAAATGGTTCTGCAAATCTGGGTACATCCCTTGGAAACATTTCTTTGCCATGATAGACATTTAGGGCCAAGATTAGTCCTAAATTAACTGAATTCATGTTGGTCAGAAACATCATTATCATGCCTGTTTCTTTTCTGCATCAGGAATGAAGATATCACAAGACAAAAGACACTGCAATACCCTTTCAGACAACTCCTCATCATTAGAAAGTCTGCTGCTTATCATCACCTTCCACAGTCTTAACAAGGAAGTGACAGTATCTTAGGCATCAGAATGACCTTTTGGATTCAATATTTTCAGACACACCACATCAACCCTAATACTAAAATCTTATCACACAACCTTCCCCCTGCTTTCCCTTTACACTCTGATGTTAATAATTCTCAACCCCATCTTGCTCACGGCTCACGATCCCATTGTCCTCTACAAGTTTCATGATATTTTCGGCGTCTTTTACATTCCATTATTTTAATGGGCAGAGAAGTTAGATTTATAGGATGGTAATTGCCAGGATCAGAAGTAAGAAACAGAAATGAGACCTATTTTTGTAGGTCATCCAGCCATTTCCCTTGCCAGTGTCTAAATGTTCCTTCCTGCATACGTTCTTCTGTTTTGCCGAACGTCCACCCTTTCCTTTGGGAGACTGTTCCATAGCTTGATATACTTCACTGTCAGGAAGTATTTTAACCCTGATATTTATTGTGAATTTTTCTTTGCTTAATTTTGTTCCATTACTCTTATATCTCCGTGGACCATCTTAATTCCCTCCATCATTGGCATCTTTCCCCTTGAAGTTTGTGTATTTATTTCTTGGCCTGTTAATTGCCCTTTAGGAAAACTACAATTGTGCAGTACCTTCATCCTTGAGATCCTAATTCAAGGTACTAAAACATAAAAGTAACTTTGAATACAGAAGCAGTCTCCACCTAGTTAAAGTCATTCTTCCTGTTTTGAAAGCCACAGATATCTAGGTAACTTCCTGAGCATATAAACACAAAGGATAGTTAAGAGAAATGTGTTAACCACTTAGCAGAAGGGTGAGAGTATCAGAAGAAATAGCTGGAAGAAAAGTATTTTCATTCAAGCAACCAATTGTGTCTAGCAGTCTAAAAAAAAAAAACTATGGGAGTTCTCTGCTACTGATTCCTTGTGGGATCTTGGGAAAAGTGAGCCACACGGAATTGGTTTCCTCGGAAAAAAAGTGCCTTTGACCTTTATTCTCTATGGTGAGTGATATTCTGCAACACTCATCTAAAAGATAAAAAATAAAATAAAATAAAATAAAATAAAATAAAATAAAATAAAATAAAATAAAATAAAATAAAATAAAATAAAATAAAATAAAGGTGGCATGACTTTTCTAGAGGAAATGACATGTATGACAGGTATGCAGCCTTTCTGGTTACTGAAGTGAATCTAACCTAAGGCTGGCCAGGACTTTTTCAGGTATATTTTCAAAGGCTTTTGTGAAGTTTTTAGGCAGAGCTGACTCTTCGCAGCTGAAAATATGGGTCAAAAGCAGTAGTTTTTGACAAACTCGTATTTTGTAGAAGGAGCTAGGACAACTATGTACCATATTTCCACATTTTCAAAAAATAAAAGTGTTCTTTTTCAACTTGAGGACACTTTCAATGGTGAAATGATAGTAAATTTATCCTTTAAAAAGGTTTAAAACAGCTGAAAAGAAAATGTTAACATTTCAAGAGTATCAAAGCAAAATACATGGTTTGAATCAAGTAGGTTAGTTCTTTCTGTGGTTGAACACTGAAGCAAGGTTCCCAGAGAGGCCATGGTATCTCCACCCTTGGAGATACTCAAAACCCAACTGGACACGGCCCTGGGCAGTCTGCTCTAGGTGACCCTGCTTGAGCAGGGGGGTTGGACCAGATGATCTCCAGAGCTGCCTGCCAAACCTGACTGTTCTATGATTCTGCGACTCAGAAAGGAGCAAAATTCTTGCTGGATGGAAAATCTGTTTCTTGCCTGCTTTTAGTCTCAACTGTATACTCTGAAATTTCTAAGGATCTAAAATCCAGTATTTCAGCTCAGTTATAGGATGCAGATTTGGCTTCAAAGAGCACGTCAGTGCTAGACTTCAGTACTGATGCTGCCATAGTACTATTTCCTATACCACCAGGGTGCTATGAGGATTACTTAGTTATTGCTTGCAAAGGGCTGGAAAGTGCTGTTTAAATGTTATTCTTATGAGCTCTTTGGTTCTTTGGGCTGGTTTCATTTCTGCTGAAACTACCACTAATACGTCTTTGACCTTTTGATTCAGCAGCAGCACCTTTGGCAAGAGACCTCCCTTTGGAGGCTGCTGGTATTTCATCCATTTTATTCACTCCTGAGCCTGAAGCACACTTATTTACAATCATAATTAAAGCAGAGGACAAAGGGCCGTTCAGTTAGTTCTTAAGCCCTGGATAGAAATCTGCAACATGAAAATTAACAAAAGAGGAAATGGAAAACAAAGACAAAGTGTGTCTGTGTAGATGTCCTTCTTGCCAACATCCTCCTTTTGCAGCTTTTGGAGTGGGATGAAGAGATGTAAATCAAATCCAAAGGAGTGTTAGATAGAGTAGGATTGACATTTGAAGCTGTAATACCTTAAAGTCAATATCATTATCTCTGATATTTACTGTAGCACACAATGCTTGGATGAAATGGTAAAGTTCACCTCTTCTTCCCATACGCATTGTATTGTCACATGCACTGTTATATATACATATAGTTATATACATACACACACATAAACATATAAATTTGAATTAATCTTCACATAATCGTCCAGTGTGATAGTCCATCTAAGGCCATCCGCGACTCAGACTTTTCAGAAGTGCTGTGTTGGCGGGTGAGACATTTTTTAATATGATTCAGTGAACATATAGGTTATCTCACTTGAATTCTTCTGTCAGACATAGATGCTGGCATTATTTGGGGATGGGTGGCTGGTGGAGAAGATTAAAATATAAGAAATTTAGTGTCTAAGGAGGGAGGCGGTAAGATTTAGGATTCCTCAGGAGGCTCACAGTTAGAGAGTTTCACATACACTTAGACATCTGCAGTTGGTCAGTCAGGGCTTATTTTGTAGTCAATGGAGAGAAAAAAGCATCCCCTGGAAAAAACTCATCTGAGCTATCTGAGATGTTTATCTTAGGATGAGATGAATCTTTCTCTGGAGATGCCTATTTCTCTCCGCTGATTGTAAATGGAGTCTAGTGTAGCTAGTCCAGACTGCTAGTCCTGACTTAGGTGTCTATCTTTTGGCCTTCAACGTCAGGACAGATGGAGCTCACCCTTGGGTTCATTTTTTTCTTTAGAAGGGAAAGATTGTGTATCTTTAATACAGGGAAAAAGGGAGGACGTGGGGCAAAGGGCTCCTATACTACCTTCCTAGCTCTCAAAGGAAGCTCTGAAGTGGTCTCATGTAAAACTTTCCAAATTAGTGTGGAATTTCTTTTACTCAATTTAGGCACTCAAATCATAGAGTTGTTTCTAAATGTATCCAACAATTCCATACCTAATCAATATGGATTGCTGAGTGTCTTTGAAGACTTCCAGAGGGAAAGCCTGAACAAGCTTAGGTACTTTAATCTCTCAACCACTCTCGCTCAAGTCACTATACTGTTAATGGAGAACTTGGGTCTGAGATACCTCTTCCTAATGCAAGGATATCCTTCAGAGTACAAACTGGATTCTATTTTATATTTTCTGAACTGCCTGTCATGATTTGAAGTAGCTTCCTTAGGCAAGGCAAGGTGAGAGCAGATGCCCATATTCTAAGAAAACTCTGTTTGTATCCTCTTTTCAATAAATGAGTATTCCCATGTACTCTACACATCTTTAATCAGTATACTATGTCCTACCATCTCCCTTAAAACAACTCTCACCTCGACATCACTTGTGCCAAGCTGAGCTGTCTTACACTGAACACAAAGCCCCTCCCTCTGCAGCCATGCAGAGAACAGACAGGTCTTAGTAATCTAGTGTCTCAGTCACTGTCATCCTACTATTGCCACAATATCATCTCAGAAAAGACGCAATAGTATAGAACAGTCTACAGTGGAGGTGCCCAAACTTTTCGTGGTGCCTATCACTATTGCTGCTGGCAGTGGGTAAAAACTGTGTGGGAACTCCTGGACCTTAGCATGGACAAGATTATAACCTCCTGCCTGATCACCTGAGAGACAGAAATGTAGGCTGTGAACAAATTATTGTGGTGATTAGAGCAAAAGACTCAGACACAAGAATTTCTTTGAATGAAAGAGACTATAGGGCTATCTCAATGGATACCACTTTTTCTAGATACCAGAATGTATTGCACATTCCAAGGGACTTAGGCCATTTCTCTTAAAATATGAAAAAACGCATAAAAATACAGAAGCACCAAAAAAAAAAATCCAAGTTCTCAGCTCATTATTAATAAGCCCAGAGTTACCTCCCTGAGAAATGACCACCAAGATGATGCCAACTGTCTTGACTTCAAAAGGAATCCTGCTCATTTTCATGCCTTTGTAATTTTACATGAATGAAATACTTCTATGTGATCAAGAGATGCATTCATCATGTATGGCATTATCTTGGGAGATGAAGGTGTTTCCTTTTTTCTGTTTTCTTGACAGAAATAATTCTTCCTACTGCTTTTGCATTAGTTGATAGTTTGGCCATCAAAAATAATCATTCTTATTACTACAGCACCAGCCAAAGTGGAAATAGCAAAACACACAGAGAAACAGAGAAGACCACATTGGAAAGAACAAAAATATCCTGCAAAACACCTTCAGTTTCTTAGAGGGGATTTGAAAAGCTGTCAGGTTACTGTTGCAAGCTGACTTGTTCTCTGTACACATAGTCACAACAAGTGATAGTAATGAAGCTTTCCACTTCTTATTTTTTTACCTGAGCTTCTCAAAACCCTTGACTAAGTCTGAACTCAGCAGTCTGGCATCTGGGAAAGCTAGGTAGGCTTTGCTGTGAATTCTCCTCCCTTGCTCTCAGGATTCATTATTCAAAGGCATGCACTTAGATGGCAGGAGTTGACTCTTTGTAGGACAGAAAGCCGCTGCTGGAGTAGATCTGTTTTTCAGGACAGGCAGCATAACAAATACAGTGGGAAATGTTGTTTCCTGCCTGAGAAATATCGGCTCCAGTGAAAAGAAAATGGTGGCACCTCCTTCCCTTTTTCTGACCATACCAATGCTTACACAGATATTCTTTCCCCATTTTGTCTCAGGTTTCCATTTAGAATAGATCTGCTTGTTTTAAGGGTGTGCCAAGGTCTGGACCGCAGTGCATTCTCTCCCTTTTTCATTTGTCTATTATCTAACATTAACTTGTCTTCCATATTTTGGCTGCTGGTGAGCGAGCCTTTTCCACTTCAGCTCTTGCTCTCTGGAAGCAGAGTTTCTCTTTCTGCCTTATGGACAACCTTCAAATCTCACCTGGATTTTTGCTTTTACCTACAGTAACGGGACTAGGCTCAGAGATCCCTGGACTCTATTTATGCTCTGTTAAAATAATCCACTGCCTCACTGCCTCATAGGGAAGGAGCTGATCCTTCGGTCACCAGAAGTGTGGCACTTCTTAGCTATCCTGGGATGCTCATTGCTTGGAAGCTGTTGTATTTTAAAGCGCAGATTAATATTTCCCTTGTAAGACCATCAGGCCCCTTAAATGAGTACATTCTTCTCATAATGACTGCAGTCTCATTTTTACTGCAGTAAGTCCACTGGGTCCAACTCTTGCTGATCCTATTGATCTACTCTGACAGCTTGAAATAACTTTACAATGGGTGGAAATCCCTGTTGGAGAAATCCCTCAGCCCTCTGATTGGAGTATGAAAGTAGTGTGGCCATGCAGTTCTTCCAGCAGCTCCTGCTGGAGTTATCGGAAGCAGAACCCAAGTTAGAATCAACCTGAGGTTTCTTCAGACTTCTGCAAGCATACTCCAACCCCGTCTGAAGAAACTGGAAACGAAAAGATAGCTTTAATCCTATCCTCCCCCCTTCTCTATGGTCTCCAACTCCTAAACACAGGAATAGAAAAAAACTCCAAGAACCAGGGCCTTCAAAGTCAACAATTTGCACACTGAAACTAAAATACTTAATACCAGCCTTTTAGAATCACTTGTCCAAAAGCTCCAGCTCTGTTTTCCTCAGGACTCTCCTATAGCCTTGTATGCCTGATCCAAAATGGGGAGCAAATGGCTGAAAGCTTTAAGAATACACTTTGTTAGAGCATCCTGTACACCTACTGTGTTGAGTCAAAAGTTTCAGAAAACTCTTCTCATCTCTTTTTATTGGACATCATGTTTTAGTTTGCTAGAAAAGAATAGACATAATAACAGAAAGCCAGAGAAGAGCTTGTTGCTGTCCGCTGCCAGCGAAGAGCTGTACTGAAGAGACCGAGCAGGCCAGTTGGCTTTTCCATGGGGACAGGAGAGAGAAAGAGAGCTAGGAGAGTCACCAATGAACCAAGATAGAGTTCACCAGGAGATCTGGTTTAGTTATTGGTTATTTCTATGTGAATTTTGTGTTCTGTGCCTCAGTTGCTTTATATAAAAAAAAGTAAAGATGAACTGAGAAGTTTTTGCTGCTTCAAGAAAAATAATATTGACTTTCTTTGGAGCCTTCAGCTTGGAACTTGCTTACTGGACAATATAATTGCCTCAGACCAGATCCTTGCCTTGAGGTGTATATCATCAGTTCAATAGCTCCCAATACTGTGAGGCCTTGACCTCAATTAAACCCACATCCTATGGAATTTAGAGGGAATAGCACGAGTGTGCCTTATATGGAATTCGATCAGGTTTACAGTTTGACAAACAAATGTGTGTGAAAAGGGGCTAATAAATATGTGAATTACTGAAAGAACAAGCTGCCTTTCACAGCCAGAGAAGGGCCCTAAAACAATCCAGTTTTGGTTATGATAGCTACTAAAAAGGAGATTTTTAGGTAAAACACAAAAATACACCTTTGGCAGCATTTTATTTACTCATTTAATTGATATTCACTCTCCGAGCTGACGCATTTTAGTATCAGAGTGGGGTGATCTATTACTTAGCAAACAGAATGATCTAAGGTAGAGATGGAAGAGATCTACTGGGACAGATTTTCCAGCAATTTACATGCACTCTTACATATACAAAATGTGAGCACCATTGCACACATAACTATACATGCAAGGCTGCATCAATGCATATGCAAATCAGGCTATTGTGTAGGGTATTATGCCCAATCAGCTATTCAATTGGTGCAATTAACCAATTTCTGTGCAGAACTCCTGTAACTGGGCATGCAAATTAATGCCTCTGTGTGCAAAGCTTATACCAGCATTTGTGTACCTAAATGTTCTGTGTATCTAGCCCATTAAATCAGAGTCTGTTTTAATTAGACTATGTAATTCAAGCCAGACCAGATCACAATGTACTAGGAAGTCCAGTAAATAGAAGCAAAAACATATTTTCTGGTATGCTATTTTGTTCAAAAACACCATGCACCCTCCACTATTTCCCTTGAATTATGAAATCGCAGTCATAGACCATCAGACATAAGAAAGATATTTTTCCTGATGTTCACTCTAATTTTTTCCTTGCTTAACTTAATCTTATTTCCTCTGGTCATCCTCCCACTCTAAACACCATCTCCCACAGAAACATAAAGTGGCTGCTGTGTTTGCTTAACACAATTCCAGTATTTCTAGGAGATAAATTATGGCTGCATGAAGAAATCAGAAGATCAATGTGTACAGAAAAGGGATCTTCTGGGGGTCTTGTTGGTGACAAGGGCCCAGTTTTGACAAGTCTTAACAATGGCATTTCCTAATAAAAGTAAACCTTGTGCAGCATCTTTCCCAATCCTATATAATATCGTCTCATGCTTTCCATCAGTTCATCTCAAAGCTGGCACAGACCTTAGGCCCTATTTTACAGATGGAGAAAGTAAGGCAGAGACGAGAAAGCATCTTCCACAAGATGTTTACCAAACCTTTCCACAAGGTCTCACTGTTAATCAGTAATAGAGCATGGACAAAGTCCAGACCTCTTGAGACCAAGGACAACAATTAAACTGTGGGAGGGAGGATTTTCCAAAAAATCACATCCTGCCTGATTCTCCTACTGGATCTGCCCTGGTAGATTGCTGCCAGTTTAGGCTGTGTTCAGAAGCAGTGCACTGATCTCTGAAACCAGGGCAGGAGTCCTTAGAATATTTTAGCTCTTGGTCAGAAAACACGGAGTCATTTAGATTGGAGGAGGGTTATCTGGTCCAAGCTCCATGGAAAACACCACCAGCTTAGATCAGGATCCTTTTCTTAATGAACACTTGCCATGGTCAGTGAGGTGAGGACGGTCTTAAATGCCCTGATACCATCTTATCATCCGTTTCTAAATCAGGAACACATAGGCGTGAAAATTTAGGCAGGTGAAAAAAAGAGCAAAATAACTTGATATGGACTGCTAACTGAAAGTTTTGTTTGTGTACGTGTGTGTGTGTGTGTTCAGATATATATTTATATAATATAATTTTGTATGGAGTTTCAATACTTTGAAAAATATATGCTTTTTATAAGTATGGGTTGTTTATTTTGCATAATGCAACTGTATCATTACAAAAGGGGAAGAATTTAAACCTTTTAATGGTAAAAATCTTCTCTAGATACAAAGCGGGGGTGGGGGGGGTTCTACAATGCTCCTTGTATAGGTGATGGTGCTACACCAGTACAAACTTCTGCTAGACTGCTGGGTTAAACCTCCACCATTACAAAATCTGCTTCGGCTCAAGGCTTATATACATTCTGCTCTACTGGACTTACGTAATATTATGCGTTGCAGATCACATATCTCAGAGCTATTCTAGAAGCACTTATCCCATGTTCAAGGTCCCCTTTCCCATATATCAAACAGCACAATAATCAAGAATTATACTGAGTTGCTAAAATATTAGAGAGAGAGAGAGAGAGAAGGAGGGGGAAACACATTTTTGTAATGTTTTGAACCTAGTGTCACTGGGATTTTTTAATGCATAAGAGGCAGAGTAATTTTGCTCTTGTTCCACATTAATTCCTGCACAATATGCATTGGGGATATTATTTTTTTACAAGACGTTTTAAAACCAGGCCTGAAAACAAGCAAAATCCATTACTGACTTACAGTAAATTCCTAAAGGATTCTATGTACTTCTGTTCCTACTTCAAAATGGCTATACACACACACACACAAACAGATTCAGCAAACATGGCTGTATATTTTAAGATTCACTATCCTGAGGAAAAAGAAGACAAGAAACAATAGCCCCTATTCAGCAAATTTATTGTACTTCCTTAATTTCCTAACCTCAAAAGCACAATGGGCAGTTACAGTACATGATCTTTTTTAATTCCTAGAAAGTGATTTAAGATGGGAACATTCCTAATGGTGACTTCCAACAAACTATTCAAACATGGCCCTGTTCCTAGATTTGAACACACTAGCAAGGCTTGTAGCCTTATTAATGCTTCATATTTAACATGAAGTAGAATTAAATTTTTAAAGCTATTCTTTACCATAAAGTTAGGCAAAGTTAGGAGTGGAACCATAAACTGTGACATGTACATATATATATATATGCATAAATATATATGCATAAATATATATGTACATATCTATATATGTAGATAAATGTAGATATATATCTATATATATACACACAAACACATATACATGCTGTATGGTACTGCAATAAGGGAAAAGACGAGTGGTGAATCTAGCTGTCCTTAATCGAAAAGGAATGGGGAAAATAAAAGAAGAGAGATGTTACACTTATCTGTAGTTTTACAGATAAGGAAGGAAAACCAGAAAGCTTCTTTAGATTTCTGGGCAGAGTGTATAAAACCATGGCTATTGAAGCCATTCCTTGGGATTAAAGGGTTTTGGATCAGATCCTAAGCAAGTCTGTGCTTCCAGAGCTGGGAAACAAATCAGAAGACTAATGAATGAACCTCAGACCTTCCAAAGACTGTGACTGAGAAGTTGGCTCCACATACTTGAAGCCCTCAAAACAACAGGCAAGCTGAAAATACCACCAAAGTTTTGATCATCTGGAAAAAATAGTTTTGCCCATGACACTTTGAAGTACTCTAGTATCTGGAAAGATACACATAGGTGAGAAAGAAAGGGCACAAATGTGTCGTGCCAGTGCTGTATAGCTCTTATCCTATGTGATTTGGCTCAGACTGAGGATTAACTAGGTAACTGAACTTGCAGCTATGCTGTGAAAGCCCTTTGCCTGTTGTCAGTAGTCAGGATAGCGAATAGCGCATTTTACCAGTGCCCCCCATTCACAGAATGAAAAGCACAGGAGGAAAGTGACTTCCAGAAATCTTCTTTTGAGATTTGTGGATATCCTCATTTTAAAGATGGAAAGGCCAAGACAGGTAGTTTTGGGGTTTTGTTTTGCAAAAAGGTTGCAGTTTTGGATAGCCAATTCAAGTCTTCTGGAGTAAAATTTTTTAAAGCCACTGTTGACTTCTCTCTGAGCTTGGATTCCTGTTGCTTCTCAAAGAGCCTCACATTTGTTGTCTAATTCAGTAGCAGATTATCTCCTGTTCCCTCCACCTCAAGCATCTCACTTTGCAGTAGCCAAAATCAGATCCCACCTTGAGGGTTATTGTTCTAAGTCTCCAGTCTGTGATAACCGTAGGAACCAAGCACCAGGGCTGGGATTTGGATTAAGAACCTGCCGGCTTTAGTCACTGTATTGTCCCTACCTTCCTAGACAGACGGGGCAGAAATGAGACCTGACCCAAGCACAGGCTATCCTGAAGCCTGCATCACACCAGTTCTCCCACAGCGGATGCAAAGGGCTGGGGGGCACAATACATACCCTCTACACATATATTTAAAAGCCTCTCCCTATGTCTCACATCCCACACTAAGCCAAAGTTCTTAGAGACTAGAAGAAGCATAAGTGAATTCAAGTGGAAACAGCAGAACAGAAAGGCATTTTGTTGTCACAGCCAAGGGTTTTGGTCTCTCTCCTACTACTTCCCTGTAATGTTTTATTAATGTATAAGCAAAATCTAAACAGACACTGAGATTTCCCCATCAAAAGCAGGGGAGGAGGAGGACTTCATCTGAGTTCTATTTTTAAAGCAAGAGAAGGGAAAGAAAAAAAAGTGATTTTATATTTAGACTTTCAGACAAAGAAAGGGAAGATGGAGCTCGTAAAATGGTACCTTCAGAGTATGTTTTGGGTTAATGGCATGCTGATAAAGCAAGCCCTCCGCCTTACAAAAATAAAAGATCCCTGGCTTCTCCAATAAATTGCTGTGTCGTTTACATATAAATGACTCCCCTCCCTTTAGCCCCCTCCTCTTTTTTCCTTTGGACTTTGTATCATCTCCATCTATTCTGCCAGACAATAAAACAGCTGAACTCATCACCAGAATTTATAGGCCAAGGATTTGCTCTGGTCACCAGCCTAGGGCAATGCAACACAAAGAGGTTCAGTCAGGCCTAAAGAGGAGGAAGTTACATGTCTGTGTGACAGGCAAAAAAATCAGGGGAATTATTTCCTATGATAATTCCTCTAGGATAGTTACGAGATCTGCATGTCTGTGTACATATATGGTCATGCATATACAGCTGAATTTTGGTTTGTTGAACAGGAGATTCTTTCATGTCCAGCGCCTAACTTGCTTGAGAAACAATGAATGTGTCTGTGCATAAAAGTCTGTTTTCAGGGGGAAACTGCATGTGTAAAGCAACACGCCTGCTCCTGAGAGAGATGTGCTCCTATGCTGCCGTGTCCAGCAATATGCAAGAGGTTTTATGCTTCTGTTTGAAGAATTTGTACGTACATTAGCATGTTGTGGCTTGAGTATGCTGCTTGTGGATAAGAAGTATGTATGCTTGTCAGAAAGTCGGCATGATCATTAGTGTGTGTGTCTGTGTATTCAGGCACGTACTGATACACACTGGCTTGTATATGGTTATGTCACACGGTGCACGTGTGTTTTGCCTTGTTTGAAAGTCTCCGTGAGAGTGTGTATATCTGCCTTTAAAAATTGCATTGCCGCAGCATATAAATATTTATATATGTAACTGTCATAAATCTGTCAGCTTGGCAAACGTATGAGTCGCCAAGGTAACTTTGGGAGATTTTTATTGAAGAACTCATAAGCTGGAGTTGAGGAATAGCTGAAAGAAATGAGAATTAATGGCTACTCAACATCACTATCATAAAGTTAGTTATCCCAAGTTTCAGAAAATGAAACAGACAGAGTGTGGGCGACTACGGACGCAGTTTAAGCATGCCAGATTCCTGATTCAAACTAAATCAGGATACTAGGTCAACACGTTATGTACTGCTGGGGAACCCTGGGAAGTCAAATTTTGGAAACCAAAGGCTGTTGTCGTCTTGAGCTACATTATGACTGCTTTTGAAAGAGCTTTCAGGATATTTAACTGCCATTTTGAATGTGTGGCAGCTGACAAAAAATCCTTCAGACAGAAATGCTTTTTTAATTAAAATCTCACTTGAGTATATGCAAGAATTTGTTACTGTAGAGTTACTTAGAGGCATTTGGTTCTACTATCTGCTTTGCTGTGTTTTAGTTAATGGGAGGAGCACAGTAGTTTGGTATTGTAGAGGTATTATCAGAGGCTGAAAACTCCTTTTCCTTATGGCTTGTCTAAATAGGGAAGCCTTTTCAGAGTAAACTAGGCAGTGTTTCTTCACTTCTGGCCCAATGGTCTCTGCTGGCTCGCATCAAAAAAAAAAAAAAAAAAAAAAAAAAGAAAGGAATAGTTCACAAAATAACACTGTTAATTTTTGAATACACACTCATTCCCTTGCAGTGGGGCAGACAAACAGGGATGAAAACAGAGGTTACAAACAGTCCAAGCAGAGCCCAATTTTTATTTGGCTATAAATGAAAATCATTGCAGCAAGACTGTATGAGATCGTCTGTGGATGACTTTTTCTCATAAAAACATTCCATCGTTCCAGGACTTAAAAAGGTCAAGGAACAGTGAGAAGGCATGTAAATGTATCCAACACTAATTTGTTAAGTGGATGTTCAGTCCATGCTAATAGTTTGTTTGCCTGGAGTAGCTTATTCCACTTCCAGAGCCAGGAGGTCACCAGGAGATGTTAGCTGACAGCAGGCTGGGTTTTAATGCCTGATCTAGCTTTCCATACTCTCACATACAGTTATTGTAGTTTGAGCTCATGTTATAAGTTTGGCATACGTTTGCCACTGGGTTTGGTCAAAGTAACAGAGCTCTAAGCTCTGATTTGCTACTGCTGGCTGCTTGCAGCCTCCAGCCTACACAGGTCACTGCTGGTAGATTTGTTCATAGGCACCAAGTCACAGGGAATAGGGCTGGTTACTGAGATGGACACAGGTCAGTTAAAAGTAGGAGTGTTAGTCCTCTACTGATTACTAGCTTACTAGATAATAGCAAAAAATGAACGTGCACTTTGTAGGGGAAAAAAGATAAGGGACTTTTTGAAAAGATGTGGTCACACTTTGTGTGCGCTAACCCAAGAAGCACGCTTTCAGAATCTGCCAGCACAGCTGGTGTTACATTCTCCTACGGCCCCTGGTTCAAAGGCAAACACACAAATCCACAGGTCCTGTTTCAAAGGGAGAGGGATTGGTGAAAATCAGAAGCAGATCCTCTGGGATTCGCAGAATTAGCACAGGAGCATGCAGGATGAAGGCTAGGACCATCCTCAGCTGGGACACAGTGCATGGGCTCACCTCCCCAGGGAGGCCTTGGATCTTGCAGAGACCTCCACAGTATTGCAGATATAAATGTCATAACATTTGAATATAACAGGCATCCTTTTGTTTCCATATAGTTAATTAATTTCCCTCTATTATTGCCATTACTTTTATTAGGAGTTCACTAGGCCTCCTGTTTCATGTCTCAAATTAAGAATAAGCACTGCAATGTCACACAGAGAAACAACCTCCACTTCCTCTTTCAAGCACTAGATCAATTTGCTTTTAAGTATATATTCCCCTTAATGTTGTGTCTTCAGGTAGCCAGTGAAATCATGAAACTTTCTAAGTTGTATGTCTCAATATATTTATAAATATATGTATTTACAGATGTATATGTGCATGAAGCTGTAAGTATATGTGTTTATGTATATAATTATGCATACATATTCATCCATTCGTATATGTACATACCCAGACATACACAAAACAAAGCACATCCCTAGGATTTTAAATCTGAGGCAAAGGTTTTAGTTGGCTGGAGAATTACATGTAGCTAGAAAGAGCCTTCCCTTTTGTAGGGAGCAGGATAAAAAAAGATAAGCTCAAGGACACAGGTAATCTTTTTTTCCCAACAGACTCATGATCTGAAGACAGGTTCACACCCCAGCATCAACAGGCAGCATTTTTTTGACACCCTTTGTCTGGCATGAAATCAGAAAAAATTTCACCGTGCTACTTTAAGCCGTCTCCTAGTGCAGCAGACGAGAAGTTTGCCCACGGCATCCACAAACCCATGCCCATGTGCTGTCTGGGGCTGCCTGGCACAGCCAAAAAGCATGCTAAGGATCATATTAACAGTTAAAGAGTGAGGGTATTTGCAAGCCAGTGCTAAACCTTATGCTGTGGCCTTGTTCACTTTACTGGCAAAGTCACAGCCTCCCGAAACTGCGCTCCTAATTTGGAAGCTTTGTTAAAGTACCTGAGAGAGTAGCAAGAATCAAGTTCAAACTGCAGCCATCAGGCATCTGATAGTAGGGCAATGCCAGAAGCTCGAGGATCCTAATGCTGTTTTCCCCTTACGTTTCCAGGGAGTAGGTACCGTGTTTCTCCCCCTTGGTCCGCCTGGCTGAACAGGGCCTGCCTCCTGCGCCATCGCTGCACAATGCCTAGCGCAGGGATGTCTGGCCACAGTTGGCAGCGCTAGTTAATAACTTCTAAAGCTGAAAGCAGCTTTCGGCCTGATTTCCATGTAAGTCAGTCTTGCTTACTATTCATCAGACCCCTATCCCCTGCCCTCCTTCCTCAGGCATAATTGGCCTCTCATTATTTGCACATTATGGAGATATCTCACTTATTCGGGAGTGTAGCAGAGTCAGGCGAAGCAAGGAGTTCATGGTTTTTGCCTGTACTCTTGCTGTTTCGCACACAAAATGCTTCTATTTCTTTATGGCGGAAAACAAAACAAAACCCCAAGTCCCAAACAAACAAAAGCCGAGGCTGCAAGTTGCAGGCAGCAGCTGAGCAGCGTGGCTCTATATCAAGCTGGATTTATGACATCCCAGTGTGTAGGACAATTCCTTAAAATGCACTCACAGTCAGGAAACTGACTCTGTATAAAATGCCATCTGGGGTTTCCATATTTTATTTTCTCTTTCTCTCTTGTGACAATTCCAGGTTGCATTTATTAAGTCAAAAAGAATTTCTACTGCACTCCCAACTCTTGGCTCTGCCACGCTCCCTTAAGGATGGGTCATGTGTTACCTTGCTCTTACATCACCTTAGAGGAGATAAATCCTGCCAAAAAATGCAGTAGATTGGTACCACCCACCTGAGTTTACGCAGTTCCCTTTGTGAAACCCAGAAATTATGGGGTCCAGCCTTACACCATGTCTGTCACCTTGCAAACCAGTGGGATTCCTTCCAGGGAGCAACAAGGGGGCTAAATACACCCCTATTCTTTTGAACCTACTTCACTGGGGGGGAAAATTATTTTAACTAAAAAAAGACAACAAAACGGAAGAATTGAAATGTTTCTTCCAGATGTTTTAGAGCTGAGTCATGTCAACTTGCCACTTTGAAATTGTTTTTTAAAAGAAACTCTAACACAGTTTCTAAAAATATTTAAAGCTGAAAACTGTAAGGATACATTAGAGGTGAACTGAAATATCTGATTGTGCTGAGGAAACACACTTTTGCCATTTTACTAGCAGGGCTAAACATAATTATCTGGTTCAATCTGAACATGAAATTTTTTTTGTTTAGTTGGAAAAATTAAAAAAAAACAAGAAAAGTAATCGTTCCTTGATACCTGTAATGCTCGAGTTTGGAGGCATGTAAGGAACAGGAAGGAAACAAGCCCCAGTGCAGTTCACTGAAAAAAAAATCTCATTTCTTAATTAAAAATTATGAATGTAACTTTTGTTGTGCAGAATTCCCTACAGAATAGCTCAGATCTTCCTCACAGTGACTTCCAATAGCTACTTAGAAAGCTGGCCTCGACATCAGTACAATTATGATCTTGCTGGCTAAAGTGAAGCAAGAGGCGTCTCTTTGTGCATTGAGCCTTTAATTAAGCAATAATAAATGAGATCTACCCATAGTTCTGTGTGTCAGGCTTTGGCTTAGGAAATATAAAGACTGAGGAGCTGTGATTCATGTTCAAATATAATGCATGGTTAGGTAACATCCAAACTGATCAGAGAGGGGAGCCAAGGTCCCAATATAACCCAGCCATTCATCACTTATCAGCTCTAACCTCCCGACAAACAGGGCACCCCTCCCTCCTTTGGTAATAGGTTAATTAATTACCAATTTACAAGTAATCTTACAAATCAGCTGTTGCCCTTGATAAGAATTAATTGCAAATACTTTTTGGGGAGGAACATATTAAATGGACCTTTCTTTAAAAGAAAATATCATCAGAAAGCAGATGAAGAGAAAGACTACCAGAGTGGTTCCAGAGATAGGAGAATTGTCTGAATCTTCTTTAGTGGGACCAGGGATGACAATGGAACTCATTAATTTTATTTATTGGGAAATTACCAAGATTGTGATAAAACTATTCTAAGCTCATTTACAAGCCTCCTAACCCATCCATGTTCAAATCCCTCCGAAACAGAGACTTCACCCACTCCGGGGGATTTAAGTGTAACACAGTTTATTTTGCTCTGAAATAAGCTAAGCATTTTAATTATCATGGGTGGGATTCCTGTCACTTAAGTTTAGGTATCTGAAAAGTGGATGCCTAGACTGCTTTTGTAATCAGTAGAGATCTGTTCAGCACATTCATGTGATCAAGCACGAGTGTCTGCTTTAGGATGAGATGAATGGTCCCCTCAGCTTTATTAGCTGTCCTGTCTACCTCCCCATGGCTCTAAAAACAACCTCGGGTCATTTGTTCAGATGAAGACACACACATTCCAGGCAGACTGTGTTTCTGGGTGGGATTCAACTTTACACGTTCACCACATTGAGACTTTTTCTCCTGTGCAAGTTGCTTTAGGCTTTCTTCAGAGACAATAGAGGAAAACGGGCATCTTCCAAAATGTCTATGTTCATTCAGATGAATTCCAGCCTAGATAGTCTGTCTACCATCTGCCCTTATGCCATGAGCTTTTTATAAGAATAGGTCTGACATCCAATATGGTTTTGATCTACTTCTACCTATTACGCTTTTCACTGTGTTGAGACTGAGCTCATCATGAATGCCCAGAGGCTGAGGCTGATCTTGGCACTATCTATGAAATTTAAGGTAATTGTGAAAATAGCGGAAGTCAAAGTACAAAATTTCTAGAGACAGATTCTAAAACTACAAAACTCTTCTAGCTCTCAGCGGCTTTAAAATCTGAGATTCAACCCACAAGAAAAACAGGTACCAGATATAAAGAGTCCAGTGAATCTAGAGCTAAACTCCTCCAGAGTTGGAAGGGCTTTTCACAAATGGAGTAGATTCTTCTCTAATAAGAATTCAAACTCCCTAGACCCCCTGATGTTTATCCATTACTAGAAAAATATATGCTTCATTTCCCATTCCCATTAGCATGGATAGCTGTGGCAAAGGTGCATGGGAACCAGCAGGTTTATAGATCTGTAGCCATATGAATTATCAGCAAGATGCTTCAAATCCACTGGGGTCCGATATTTACATCTCCTGCACGAAGCCCTCATGAGGTCTATGCATCACTTGAGTCCTACCTAAGCTCTCAGCTGGGCTCTGCTCTCTCATATCCAATGCTGCAATGAGATCAACCCAAACTATTCCAAACCATCAGCAGTATCTGGCTCAAATTTTCAGGAAGAATTTAAAGATCAGCTTTTAATTTATAGTTGAGAGTTTGCTTAATTTTCACTATCACTAAGTAAATTAAAGAGTAGCATATAACAGAGTTTTATACTTCAACATTGTATTTCCTATTGGGTAATTACTAGAAAGGTGCTGGATTCCCCCCCGCCTCCATCACTTTTTTGAGGTTTGTTGACCAGAGAGAATGGATTTTTGAACTGAAAATATTTGCCAGAAAATCTTGTTAAAAAATAAAATCTCCCAATCTGTGCAAAGAAAAGTGGAAGGAAGACATGAAATAACAGAACATTTTGTATAATTTCAAAATAATCATGTTTCGGCAATTTCAAGACCGGAAATGTTGGGGAAATAACATCATAAAATTACTTTTTGTTTTGAAATTGCAATTTAAAACTGAAAGATTAATAAACATAATAAGTTAAAAATCAAATTAAACAGCTTAAAATCATGATCTTAAAATCTATTCACAGGATCTAATCTGCTTTTTAAAAATACCTCTTTGCCACATTTTCCCCCTAATTTGACTTTCCATCACAACTGGAACTGAAAATATAAATAAAAAGCAATCTCAAACAGTCTTCTTCAATGGGAAGAAATAATTCCTGTCCAGATTTGATGTGCCATTACCCTGTTTTGGATATATAATTAGAACAATATGATTTAGCCATTCCACTGCTAATGAAGATTCTCCCTGAACTCAGTGCTAGGGGGTAGCATTTGTGCTGCAGGAAGGCCTATTTTTCTAGCCTCCCTGTCACCATGAAATTTTAAGCGGCTGCAGAATGCAGCGTAACAAAAACCATGAAGTCACAGACACTGATAGGTTTGTTACAAAAGTGTTTGCTGCTAGGAATATGAACAGCATTGTTTCTATTTCTAAGTGCAGTACAGTTCCTAAAATGTTTTCCCTAGAGCCACACAAACTTGTTGTTGCAAGAAAATGAATGGAAACCAGGCTTCTTTGGTGGTTTGGGTTTTTTTTTTTTTCTTTCCCAAGATCAAGTCATGGGTTGAAATATGGCTCCTGTTTGTTTAGAGCCTTCTGAGTTTGAAAAAAAAATTGCTCTCAGTTCTGAGCAAATCAGTTCTGAGCAAATCATTTCTTCATTGTAGGGCAAAATTCAGAGTTTCATTTCAAATTGGACAAAACTCAGCTGGTGAAACTGAACATCGTTATGAGCCTCTGAGTAAACAGGGATGTGAAATTCAAAGTGAGATGTTTTTCCTATGAACCTGTCCGAAGCTGGAACATAGCCTCCTCTGAACAGAATCCCTAGAGATTCAGTCACTGCTAACTCTTCAGCCCTGCATTCCTCACCAAATAGACGTCATATATCATTTCTGAAACTCAGACTGCAAGCAGGAGCTGCGAATGTGCATTTCCTACAGGCAGGAGTAAATGATTCCCGTGACATCTCTTTCTCATATATGGAGTTCCACCACCCACTGTCCACTCCGTATGCTTCCCTCTAACTCATAATACCCCCAAGAGATGGCTGATGTCCCACAAAATAAGCCAGAGAATGCATCTTTAATTGGGTCCAGCAGAAACTTTATTACCCTGTAGCTAGCTTCTTTGGTTTTTTTCTATAACAAATTATCCTAATGATCTGACCCAGGACCAGATGTTAATTGCAATGGAAAGTAATCAATTTCCTTTACTGAGCGTGAACTCATTTGCAAGGTTAGTCAGTGAGCAGATATGGAGTTCTTAATGAGGCAAGAACCTAGCAGACCTTCTGGGTTCCTTGTGTCGATTCCAGGTTTACTGCATTGCACCCATTTTCACCCTACCCAACTTTAGCTAGGCCACCCTATTAAAAAAAGCAGCAATGGAAAAAATTGCAATCTGCGTCTAATCACTTGGTAAAGGAAGGAAAGAAATAATAATGCAACAACCAGGGCCATCTGAGAGCGGTAGATTCTGAGAGACAAAATCACCCTCTGTATATATATAAAAATAAAAATAATAAATATGTAAATCACACAGGAAATTATGGCTAACGGCATGTTGTTTAATAGAGGGTATTATTATAAATATGGGAGATGCTCAAACAACAAATTAAGCCTGCAGTATTCCGAGAAAGAACTCAGAGGACGCAACCTAAATTCTAACTTGGCTGCTGTCTTCGGTGCTTCTGTGCTTTCGTCTGGGTTTTATATCACCACCGAGCGCAACTTTAAGAGGGAAAGGTTGGGCCATCCAGAGCGATAAAAATATAAAGAGGGGAGGGCAGGAGCAGAAGGAGGTACTTAATCTTCCAGTGAACTTCTCAAAAGATAGTTTTGCAAGAAAAAGAGCTTTTGCTAGGTTAGATGTGAAAAGTATTTTCCATCCTGGGGAGGACATGGGGAGGAAGGTTATCTGTTCTGCAGCCACCAGGATAGCTGTTACAGTGCAACCTCTAGTGTATTTGCGCCAGTGGAGCTGAAAATTGGAGTAAACACCATTGCTGTTAAGAGCAGTTTAGCCTGCCTACCTAGTGGTTGCAATGGGGCAATTACACCCTACTGCTGCTCATGGTAAATCTCTAGTCTACCCTGGCTTTGTGAAATAACTTCCTTTTCTTTTTTTTTCCCTTCCCCAGAGAGGATATCCTCCCATCCAGATCTCTCCTGATTCCTAATTCTAAAGAAAGCCCTGCCTGCTGCTTTTCATCCAAATTCTTGGTGTACAAAATCCCATATCCACCATTTTATGTGTGAAAGGGGACCCTACATTTAAATCAAGGCCTCTTCCAACCAAGCTTAGCTTTAAAATATTTAAGAATTAGCCCCACTGTATCAAGATTGAACCTGATCTCTGTTAACTGGGAAACTTCAGCTATGAAATCAGATAGCTCTTTCTCATGGGGTGATCTTCCACAAAATCTATCCCAAGGATATTTCTGGACAAGAGGAAGAAAAGCATACCACCAGGCAAGTGACGATATTGCTTCAGACTGTCACACTTTTCCAGAAGGAGATGTCTCACATCTGCTGTCCCAGCAAATGATTCTGGGAATTTACATTTTTGGGACTGGCACTGCCACTCCAGGGAGGTGTACAACTCAGGTGAGCCCAGACATGAGGGCAATGTGCTGTGGAAGCGGTGGATGCAGGTGAACAAGAGAAATCTAAGGGAACAGAGATTAATTAAAGAGGAGGAGGGGAAAAAAAATCCATCTCCACAATATATTTTTATTCATATATATTATAGCAGCTAATTGCAAAACTGAAATCTCAGTGGCCCCCAATGGAGTTACATAAAGCACTAGTAATTTTCAGTGCATTCAGCTAGAAAGGGGTATTGGAAGGTGCATTCTGCATCTGTCTACATTAATAAATAGCAGTTCAGTAAGAGACTCTCTCAGTGACGAGGTCACCCCCATGTTGTGCCTATATTAGAGACCCTTTCAAAGTGCACACGACAGGTTGTTCTGCTACGTCAAGCACAGGGTTCGACGAAGCCTGGCAGCTTCCCAATTTGTTTGAGGTGAATACGAATTCTGGAGGTGAGGGGGGTCTGCCCGTCGCTGAGGAAGAAAACGTTCCTTTTGCTGTCATCTTTTGCGTACTTTCAGGGGCAAAATCTGAGTGAGGGATTTAGCCTGAGGCTGCTTCCCCACCAAGTTTAGTTAATTGGGAAGGATGCTTAAGGAAGAAAATTTATTGCTGTGGTTCTGTCTGAGGAGTGTGAACGGGCATCAGCCCTGCTCACAGATAAAGAAGCTACAACTTTCAGCGAACGCCCTGGAGTTAGTTAAACTGAAGCAACAAGATCATACTTATTTTAAAAAAGTCCTTTCCTAACATTCTTTGAAGCTCTGCTCTGGCCCATTTATACTTTTATAAAGGAAAGCAGAAGATCAAGTGCCTGTCACTGAACCTGTGAGAAGATGGGCTTGATAACTACTCTTAGTGTGGTGCAACTGAATATTCTGGACCACCCTGGTGCAGGGGCAGCCCTGGCCAGAACCAGTTTCTGGCCTTGAGTCCATCACACCCCTCTCTGCCTGCAATGAGGGAGGAAGAGCTGCTCCGGTGGCTGCTAGCCTCCAAACTGCTTTGACCTGCTGCTTTGGCAAAAAAGTGATAACAATGCAATGAAGAACTCAAACCTCTTCACCTGGAGTTTGGTCTTATTTGCTCGTAGCTCTGCAAGCCCAAAGCCTGTTCATCTGCCTGTCAGACTCCAGCCTGGATATCTGCATGAGTAATCACTGCAGATCCAAAACACCACATGTGACTTAGATGCCACTTTCTCCCTTGCTCCTCCTTTCCCCTTCTTGCCCAAAATAATGACTTGATTGTAATTTTCACCTGTTCCCCAGAAGTGACATCCAAAAGCACTTCACTGTTTCCTTATCACCTCCCCTTTCTCCTCCGTCTTTCTACACACCAAGAAAGAAATGCTGTCTGTTGGACACTCAGCAAATATGCCCTCACTTTCGTGAGGTTGCTTACAAAAAACTTTTCAGCAGAGGATGCTGAATGTTATCAGGGAATGCACTAAGTCATTAAAATAAAGCTGCAAAGAAACTGCAGGAAATATCACCAGTTCGCAACCTGTGCTGTGAACCGTAGACCCCACACAAACACATTTTCTTGCTCCATGAAGGGTCAGCTTCGGACAGACTCAGACAAATCCAGCCAGGCTTATTAGCCTGGGCTCCTGGCCAGAGTGTCGGAGCTTGTGTCAGAGCTCTGAAGAGGGGCTTGGAGGCAAGGTGTGGGCAACAGAGGAGGTGGGAAGGTACAGACAGCCAGGAAAGAGGGAGGTGGAGGCAACGGCAGGAGCCCTGGGGACACAATAGGGAAGCAGCGCAAGCTTGGGAACAAGGAGGAACAGATTTGCCAGGAGACAGGGTCAGCAGCCAAAGTGCTGGGAGCATACGGAGGAAGAGGAGGTAGTGCTGGGAGGCAGCCGCTGCACCGGACTCCGCAACCTGCCCCGGCGGTAGCCGATGCACCGGCGTCCCAGACAAAGGCACCCCCCCTGCGCCCGGCACTTAGCCAACTGTGCAGTGCTGCGTGTGGGGAAAAAGAAACTTCTTCCTGACCCCTGCAGGCAATCAGTTTACGCCCTGAAGCATGAGATTTGATTAGCCTCATTATCTCAGCTTACATAACTGTAAACGTTATTAATGGTAATAAAATTATCTAGCCTGTTTTAATAATACAGCCACAGTATTTGTCTCGATGACCTCCTGTGGCTGTAAATCCCACAGGGGGACTGGCACACAGCATAGTGGTTCTTTTTATTTATTCTAAATTTACCAGCCATTAATTTCACCAAGTCACCCCTTGTTCTCCCATTATGGGACAGAGTGAGACGAAGCCGATTAGGTCTCAGTGTACCTTTCCTAACGCTGAATGCAAACAACTCCAGGTCTGACTAATAGGTTTGGGAGTAGGCACCGCTGGGCCTTCGAGCTTTGGGATTAATCCTCTCTCCCTAGCTGTCATCTTACACATTCCCATTATACCATGGAACTTGGCCTGGACTCTTTAAAACCCACCATGCGGTTAAGGAGATTAAACTTGATAGATTAAAGTAGATTAAACTTGAACTCTCCAGTTGCTTGAAATCTAAGCTTGAATTTGGTTTCCAAGTATCCCAAAGTAGCACAACTGCCCTGTTTTCTGTGGAGAGGTCTTGCCACATGGGAGGCAACAGCATCACTTTGTATTTCAGACCTAACATGCCACCCCATCTCAGATGTTCTGCTTTCCTCTCCTGCTGAGGCAACCAAAGAACAGGACACCTCTCTCTCCTGCCAGTGGATGATATTCCCCCAGACATCTTCCCCAGCATATACTCAGGGAGTATTTGAGAAGGCAAAGGCTAGAGATGGACCACAAACTGTTTTTTAATGGATGCATGCTCTCTTCCTACTGTGAGAGGTGAGGGAAACTCCCTCCTTGTCTCATCTTATGGAGAGAGGTAGCTAAGCAAGTAAAATAAAGAATGAGAGAACAACCTATTCCTACTCTTGTCTGAAGCACACGGTACTTATCAATACAATTTTTACAAAAATGCTGAGAATCTGCTCCTGTATGCACACTTTTAAACACAGAGGACTGTATTACGGGGCAAAGTTAGGGATGATTTGGAGAGTAAAGGAGTAATAAACAGTAACTACCTCACTGCGCTGCTACACTGCTGTACTGTGTTCTTGCATAGGAGGTGGGGGGGAAGTACTACTTCAGCATTTTCTGTGAAGAGTAAAGACGCAGTGATATAATTCATACTCTTTGGGGTTTTTTTTAAACTTATTTTTGCATGCTGGGTACAAACCCCTATGAAAACATCTGTTTCTTGTCACAAGTGAGGTTGTCTCTAAGTCACTAAACCAAAATGAGCCTGGCTGAAAATAAAACAGTAAGGTGAACACAGGGACTATGTTGGTTGGCCTAAGGTAATTCACACCTTAGATTAAACTCTGGCTTGCATCTTATGTGGAGAAATCCCTCCATTTCTCTTTCTTCATGTTGTGCTCTTCAACTGTTGGAAAAGCCATTCTGATCCAAATGAAATATTGGGGTAAAGAACTGAGCTGGCTTGTAGGAAAGGGCAATTGTTCAAAGACAAAGTCGGGGTAGGGAAACAGCACAAGCCAGCGTGGCAGTTGGATGAAGGCATAATTTGGTCTTTGCCCATTGCACCATGATTACAACACGCATTCACCCATAGCGTACACATAACAGGGTCCCATCCTGCAAGCTGTTGTACCCTGTTCCCTCCCAAGAACCCCACAGTTCTTCAGGAACAAACCACACAAGATCCAGATCCCTCATAACAGAGAGACCCTTGAGACATCAACACACCAATCAACCTACCCTACTCTGTAATTGGGGGAGGAGGGGTGTAGGCTCCTGCCTGAGGGCACAGTTGCTAACATTGCCATCAGGCTGCTTCCACTTCATCCGTTTAGCCAACAGCTCTTTAACATTAGACCTGAATCTAGCCAGTGTCCTCAGGCAATGCAAAGAGAGAATACTACATTTCAGACAAAAACAGTTCCCCAATAAGAGCAGCAAGAGCATTTCCCTCCAACCCAGTCAGATTTCAGAGCGAGGGGCAGGTCCAGGGAAGCCTTCCAGAGAGCCAGCGTCCTCTGGGCCTCCCCCAGCGCAAATGCTGCTCCTAGTTACCACTACAGCAGCATAAATCTGTGTAGATAAACTCTCCACACACTGAAGGCAGAGCTGAATTCCCAATCCACGGCATTGACCTACTAGTTAAGCACTGCAGTGCCGTTTGCTGGATTCCCAACGCAAACATATGCTTTCAAACACAAATTGGGATTCTTCTAGCAGATTAAAGCTGTTTTCCTTCCCCAAAAAGCAGCCTGTAAGGAAGACAGCTAAAGGCTCTCACTGTGCTCCATGGCTCAAGAGGATTTAATATTCAAGTCGCTTGTCTTCCATCCTCTCCCCCTCCCTTCCCCTCTCCCCCCTCCTGCAGACCATCTCTACGTCTGGTGCCTTCCTCCTACCGATTTCCCTCAGGTCAGAAGAACTCTGTCATCAATCCCCCACTGAGACTTATTTCCAAAGATCAGCACTGACCCAGAAGTCACTTGGCACCGCACCATCAGAACAGTGTGTGCCGGCGCTGCTGAGTGGAGAATCTCACAGAGACCGGATTCAGGATGTCGGGCCGTCTGCTAAGCACTTGTCAGGCTCCCATATTTCAGAAAGAAGTCTTTATGCAGCTGACCCGGTGACTGGAGAATGTATTTATAAAACAACACACAAGGGCCAGGCTGGTTGACCCTGTCGTAACGCTCTGCATTGCTGAGCAGAAGGGCCCGTACTGGATTCCTGATTCTCACAGCTTGCTCCCAAAGAAAGGAGCGGAGCATGAAGATGCTGCTGCACAGCCTGGAGCTGAGCAAAGGGTTAGGAAGGGGGAAAACCCTCGGTGTTGGGGATGTAGTGTGGGATAAGGGCCTATTAGGAGGGTGGGTAGAGCACCCAGTGGGAGGCATGTGAAGTACCCTTTGAATTCTGCACCTGTGCATGGGCAAAGGATACCATGGGGTCTCATGACATGAAGGACCTCTATCTCCAGGCTGGTGTGAGGTAGGGACCAAGTGAGAAGGAGTCTTTACAGCTCAAGGACCCTCATTAGAAACTGTAACAACACCTCATCATCTCTCCTGCTCTGGGACTTCAGTGCCTCCTCAGTGAATTGTGTGTTCATCAAAAACCTCCACTGGACACAGAAAGTCCAGGAACAAGGGAGAAGCAACAGGACTGCCATATGGACACAGGCAATCCAGGTGAAGTGGCAGGTCAATATCAGCACGAAAGACCGTTTGTAAATTTAAGCAAAGAGGTAGTTTGAGCCCAATGAAGGAAAGCAGGATATAGTCCTATGCTACAGCTTAAAGAGGAAATGGTCTTTCTCCCAAACTAGACAATGCAAGGAAATGCCTTGGCACTAAGGAGCTAGTGCTCCTACCTAGAGGTTTTCATCCCATTGGGATTTTATCTGCAGCCTGCGGCAAGTGTTTTCTGATAGCCCCACCCTGCTCATCATCTCTCAAGACAACATACATCTTTGCAAAGCAGGAAGATTCTCCTCCCCATGAATATCAAGTACAATTTGCAAACATCCCTCACACAATCTCCGTGGTAAAAGCCTGAACAAACTGATACATTTTTCATCGCAGCCTAAATACATCCCCTTGGTCTCTGTCAGCTCAGAAGACACCAAGGTTTCCCAAATATGGGACCACTGGACTGAATCCTGCATGCAGGCATGGGACAGCTGATCCCACAATCAGAGCAGGACAGATGGAAAAAAGTGCCTTGCCTTGGACGCACAGATACCCAACATAAAGGAATCTCATGATAAAAACTGATAGCACTGGCTGTGTTCAGAAGCTAACTGGAAACATACCTTTTTGCAGCATAAAGTGAACCCATGCCAGGGAAAATCGGTGCTTACTTTGCCAGTGCTAGTTGGTGTTTCTATGCAGTCAATGCCAAACGACAGTGATTTTATTAACCAGTTCTGAAAGTGAAGGTCCGAAATTTGAACCACAGATTTTCACTGTGATTAGTCAGAGTATGGTGCATGTCATTATGGATCTTCTCTCATGGGATGAAGGAGAGAAATTTTTGTGGTGATATTTCAAACTATCACGTGCACAGCTTTGAATTTTATATTCTATGAATACTCCTGCTAGATCCTCAAGGGCTTAAGTGTTCATAGAAAGGGAAAAGACCATTAATGGGAGATGGGGAATGAATTAAAAGGGGCCATACCGTAATGTAGAGATAAACACAAACATACACAAACACACACACAATCAGCTCAGTCCTAATTTGAGTTGCATTACCCTGGGAAGAACAATTCCTTTCACTCTGAATGACTGGGTGAGTTTTTCCAGCCTATGTTATGTAGGTCAAAGCAGATTATCACAGCAGTCCTCAGGGCTTTAACATCTATGCATATACCCAGCTGATTCCTGAGCAGGCCTTTGAGTGGATAGATGCAACGAGGGCTTACACAGTTCAGATATCGAGGGTGGGCACATTACTGAGTGAAGAAAATTGGAACTTCTAGCTACAACTTTTCAGTGCTGAGATGCCAGGTTCAGATCCCAATGCACTTACTTTCCCAGCCTTCACTTTGACTCCTGTGCAGTCTACGGCACTTCAGCTGTCACTGCCGATCCTTGGGACAGCTTCTGTTGACAGCAAGAGTTAAAAACCCTTTTCCCGCCTCTTTGCTCATAACGACACTGGTGTTTGTTTGACCCAGTGCGAGTCCTAAACCAGGCCGGATCAGGCCAGCTGCCTGAGCTAGTTCACCCCAAGACTGATGAGCACTATATTGGTGCAACGGAGAGCACGAGCACGCAGCTAAGGGCAGGAAATGACTCTGCCCCTTTCTGTGGCAGCCCGCCATCAGAGCTATTTACTTATATCATCGAAACACGTCCTTGCTGTCCTGATTTAGGAGCTCAAGTGATTTATGCCAGGCTGACTTCAGACATGACTCCCCTCTAACCTAGCTAAGTGCCTCGACAGCAGTGGCAGAAGAATGAACACTTCACCCTCTGCTCAGTGGCTTGGCTGAGGACGGCTCCAGCAGGAATCGAAGCTGACATCTGTTGCACATTGTGTTAGGACTCTGGGCTTTGAGCTGTAGCAGCACAGAGCAGATGTGCCTCCAGCTCCACTGCCTTGTTGTGGGGAGCAGCGGATGCTGAGGAGAAGGTGAGACAGGAACCACCATGGAGTCTTTATCCTAAAACACCAGGAACCACGAGGCAGAGCAGGGGCCACATCTCAAAGTCTTTTAATCTGCACTTGTCCAAGCACAGGTCCAGCTTATATTCAGGCCCCTCTTCTCCCTCCTCCCCCTGCAAGTAAGGACTGAGTTATCAGGACCTCAGTATTCATCCCACAGTACAGGTAAAGCCAACATTAATTCTTTGCTCTCCTGCCTCACCATTTCTATTTCAGGAGCTCTGGGTACCTTGGGATGCAGCCCTTACACTCTGAGGCTAGCCCACAGGTAAATCCTCAGAGGTGGTTGTACCTACACTTGCTGTGCCCACTGCTTTAAAGAAATAATAATAAAAAGATGCTCACATTAGTATGCAGAGAAAGCCAATTTATACAGGGCATTAGGCATGCAGTATAAATGAGGCTACAGGAAGAGCAGAGTGGATGGTGAATGTTTATGGAATAACTTAACAACTGGGAATGATGTTGCATTTTCCATGCAAGCAGACGGACAGATATAACATGGTCCCAACAGGGAAGAGTAAATCCCTGTAGTTTGTGGCCTACTTTCAGCTTCATTAATGGAATAAAGGCCAGGAGGCATGATGTCATGAAATTAGCTTCCTAATTAAACATTGCCTTTGCCTCTCTTCCCCTCCCCTCTCTGGATGAAGTCAGTGGCTTTGCTGGCTCAGAGTGCTTGCTATTTGTCAAGAGTTGAAACTCCTTCTGAGCAGTGTGTTTAGAAGTCTTTTTCCAGCATCTCATAGCAGCATGGTCTACAGCTTGCAGCCCAGAGGTTGGAAACATGGCTTCTCTTTTCTGGACACACTGAAAGCTAAGGACTCTTTGATTATCAGATGTACCCATTGCCTTTTAAACACCTGCCTATGCACAGTGCTCCAAGACCTTCTGAAGAAAGGTGCTAAACAGAATCATTAACAATCCTAAAGCAAACTGGCTGGGTCATTTCAAAGATTTAGTGTCTGCTCTGAATTTAGTCTTCCATGCCAATTTTTCAAAATAAGAAGAGGCAAAACACCATATATTACTTTGGACTGTATAACCCAAACTGAAGATGAGCCCTCTGCTTCAGACAGCAAGAGATCAGTTCTTTGTTGTCATAACCCCTCCTTGTTATTCCATGCCCATCATTGCCACAGGACCAGGCTGTATGATTCCCTGAGGAGACGGGTAGCAGCTTCAAAATACTTTCCTTCCTTCTCCAAGCCTTTTAACAATACTGAGGAGCTGAGTCTCTCCCTCATGAAAGGAGATCAAGACTGGGCCACCCTCTCCAGCCCTGCTGAAGTGCAGTAAAGAAGCAAACCCAGAGGGCATCCTATGGAAGAATAGAATATTTAGCTATTTCCTCCTTTTTTAGTTTCACAATGGTTATTTGGTAAATCCACCTTTTTCCTCCATGGCTTATTATTACTGTGTCTGGTTCATGCATCAAAAATATATAAATGTAGTTTCCCCATTATACAGTCTTTTGGTTTACAATGCCAACTCCAGAAAGAGACCAAAATTCAGTAACATCATAAAAATCCATCACAGCCTTTGAAGATAATCTGAAGTTTGTGGCATCCTGGTACTCTCTTATATTGTAACATCCTTAGGTCACATTCTTTGCACAGATATATAATAATAAATAATCTACACCTCGCCTAAGTTTCTGAGCATCCATCACTGGCATGAACACGTTTGTTACTCTTTTCTGAATCTACAACATGGGGAGTGCACTGACCTTTCTCCCAGAAAATGTCCATAGCTCTACTTTGCTCATTCAGCTAAAAGTGCTGCAAATACAGTATGGCCGTGAATAATAGAGAGCCCAAAGTTAATGTTGCCAAGAATGGGTGACTCAGGAAGTGGTGCAGACATATGCATGAGAACATTTAGCCCTGCAATTCATCAAATGTGGATGCACTGCTCATATTTATCATTTTTATTTCAATAGCAAAGCAGAACCTATTGTGTTTATAAAAAAAAGTAACAGTCCCTGTAGCAGAGTTGTTCCCCAAAGATGAGCACACCCCAGGACAAAGGAGGTAGAAGCCAAAATCCTACTGCCTTTCCCTTCCTCACCCAGGCGGCATGATGGGGACACATATGTCCTGAAATATCCCTGTTAGAGCACATGGTGAGGGGCAGGAACATACTGTGGAGTTTCAGAGAGGGCAAAGCTCTAGACTGCTCATATTAACCTCCATGTATAGGCCCCAGGAAACTGGCATCACTCTGGTTTCTATTTTATCACCTGTGGGCACCCTACGGCTCCCTAAATCTCACATGTAAAATAAGGCGATTCAGAAATGAGCTGCACAGTTCTGGAAATACGAATGGTGCCAGCAGAGTGAGACTGATATTCAGAGGCTAGGCAATGAAACTCTGTTAGTCAAGCTGCCCATCTCCACTTGATGAATCCCACCGTTGTTGGTAAACTGAGGCACAGAGCAAGGAAATGACACACATGCAAGAAAGTGGTAATGGAGTGGTCCACCAGTACTCCAAGACATGATCTACAGCCTGAACCCCAAACTGAACATCCTATCTACCCTGTTCTCCTCCTTCCCTCTCCCCTCTCCTCCTCTGCTGTACAACTCCTGGTGTGATACTACAAGGCATCCCTGTAATGTATGTTAAGTAAGTGTGTGTCTCTGGGTGCGCTTGTCTCCCATCGAAATGCAGCTATTTTCTCTCACTCGGCATCTTTTGTGCAGGTGCATGCTTTACAAACAGAAAAATCAGCACTCTGCAAAAGTGTTTCTGTTAACATTTATCACCCCTTCCCTTAGTCATCACCGCAGCAGCCCTCCCTGGGGAATGGGAATGCTAATTCAAGGGAAGATGTAATGCTAGCCCGTTGGGAGCCTTGGATTAGAACAACGACACAAAAGAGAGAAGGAGGAAAAAAGAGAGAGAGAAAGAAAGAGAGAAAGAGTCCTTCTAAGACAGAGAGAAAGAGTTGGAGTCTCATTCCCTTTTATTGCAGCCCCATGCTTTTTAATTGTTACGCCTGAGTAAATCCTTCCTCTGTGATCCTGTTGTTAATGAAAAAGTCCATTGCGGTCATTCTGCTGGCTTTAAGCTTATGCTTGTCCAATGGTTTCTTGAATCCCAGAGCTGTTAATATATCTGGAGTGGAGCAGCTGCAGGGCAACCTATTTCTATGATAATGTGTATACAGAGCTTTTATCTTTTTTGGGGGGGGGGGGAAGGGAAAGGGAGTGATGCTTAACAGTTATCCCTTTTCCTCTCCCTCACCTCTAATCTTTCTCCTAAATATTTCCAGAGGGTCTACTCGGAGCCCCAGGTATTACCATACTTCAATTCTGATAGCCCACTGTTAGGGACGGAGACTTTACATCTGAGTTGTATAAGGCTAATTGTTACCATTGCAAAGTCATGAGTAAAGTACGGTTAATCTTTATAAAGAATTGGCCTGGTAAAAGGAAAATCACAAGTCATCCCAAAGTGCATTCAAACTACAGCAAAACATCTGATTCTGAATTCCAGGAGTAAAATGTTTTCACCCTCAAAGCGTTTCTATAGATACACAGTCATCTAAATTGAAATTCAGAATTTCTCCCTATAAAATTGTAAAATGTTACAATATGAAACCAAAGCATTCTTCAGACTACATCCAAAATCTGTCAGCATCCATGTCTGAGGCATTAATAAGTAGTAGTACTATATGTAAACCTCTTTTAACTGGCATCTATACAGTTAAATTCCACACTGGTTACCCTGCCATACAGGTTGGTCAAAAAGTAAGTTCTCTCTTTTCCTCTATTCTTCTTTCTGATGAAAGCTTTAAAAAATATAAAATAAAAGAAAAATTGAATATTCCAAAGTGTCTCAGGTGCCCTCAAAAAACAACAGCTCTCTCTCCCTCAATTTCCCCCTCTAAAAGGCTAAATACATTTTTGATGGGGAAAAAGACATTAACTACAGTTTTCTAGTACACAACACTCCTATTTTTAGCAAGGAACGTAGTAGAGTGAGGATTGCCCTACAAAGCTAAACATGACATGCAATAAAATAATCAGAACATCAAGACACAGCACTTTGCCATACTGTCTACAGAGATCCTTTGGATCTCATTTGTATAATAAAGGAGAGTCTTCCTTCGGTTATGTGCATCAAAAGCACATTCAATTTGAAGAATGTAACACAATATTTTCCATAAAACTCTGTTAACAACAGAGAGACCTGTGCAGCCAATGAAGATACAGTAAAAGACTCATCTCTTCCTCTTTCACCTTTCAATATTGTCCATGGCCAAATTATCTAAATCAAAAACCTTTTTAAAGTGTGGAGTATCACAAATGCAACCCTGGGGGACGGTGTGGCCAAAACACAGCAAAAAATCAGGTTGTTTCCTTCTGTTCTCCTTCACTCTATCAGACTTGTTTTTTCTCCAGTAATAGTTTAGATGACAACATTATCACAGAAGGATCAGAAAATGAAAAGCTTGACTCAGTCTCCCATAGATATGTTTAGTCTAAAAAGGTCAGCAGGAGGAAAAGCTCTCTCACTTCACTGACATAAAGTATGCAGATATTACTCAAAGGCTTTTGGAATACCAGAAAGGTTATATTCACCATCACAATGCAACCATGTTTCTCACTAAAACAGAAGTGTAGGCTGCTACTTTTTTCCCCTGTATTTCTCTATTTTAAGGGAAATGTTCTTTTGGCGAGTCCAGGAAAATGAAAAATTCAATGTCCAGCATCCTGCAATTTTGCATTTTTCTCAATCTAAAGACAACACAATGTCAGTAAAAGGTCTTGTTTGAGTAGCTGGAGACCTGAAGATTTACATTTGTAGGCAGTGCAGAATAGTTTGCCAGTGGGAACAACCCTAAAGGTGAAATGAAATTCACTCTGCAAGCCTATGCAAATGCTTAGCCTCTACGATGAAGCCAGCAGTAATCATTTTTAGCCTAGTGAGGTTGACCAGTTTTGGTTTCACTGCAGCCCAACTAATGATCTTTATGAGCCCTCTATCTGGATAGTTGTTGCAGGTTATACTCAGCTAATTCTTCCCCCTAATGAATTAAATACACACTCCACCTACAATTAAAAATAAATGGAAGAGGGCAAAGAAACAAGAAACTATTCAATGAACACAACCACAGATTCATTGTAATCTCCTGCATCGGGGACAGTACCTTTACAGTAGTGAGAGATGCTACTCAGTCTAGTTTCTACTGATGTTTTGACAAAAGTCCTTTCTTCAGGTTTTCTGCATAATCCTACAATGCACAAGATTAGAGCCCTGCTGTTTTAAGCAGTGTACAAGCTCCTAATAAGGAACAGGATCTGGTCCCCACAGGACTAAAAATTAAAACAGATATGACAGAGAACAGAAGCAGTAGTAAAGACACAGAGAAAAGTTGAAGGGAACCATTCTCAAAGAGGAGTCAGATACTAGAAGCTTTCAAAACCTGTTTCTTTTAACTGGCGAGTGGAGTGCAGTGGAGTTTGGTGCAAATACTAATTCTGGATCAGCAGACCGGACAGCTGGGTTAGCTGCTGAGGTCACTTTGTTGCTTTTGAAAGCCATACTCAAAACCAATGCATAAGGTTGGCTAGCAAAATCCAGCCAGAATTTGGATTAGAATGAAGGCTGCCAATGCAGTGGGCCAAGGTCCTGGACAGGGGAGGGGGAACGGGGAAAATAGTTTCTAAAATGTCTGTATTTTTTAAAACTTTGATTTTGTCAGTAAAACTCTGGACTTTCAGTGGTATTAGTAGGGCTGAACTGCAACCTGCAGCACTGCAGGTTTAGAGCTATATTTGTAGCTTAGATAACTTTCTATAGAAGTCAAGCTTTTGCTGTTTAGCAAAGGTACAGAATCACATCTAGAGTCACCACTGGAGACCACAGATTTTAAAGGACAAAAAAACCCCAAATAAAACAGAAAACCTATCATGGATCCAACTGAGACTAATATATTTGCCTAGTTTATGGGCTAGGTCTTGGAACCTTAACTGTATCAGATGGCTTGGGAGAAATGTTTGTGCTATCTGCCTTCTTCCATGTGGGCCCTAAGTTATAATCATGATGCTTCCAAGAAAGCTGAAGGTATGTGCAAGAGCAGGAATCACTATGTGCAAGCTCGGGATAGTGATATATAATGTCTTTTTCTGAACTGGTCCATTTTCTCCTCCAGAAAAAATGTGGTGACTTGGTGCCTCAGAGGAAAAAAGAAAGCAAAAGAAAAAAAGAAAGGAAGCTGGACTCACACCAGATCAGCCTTTGCAAAATCCAGGCTTGGTCTCCTCAACTTCACTACGAGACACACAAACAGAGCAGCTTCCTCTCCAGGGGCACTAGCAATGTACATCGCAATGGTATCAGCTAAACTGCAGATGCTTTGTAGCAGGTAGCTTTTAAGGCCCTGGGAAACCAGCCCACTGGCTTATTGAGCCATTACCTATTATATAAACATTACGTTTACTATCCACATCCCTTCCAGAGGCTTTGCTATTCCACCCATGCTCGCTGTGTACAATGGATTCTGCTCCACTAGGGTCCTCTCAGCTCTTCTCCTCTTTTGTATTTCCCTTCTTTATTGTCCTCACTATTCTCAGGAAAGAGGGAACTTGAGACATTGCTGTTTCAAAGCCCACCGTTGTCTACTGATCAGTGCAAAGCTGTAGGCAAGTGTTTCCATTCGGCCGTGATTGTCTGCTCATGATGAACAAAACTAGGTCTGCTTTACTCCTATCGGAAACTCCGGACCTTGAGACAGCAAACGCATTCCTGCCTTTGGTCTAGCATTACAACAAATATATCCTTATACGCTCATTGTGAAGCTGCACTAAAACATCGTGTGTCATTCTAGCTGCTGCAAGGAACGCCAAATAATAATGCAGCTCGCAAATTATCATTTTCAATACAGTAGTTGCTGGCTCAGGCAAAGCAAGTAAGGGGAGGGGGGAAGCAAACCCAAAAGGATTCTGGGTATTTTTTTCCTTTTACCTCATTAAGCTTTGCTTCCAATTACATTTTAATGATGCTTGATGTCTTCTGTATGCTAGCATTTACTGCAGTCTCTTTAAATTTAATCGTCTTGATAATGGGTTACTCTGACACTGCAAATTAGGGGCTGAGAGAAACCTTTTGCCACATCCAGAAAAAGCTGTGTCCACTCCAGAGCCTGTTGTTATTCAGCAGAAAATGAGAGACTTGTATTGTAGGGCTCCTTCTGCCTCAGACTTCCTACATCCTAAAGAGCGAATTAAGACCAGACAAATCACATGTGGAAAAAAGAAAATCAGGACAGAAATTCTTCAGCCCCAGTTCCTAGATTTGAGGTAAGAATCACCAAGTTACACACGTCACCTCTACCCTACATGAGGTCCAAAGGTGAATCCCACAGGGTTCTGACTCCACAATGACCTGCCCAAAAGACGGTGTGAACTGAGGAAATAATCACATTTCTAACCTCATCTCCCTTCTTCCGTTCTTAATTTTCAAGCCTCCCCCTTTTCCCCAGTGCATTGGATGAACCACAGCAGCTGTGGGAGCTCTTGCGGGAGCTCTTGCCCTGATAGTTTTAGCCCAATAAATATGTTCTTTTGAGGTTTTAATATTTTCGGCAAGGCAAGTAACATACATCAGATTCAGCTATTGAAAAATAGGGTGACATGGACCTTCAGAACACAATGTTTAGGTTAGACAGTTTTGGTCAAAAAAGGATCGAGAGCTCTTAGGACTTCTAGAATCTTTACTGAACCTCCTAAAGAGCATCTCCCTCCTGTTGCTGCAGAAAGCTGTCAGGGTGGCAGAGAGAGAGAAATCTCTGGCAAGGTGTCTTCTATCAGCCTGTTTGAAATCACTGGAGAATAAGGTCTTAGTCGGGGTACAGAGCATCACTGCAAGATGCTGACTTTCTCCAGTTTTCACTGCCCTCACTGGAAGCTCTAAATGGTTGGTTTCTTGCTGTAACAGGCAGTGGAGGGGGAATAAAGGAACTCCTTTTGATCTTAGTCTTCCGTTTTTCCAGCACCTTTCATCCTCATACAACAGGTATCCATGCCTATCTGGTATCCATGCAAGCTGTAAAGCCACAGTCTCACAAAAAAAGATGAAGAGAATAAAATTAGATGCTCATCACCCACATATTTTCACACCTGCTTGTGTTGTATTTTGGATGCTGCTTTCCCTGACAGTTTGTATGTTTTTTCATCATCAAAACATCTAGTCACCTAGCAACTGTGTTGGGTCAAACCAGTTTCTAGCAGTTGGATATTTTCTCTTCCCTTCTTACTAGAGGAACACAATAAATGAAAAAAAAATCTGCATTAAAAAAAAAAAGCCAAATGAACACAAACAAGGAGAAAGAATACTTGGAGAAAAAGGAAAAACTGAGTGCCAAAAATCATCTGAGTACTATATTTAGATCCAGGTTACGTCCAGGTTCTGTTGAGATCTGGGGTCTCCCTTACCTTAAAGTTTTAAGTATTTCTTGAAAAAAGCTATACTGATCAAAAAATACTTCAAAGGTGCTTTATGGCTTTTTTTTATCTGCCAAATTATTAATTCACTAGAAAGTGACAGTGCCTTCAAACAACACAAGCTCTTTGGGCAGTTCTGTGGAGTACATCTCTCTTCAGCCACTGGGACAAGCAGGAAAACAGACTACATTTTTAGCAAATTTGGATTGCCATCATAAAAATGAACCCACAGCTCCAGCTTGATTCCTCTCTTCCAAGATTTCCCCAACACCAAACTCACAAATTGCACTGACAAATGTGCAGGTAGGCTCAGAAAGGAGAAAAATGCAAGAAAGATACCAGTTTCTTTCCAGCTGGTATCTTCCAGTGATGGTAGAGCACAGTGCTATAATAGATAAGAAATCATTCCCCTTCCTCCATCTTCTATCAGCATCTCTTCTGCAGACAGAGGATGAAATGGATACGTGATTTTGGTTCAGAAGGGAACAGGTTGGTGCCAGCAGTGCAGATCCATCCCATCATATTTACGGAAAGTAACTTGTTCACTTAATGACTGTCCCATTAAAGGCAATAAATAGATTATGGAAACTGAACTAAACTAACAGCCTCTATGGAAAAAAAAAAAAAAAAAAAAATCTTCCATAAATCTCATGGATCACATTAATTTTTTGTTACTTTCTCCTGGTCCTTTTTTTTTCTTTTTTTCTTCCACAGAAACAACTGTCCTGGGGATATCAAAGGCCATAATTTCAGCCAGCTCTGAAGGTTCATGCCCAGCATATTGGGAGGGGTGAAAAGGATTCCTCCAGATGTCCCTTTAAAAACAACTCTCATGGACTCACCCTGGGAAGGACTAGCCAGTTCATGTTTATATTAGGGCTATCAACTGATAACTGATTTTTCTGACCATAAGTTTCACAAATTCCAATCTCTTTAAAATTGACCAAGCCAATTACCATGTCTTTCTCAAAGTGGGGTTTCTCAAAGCTCTTCCCCTGCCCTCCTAGGAGGATCAAGAAAGCATAATAGGATGACTGTGAATAAAAATATATTTACACAATTGTTTGAAAATTCTAAAAAGAGAATAAATTTTTCTCTGAAAGCTGGCAATTTTTCAACTGGCTCTATCTCTAAACTTTTCCAACACAGAATTTTTGCCTCCATTGTTTTCTTTCCTTTTTCTTTCCAACACATCTCTTTTGTGCTAAAACAAATTTAGAAAGTAGAAGAAAAAAAAACCCTTCACAAACCTTCTGAATTTAACCTTAAAAATGAACTTGAAAGAAAATAATATCCATTACTGCCAAGATGTCTCTCTTACAACCAAGCGCTACTATTTTGGGGAGCACGATATGCGGAAGGAAAATCCTGGCTGTTATTCTCAGCCTTAAAATAACTCTTTAGATTTTGGGTTTGTTTTCTTTTTTTTTTGAGGGGGATTGTTTTTAAGGATCTGATATAGGTTAAGTACGGTATAAAAAACAATCAATACCTGAAGGAAAATGTCTCACTTCAAACAACCCTCAGCCTAACACAGCTCCATTTGTTCAGTTTCCTTTCCATTTTGGTGCTATTTTAATGGGGTCTCCTCCCTTTTGCTCTAAAATAATCCCTTACATCTTTAGAATCAATTTCTCAAAGGCCCCAGATGCCACCCTGTTGCTTCTCCAAAACCCTTGGAAATGGACTGGAAACCAGGGCCAGGCTCTCTCTCCAGAGGGTTCAAACGCCCACGGATTCAAGCAGGCACTGCTTTACTGAGGAGGGTTGTTTTCCTCAGCATGTTCTTATTTCTGCTTAAGTGCTACCCAAAGAAGCTGCAGGAAGGCATACAATATAACACTTCTTTCCCACCTCCAGCCACAAAAGGTGCTACTTTTCTGGCTTTGAATGAACCTGATTCTAACTGAAGGCAGCTTTCACCTGGACCAAGATCCACACTGGTATATGTAAGAAAAGTTTAGCTAGATCCAAGAAGTGCATGCATTTACACCAGCCACAGAATTTGTGTTTACTTGTGCTTTCCATTGTTATTTTGCAAAAAAACAGCTACACACTCCTATTCACAAGTGGGAATATTAAGGGGGTATTAAATAAATTCATAAGAAAAATTAGGACTAAACCTCCACTATGTACTATCATCTTTTTCTCTAAGCCTTACTTGGTGATAGACTGGTCTCCTACCACCAGCTGATCTAGGGCCCACATTCTCTTAATTATCAGCTCAGCTTATATTCCAGTCTAAAATAAATAAATAACTAATGAGGAAAAAGTATTCTTTCTTCAGATTCCCACTACCTTTAGCCTACTCTCCTTCTCCACTTGCCCATTTATCATTCAGGGAACATAAATAATTGAAAAGAATAGTACATAAAATTAATTGTAGAAAACACAAGCTTTTAAATTCTCATCTGCATTAAAAAATAAAACAGGGATGCTTGAGCACTCCATTTTGTAAAGTCACTTCCAGCAGACTTTCTGCATCTGCATAGAATTAGCCGCAAGACTTAGCAGCACCATTCATCCTGTGAAGATGTTGTTATCCGACACCCATAGATCTTTATCATAAGAAAACATTAATTGAATATTTATTGACGAACACAAGAGAGAGGCGAGAAAGAGAGGCTGACAGTGTGAGGACGGAAGGAGACAAAAAGAGGTGAAAGTGGGATTGGACAAGGTGGGAATGGAGAGATTATAAAGTTGTTCCTTTTATAGATGGTCCTGGCTGGCCTCTTCACACAGCCCCCTCCTTCCTGATATATTCATGCATTAGATGAGACAAAAAGAATAAAACGAGTGCAATAGTTTCTGTTCCTCACCAAGACCTTATTCTAGGCAGGAGAACTGAAATGCTATGATTTAGGAAATATAAGAGGAAAGACCTAACTGAAGAGAAAAACTACAAGCTTTTGTGTTGTTGCTTTCAGATCATCCAGACAGAACAAACCTGTCCAGGAGGCACAAGGACCATGGTCACTTACAAAGGCAGCCTCTGCCACCTGCCCTCCCCATGAGGGATCAGCAGAGACAGTGAACAAGCCTAGCACAGAACTAGGATGAACTATGTCCTATTCTATCCAGTTTTCCTAAGGAAATGGGGCTTACATCACAATGTTGTGCTTAATACCTGCTTCCTTGTCCCATTCTTTCTCTGTATTTTTTTTAAACCACTGCGCAATTTTAACCAAATCTGATAGAGTGAGAGAAAGAAAATTCTTTGAGGCAAAAAAGACATTACAGTCCTAAGAAGTTTATGAGACTAGACAGTTGAGTGAAGGAAACCTTCCTAAAGCTCTTTTGAGAAAAAGCTGAAGTATGTGCACCTCTTTTTATTAGACATAGTACAATTCACAAAGACAGTGTAAAAAGAGGAAGGAAGGAGACTGGATGACACTGGAAACCAGGCTTTATTCTTTCCACTACACAAACAAAGGCTATTTTTGTCACCAGCACTTAAGCACCTTCCAACCACACATAAGTGATATAACTGATGTCTGTCACACGTTTCACACATTCTCTCTTCTACCACCCCACCCCCAAGGGAGAAGCACGTGTGGAGAGAAAGGGCTCTGCTCTGAAGATTTTAAGATTTTATTTTGTGGGTTGCTGAAGAAGAAGATAGGCTGATGAAGGGCAATTGGAACAAAAATAGTGAGATTTCTCTTGGGGATATATATTTATATCACACTGACGGTCCATGCTGCAGGAAGCCTTGAGAAGTGGTGCATCAGCACACAGTTGTAATGGTGGATTATGGCCTTCAAATTCTGGGCACTTTCGTGGCATCTCCCTGGTGATGCACTACATAGTCCAGGTTCCTGAACATCCAGAAGAAAGGGTCTACTGGGGTGCAGCGCAGCTTCCTTTCTGCCCATGCTCCTGGGCTTTAGGACAGAAATGTGACCTACCCATCGGGGCAATTACAAGGTTGCCACCTGTACTCAACCCAGGGAGGAGCTCAGGACATCAGTGCTTGCTGCCTGATTCTCACCATCAGATTTTTGGGTGATCGATGTAGGGTTGATCGATGTAGGGTTTGCTTGCTCCACACTTGGAACATCATCTTAGCATCCACTACTGGCCACTGACAGAGACAATCAGAGACATCTCTGGTCAGGTACAACACAACAGTTTTTGTGTATGTAACACTGACCAAAATGGCAACGTGGATGGGATGGAGCCAACTAGCCTTTAACAGACACACACATTAGCCCATGCATTTATTCTCCCAGCTGTACTAGATGAAAAGCTGCTGACAAGAGTGGCACTGGGAGAGGTTTCCACCGAGGTCACTCCTAGCACCTTCCAAGGAGACAAGAAGAAGATTTCTTGTCTTCTCGTCCTGGTTGAGACCCCTCTCCTGCTCACTATGACTAGGTGCAGCACAGAAGAAAGCAATGAGGTAGGCTGCTAAAACTCTGCATAGACCTGGGAGAAAAGCACATCCTCTACCTTCTGGAGGCAACCACAGTTCAGAGACCAAAGAAGGGACAGAGAAATTCTGTGGAGAACAGGGAAGCCAGGACACTCTGAGAGGAGGAAAAGTAGAAAGCACAAACTGGAATGAAGCAGACAGCTAAAAAGGGATTTTGGATTTGAGGACAGACGCACTGTGATGCTAGAGCCCTGTCACACAAATGTCACTCACACAGAAACATAGAACCACTTACAAAGTAACCTAGAATTGCTGCTCTGGAATAATTTTCACAAATGGTGGATTCTTGCAAGGACTAATGGGATGACACTATAAAAGGGAAACATACAGGCTGAATATCTGGGGGTCAGTCATGCCAATGAGATGAATCAAACCATGTGGTATACTCCTGAGGGAAGTGGTGAAGGCTACTTTACTCGGCATGTTAAAAACTAAGCTGAATAAAGGGGCTACTCTCACATTGTCCTCAGGGGAACACACTACACCGTGAGTGTCTCAGCCACTTTCTAACTCCTGTAGATGTAGAAAGTCAGCTTTCTTTCCCCCTTTTTTACTGGAAGAGCTCCCAAAGTTTCTTTCAGAAGACATTGGGATTCTCAGCTCACACTCTGCTATTGACAGAAGACCTCAGGTTTGTTTGCGCCTTGACTGCGAGTCAGATAATCCTGACACAAACATTGCATAGACACGGCGGCTTTGCTCTCGCCAGCAAACTCACTGATGTGTAGCCCAGGGGTGTGTGTGCCACTGTTGTGCTTCTCTTAAATCTCTGTTTTTTTAGTGGAAGCAGAGAGGAAAGACAGACGATGCCAACTCTGGCAGGGGGTTAGCTGACTGCCCCTCTTCCCTCCACATCTCACTTGGGGTCCTCTCCGCTCACAGGCCTCTGATAAAAGGACATGTCCCTCTCCATGTTGTCGTCAACGGTTTCAGTTTTACTCAAAACCTCCTAAAGGTTGCTAGGAGGAAAGATGGTCCAGTGGTTAAGGGCTAACTGAAGGCTCAAGAGATGTGGTTTTAATTCCCTCTGTGGCTTCAGGCAAGACACTTAGACCGACATCCACATAGGAAAATGTCAAAACACTGCATTTCAACGCAGTCAGAGACAAAGTGTTTCATGGTAGAAATGCCAAAGGAAAAACAAAACCAAAACAAAACCTTTGTATTTGGAAGTTGGGCTTTTCTTTTCAAAATGCCTTTGTTAAAAGAGAGATTTTCTTTACAGGAGGTACAAACTGGGGCCATTAAAAAAATGTATCAATAATTACATAACTTCCCACCACCTGCCCCAGATGAAGAAAGGCAAAAACAAAGGATTTCAGGTTGCCACTGAAAGATTTTTTGTTTCACCTGTAAAATATATATTTTGATTCAACTCAGACTGAAATCAGGGCTTTCCCCACTCCCAAGTCTATTTCTGCTTTGAACATCCAACAGAAAATCCAAGCTCTAACTGGGAATGCACAAAGGAAATCAATGACAGCAAAGGAAAGGGCTGACAATTTCAAGTTGCTTCTTGTCTTTTTTTTTTCTTTCACAATCATAGATAAACAAAAATAAACTAGGAAGACAAATCTAACAAACAGGGGTGAGAGTTTCTTTGAACATACGTTCTTGACAGAGAGATTCCTGAAATAAAATAGTCTGGCTATCAGCCAGTTTCTCTCCTTAAGACTGATGTGACAAGTAATTAACTGAGATGGGGGATATATCTTTAATTCAGCAGTTATGTACACGTTGTCCTGTTTATATATCTGTTTCTTTTCTCTCCTCTCTTTTACTGACCACTGGACGGACCACTTGCGTGAGACACTTTGAAAGCCCATCACTAGGGAAGATTTTGATTGCAACTTTCCTGTGGTGGTGGAAGAACTCTGGGAGGGCATTCAGCATTTTGTCCCCAAAGCATTTAAAGAAAAGGAAGGGAGAGAGAAAGACAGAAAGGAGGACAGAAAGAGAGAACTAAGGAATTCAGAGAGATGCATTATTCAGCATGCTTGGAAATAACCCTTTTCACTGGCTCCACTAAGCCCAAATGCCCTGGAGGTTTTCACTATCTATCTTTTTCCAATGCAGCTCAGAAAAAAAGCTCACATCTGTCAAGATCACAGTTTCAAGAGTCCCAATTTATTCAGTTGAATGGGATAAAAGCGCCTGTTGGAAAAAGATTGGGGGCGGGGGGGCTGTCCAGTGCCTACATCTATCTATCTTCCTAACCCTGTGTGCATGTACGTGTGTATAAAATACACACTCATTCAAATACACACACAAGCAAAGCTGTCTGCAATCCTGCCAGCACAGAACTGTTTGTCTACCTTCATGCAGGGCAGTTCTGCAAATCTCACATCTGTCAAGAGCTGGGCAGATTTATATGCATTGACCTATACATATGCAACCTAAGCACATATGGATATGGTATAAAGAGATATAGATATATACGAGAGAGTGAGAGAAGAGGAAAATGTAAGGGAAAAGCTTAAAAATCTTGTTGACTTTTTTTAATCTCTGCCCTTCTTGATCTGCTAAATGCTGTCACAAAAACATTTATTAATATGCAAATTCTAAGTAGCAATCTGGAGCCAGTCAGGTTGCGCTAATTTGCACATTAATATCCCTCTTCTGGTTTGCCTTTGCTCTCCAACGGAGGAGAGGAGACAGAGGAATCTCGTGCTGTATCCTTTTAAAACGCTGCCACGGCGGTGGTCCAAAGTTTCATTTGAAATGCTGATGCACATTTGAAGAGGAGAAATACAAACAGCATCTAACTCAGATGCAGAGAACAGGGCAGAAGGAGAGAACGGAGCGGGTATGAGAGAAGCTACTGCCAGATGCTTTCCCTCCAAATCCCATAATTGCTCCATAATTGCAGGCTGCAAAGAAGGCAGCACCATAATGAAACTGGTCTCAGAAACTGGCTTTGCAGTTCTGATTGTTTTCTCTTGTGGACTGATTTGTGTTTGCTCTGGCCTGGTTGCCTCCTGGGCTGGATTTCCCTACAGACGGTAGCTCACAGGCAGGAAAAAAAAAAAAAAAAGGGAAAAAAAGACTTTTTCTGTTTTAAGTTTCTTAAAAGATTAGCTTTCTCTTTAAAATCTGGTTATAGCAGAATGAGTCCCTCATCAGCTGGGAAAGTCACAGCTGACGCAGGAAGTAATAGAGGCCTATAAAACTCTGAGTAGCATCAAGAAAGTGAGTGGCATGGAGCAGACGATTAGTGAAAGACTGTTTGCTGTCCCTCCCAGTACAAGGATCAGGGACTATCACATGAAAGTAGCATGTAGTGGGTTGAAAATACAGAAAAGGAGTTAGTGATTCACATAGTATTTAAACAATCTGTGGAACTCCTTGCCACAAAATACAGCTACTAAAGGTCTGTATGAGTCCAAAAGTTATTAGAGAGAGAGAAAAGCCCTCCTAACTATGAAGAACTCACCTCACAAATGCCTGAGCCTCAATCTGCTGACAGAATGCTGCTACCAGTGTGTTTTTGCCTGCCTCTTACACCCATTCTTAAGCACCCACTTATAACCAGTGTTGGAGAGAAAGCTACTGGGTGAGATGGATTTTTGGTCTGAGTTAGTAAAGCTGTTCTTATGAAACTTGGGCTTTTACTTAGGTGATCAAACAGAAGACAAAACCTCTAAGTAATCCTGAGAGCTGAACACTAGAGTGATAATATGGCTGACCCTGTAATTATGGGCACAATCTTGCGAGTTGCTTAGGCAAATCCTTCTCCTAGGTATGGTGTATTTCTTCTTGGGCAAGGCAAGGCTGGGGAACAGAGTCTTAATTTAGGCACTACATTTCATTAAGACAGCTATAGGCTTTAGACTATTAGGGCTGTAAAATGTTTTGTTAACAAAACATTTGATTTTACAGGGAAACTGAAGTACCAAAGCAAAAGACTGACAGATTTTGTAATGGTCTTTCAGAACTTTCCCTTCAGATCTAAGATGAGACTGGGAGAAGAAATAATTGTATTCTTACATGTTCAGCTCTAAAAACTGGAGAACAGTTTTGAGATATGAACCTAGCCATCTATCCACAGTATAACTTAAATTGATTGAGATCTCCATACCCTGGGCTTCTTCCTCTAGAGATCAGGTTCAGACCTTCAACTTGCTCTTATCTTTTGAAAACAGCCACTTTTGGTCTCTTCTGCCCTAAGTCAAATGGAGTCCACTAACCCTGAGGTGAAAGGATCATTTCCAGCCAATTTGATCAATGGCCTAAATCTGTTTTGCAAAATTGTGAGGGAGATTTACCAGCCGGGGCACCAAGTGTACTCATGCAGACTTTCACTCATGACTTTGATTGTAAAGCTAATGATATTTTATTCATCCCCTAAAAAAAGAAAGGCTTCTGTAACTGTCTCAAGCCATGAAGTCCCTGTTGGTACAGGTTCCTCATTCCCCATCACCAATTCCAATTCTCTGGTAAACTGTTGCAACATTAATCTGCATGAAGATATAACTAAGAAGTGGAGAAATGGATCTACTTGTTTCAGTCAAGGATGAGATCTTACCTGTTTTTAGCCATCTGAAAATGAAGCATTTACTTTAAACTCCTCACACTCCTTCTAGAGTAAATAAGGAGAGGCACCTCTCCTAAAGCAGATTCATCCCATTCTGAGACAGTTATCTGTGATGGGTGAGAGACAGCAGAGGCACCTTTCTCGCCCTTAACTGCAAAAAGGAGCCAAAACAGTTAGTTTGCACTACATACATAATTCTAAGCTGTCTAAAATGAGATGATATGACCATCCCATCTCCCAGGAGATAAAGGGGCTGTGATCTTAATCCTTGCTTTTGGCCAGTGTTGGACTCACACTTATGGTGATTTGCTCCTTGGCCAACATCTATCTTAACGCAAAGCCAGTGTAAAGTCCTACCAAAGCAGAAAGATGGTGTTTGATTTTACTTAGCACTATGAAAATGAGCATATGGAAAACAGTAAAGGATCCACTGTTGCTATCACAGGGGCTGATGCAGAGATAGTAGGGAAGAAGATAACTTTGGTCAAAGCTGGACCTATTGATAACAATCCCACAGAGGCAGAGTAAGGTGCAAGGTCCTGTAGATCACTGGAAACTAAATACTTCCAATCCATTAATTAATTACACAGCTGGAAAGAGGGAACTGTGAAAAAGGTGAACACAATGACATTGCTGACAACGGGAGCCCTTTATTTATCAGTCGTAATGAGCTTCCTTCCTCCTCCCTGCATCCTCCCTCCCCCAGTGCTGCAGCTGCACTGATGTGACAGAGCACTTGGGCTCCCCTCTCTGCTCCCCAGTCAGTCCCCTCCTTGCCAATGTGAAGGTGACTCAGTTATTCATGTCATTTAGGCCTGGAGTATCTCAGTCTGTACCAGGCTGCTTGGAGGGTAAACATCACCCCACAGATGCAACATATCTGCCCGCTGCTTCTTTGGGCTCCTTTGGCCAACAGCTCCCTTTGCTCCCCCTCTTGACATCATGTGCAATGAGCCCCTCAGCTAGAATTGGAGGGCTGAAGATGAAAGTGCCACCACCTGCTCCAAATACTTGAAGGTAATGAAGTGAGCAGAGAAGCAGGTTGAAAAAAAACCTTCTTTTTCACATGGTACAGAATTAAATCATGGAACTTGTTGCAGGAGATACTGAGGCAACCAACAACAGAAACCACTTCCGAAAGCAGTTTAGATAAATGCATTGGTCTAACAATAGATATTAAACATGATGACTTCAGACTAGGAAGGCCTTACAACATTAATTTCAGGAGAATGGGAGAGTATGCGGCAGGGGAAAGACTACTCTGTCCCCAAACACCTACAACTGATCATCCTTAAAAAAAATGCAATAGTACGCTAGACTAATCTGTGATCATACCCAAAACAGATCTATTCTTAAACTAACATATTACAAAAAAACACCCAAATCATGCAAACTGCAAATTAATGAGAAAAGACTAGTGTTTGTTCTGCCACCAATTAGTACCTTCCGGGCTGCCTAGCAGAATCCTCCACTATGTGCTACTGCTACGTAATAGCCTTACTATACATGGGGAAACTGAGGCAGAGCTAAATGATGCACCAAAGTAGGAAACCCTACCTTATTCAAGGCAGGAGAACAGTTCACTTCTTTAAAAGTATATGGCTTTTAGATAACAGTCTCTCTCTCTCTCAGCACCAGCTTCATTAGATAACTCAGAGTTCCTGTTGGAGAGGTGAAGTTTGCAATGGATCAAACAAAACAGTACATTTCTAGCATGGAAGATGCATCTCCTATGAACTGAAGAGTAGAAAGGTGTGAACTTGTCATTTGGGAGAACGGGGCTGGGGTGCAGATGGTACATCTTTAATAATCTTCCCTCATTTGCAAAGGCTAAGAACAGGAACAATGCCCATTACTGTCTCCTGCTTTACTCCACACTAATGGATGCCTCTGAACTAGCACAAGTCATTCCCATTAAATTCCTGCATTATCAGGCCATTACTTGACAGGGCAAAGATTAATCGCAAACTTTCCGGGGACCATTTATTCCATTTGCCAATCTATCTCTCCCCGTTACGCTGCTTTGGTTGTGTTGTCAATTTTTCAAGTGCCAAGGAGTTTGGGCTGATCCAGTTTTCTGTCCATCCATCTGTCACACACCTGTCAATCTGGTTCGATCTGAATGTGCTGTTTGCTTTGGGAAAGTCAGAGGGGGAGGGGAGGTGGGTGGGATGCTGAATGGTGTAGGAGGCAGAAGGTCCTTGTTTAAAAAAAAACTGAAAAAGGATTAGCAGGCTGTATTATATAGAGAATGGAGGTTTCAGAGAAGCCATAGAGGTAAGGCTGAAAATTTAACATCATAAATTTAACATCTCCCCTGATGCTGCAGGCTGACTCATATTGTTAGTCTGAGAAACTATGAATGGGGTACCTCAAAACACCCATAGATTTATGGTTATAGTTCATTTTATTGTACTGCTTGGTGCAGGGCAGTGTGTGAAATGGATTGAATGGGAGAAGAGATCTTTTAAGAAAATAAACTTTTAACTCAGTGGTCTAAGTCATTATTCAACATCTTCAGAGCTTAGCACCAGGAGTGCTCAGGAAATGTAGCAGAGGAAAAGTGAATTGTACAAACACTTGAGAGTGGAGTTAATTACCCATCCTGATTTCCTTTTAATCGGTATGCATTAAGGCAGTGAGTTTGCTCACTGTTAGTTTGGTTTTGAAGAAGCCGACACTTCCTTCTAAGCTGTACTACTTCACCACGAGCATATTCGTCCCATAACTAAAAGGTATTCTCACCTCACTGGTAGTTATCACAGAACATCCTGCTGTTCAGCCCAGTTCAGGAAAAAAACACCCAGTGTTTCTCCATGTGGTTCTTACAGATTTGTGATTTGAAAATGGTCCTGGCTCTGAATTACAATCAGGGTGAATAGTTCCACCTAGGTTCATGAGTGATTTAATTGGACACAGTGGCCCAGATCCCTCCACGTAACTGCAGGTATTTAACTAAGATGCTAAAGCTTGGAGTCTAGCCATCCTAAACTATCTCCATAGTCAGCAGAGGAAAAAAAATGCAATTCAAATATTCATTGGTTGTATTCCCTCTGGAAATCCCCCCCTTCGTTGTCTGACTGAGGTTATTAGGCACCTAATATAAGTTTTTCAGGTAAGTAACTAAAGCTAGGAGGGTTGGATCTAAGCCACAGCTCCAGTTTGCAGTCTACCTTTAGCTCAAATGACCCTGACTTCCAGAAAATAGGAAATCCTAGAGTCCAGTGGCTGCAGCATCAGTTGTAATATTCTGGACTCTCTTGGCACTCCAAGTCATTCACTCCTCTTTCACATCAAATTTGCTAGTAAGCACATGGCAATAATTACCTTGCTCCTCCTCCCTCATGATAATTAACCAGACTTTGCAAATAGCTTGACTCCAGTCCAAACTGGTCTTAGTCATACCTTCCTTGGAGCCTTGTGCTAGAAAACTGGAGGCAGTCCCCTTAACACAGACAGCTGTGGATCAGCTATTGATTTGGGGTCTTCAGCTTGACAAAACAGTGAGGCCTCAACTTTGCCAAAATGCCAAACTACCAACAACTCAGAATGAAAGACAACAAAAGCTTATAGCTGCCGAAAGCTAGGTCCGAAACATTTCACAGCAAGTTCGCAAGAATGACAAGGTCTGAAATCAGAGGCATGTGGCAGATGCTCTGATTCCAAAGCTGGATGAGCTGGAACATGGAAATTCCCCTCCCTTTACAGAGCCATGGTGTGGTGCCTTCCAGAACTGGGGAGGGGGACAACTGTTTTTTAAGATTTCTTCTTTCCTTATCCTCATGCAAGAGTGCAGAAGACAAACTTTGGTTTAAAACACACATAGCAACAACTGTTTATGCTTATGAAGATCGCCGTAGCAACTAGCCCTTAACCATCTTTACCCCTTTATTCTCCCCTTTTGTCCGTCTTTGGAACTGAAGGTTAAAAATTAGACTAAGTGGAACAATGTTCTCAGACAAGTTTGAAAAATCAGACCTGCCAGCTTCCTCCCATTGCTGCAGAGTGCCAGCTCCACTTTCATCAGCCCACATTAGAGGCTTCTCACCCTCAGTCCATTCAATCAAGAGAAAACAACACAGGCAGATGGAATAGGACAGTTGATCCAGCATCCACAGGGCCAGATTGGAAAAATCCTTCCAGAAAAGCCTCAGTGGAGAGAGAAAGAAAGAAAAAATAAAAAGGACATCTTTCTTCATTCCCACTAATAACCCTCCCACTCACCTTTCATCACCTTTGCATGAAGTATCAGAGAAGGGTGTCTCCACCTGAGCTTTCTTGCATTAGAAAACTTCTGTGTAAAATAGAGAAAAATGCAGCGGATCTTGGAATATTTCAAGCTTGTTAGGAACCTTACACTGACGCATCACTTGTTAGAATCCAGCTTAAGATGACCAGAAGAGCCCAGAGGAATGTTGAGGTGGCTTATCTGGAATAAATGTGACTCAGTTTCTAAGTAAGAGCTCTCAAGTCACTTTTATTCCAAGTGAATCACACCACCTGGCACCCTTTTTTTTACAACTGCACCAGGAATGTACTGGACAAACATGAGAAGAAGACTGGATAATCATAATGCTAAAGACAGCCCCTTCTGGATGAGGCTAAGACATCCTGCATGGGACACGCTGAAGAAATACAGCACTACTGTCATCCATGTCAGATCTGCTGCAAGAATACCAGTCTCCAGGACTGATGATCCCACACCATTCATCAACTAGCACATGCTCAGGTAGGACACTCAGGATAGTGATAGGTGGGACATTATCAAAATCTTCTTTAGAAATCCTTTCAGCAATACTGTAGGTGTCAAATGCAGGTGACACCAACTGCCTTCTGTCATGCCCTCCTTCTCTGCCTCCAGGCTAGCACCATAAGAGATACTGGAAGGGGCTCTCTGAACATACTATCACATCAGGGCTGCCTGTCACTCTACTCTTCTTTTCAACTCTTTCCCCTTTACTCCAACTATGGGTCCCCGCCATCCGTTCTAGCTTTAAGACTTATTTTTTTCAAAAAGAAAAGAAACTTCTGATCTCCCCTTAACACCCACTTCTCCCTTCCATTCAGGACTGACACACTGTGCCTCTCAGATTTCTTTTTAAGCCTTCACTTCATTTCCAAGCCAGTTGCTAGCTTTGTTTCTAAAGCAGAATCTTTTCTCCATTTATGCTTCCAAGGTTCTTTTTTTTAACGTATTATTACTTCAGCAGAAATGTCAAAACTTTGCACTTTAAAATAACGCAATAGAGGAAGCTGCACAGTTCTCTGTGCTGAATGGGGGAAAAGACTATAAGAGAACTGTAATATTGATCTGTGATTTAGAACAGGGAAGGACTTTGATTCTTTTATCCCAGTTTTAACAAAAAGATGTAATGGAAAAGCTCTGGAATGCCATACAGTTGAAACGGCAAATGGTGCATTACTGCTGCATACACAGGAAGATTTAGGGGCAAAAAGTGTGCAGTCACCTACTCTTTTACCCAAAGCAGCCTCAGGACATGTTTATATTGTTCTGCTAATAATGACATCTAGTGCAACCTAGATTTCTGAGGCACTGGATATCCACACAGCAAATGCCCTAGTATGCAGCAAGACCTAATTTGATTAGGAGGTCAGCTAAAATGCTAGAATAAGGTGATGCAAACTCAAGGTATCTGAAGGGATGTGCTATTTAAACTTTCCAGTGTTTCAGGCAGGAAGACACAGCATCTTAAACCATCTCTCAGTTGTGCCTCACCATCTCTCCTACTTTGTTTCAGTGACAAGCCAGCATCATTGACAACAGAGGTCAACAACTGATCGTGTAGGTGCCAAAGCTGGCATGGAGCAAGCCAGAAGAGCTGGGAGACACGGCTTTTTGAAAGAGACGTTTGTGAGAGACAGGTGCCTCACACGGAAGCAAGATACTGCTGATCAGCTGTGTGTGTATTTCAGTGGCAGCATCTCCTGGCTCCTGTTGGGCTTCTACCTGTACATGTAACCTCTAATTTTGGAAATAAAATACCTTACACTAAGAAAAAAAAATCAACATGCTGCTATTTAATGGTTGCTAATTCCATGGTTTAATTCATTATTGCAGTTTCACCTTGCTCTGAAACAATTAGAAGTGCTCATGTGATCAGTTACCAAGTCTCAGTTGGGAGGTAACAATTCATGGCTGAGAAGCTGGAGGCGACAACTTCTCAAAGTGCCTTTCAATTGCATCTCCCCTCAGTTCTCATAAACGTGGTGATACAAATACATATTTAGGAGCAAAGAAGTTAAGGAAGAGTGACGGAACTCAGCAAGAAGCACAGGCTAGTGGTGCATGCTCATGTACCAAAAGGTGTACAGCATAACCATAATAGCATGAAATGATTGTGTATGTTTTCAGAGAAGAAAACGACTGATGGAGAGTTCTAAATTAAGTTTGGCTCTCCATTTGAGAAAGTACAATATGAAATAAACACTTCTGTAAGCTGGCCATCGCTAGAAATCTGCATGAGGTCCTGAAGAGAGATGCCCCATGAAGACCAAAACCAGTGAGAAAGGGTTGAACAACTAACAATCTCCATAACATGAACACATGCTGCCCCCATCCTGTTACACCTCAGCAGAATATTAAATATGCTTCAAGATGGCACCAATAACCTTGCCCAGCCGATCTTGTGTGCTGCGCTCCCAGTGGGAACATTAGAATAGGCTCCAGCAGGGTGGGGACAAGCAAAGGGGGAGCAGGTTGCTAGTCTTCAGTGCTACGCTGTTTATCCTGCTTAGCCATAAAGCAACGTAAATCAAGCATGTCATCCTACCTAATTGCATGTTCATATAGGACTTAATTGGTAATATTCCTGCAACCCAGCTCCTCAACCTTCATGTTGCATTGAGTTCCTCTTAGAGACTAATGAGCTTTATACAACAACAAACATTTAGGTCTGTTGTTCTAATTCATTAACATAATGGGCAATACAATGAGCAGTTATGATAATAAACACTAATAAGAGGTACTAGCGACACTTATTCCTAGCAATGCTGGGGCTGCACAGTGTGTTTGTACAGTGGCAACGGAATGACACAAAGGGGGTACAGCCCTTCCAGGTCCTCTCTCAGCAGCTAGACAGGGCACCCCCACACAGGCAAGTGGCGTGCCCTGTCATGCAGGGCTTCCCCAAAACACAGGACAGTAGTTGTCCAGTGACTAAAGCATAAGCCTGAATTGTGACAGTTCTTTGGATATGCAACGATTTCATGACCTTCAGATGTATGGCAAGTCCTGTAAAATTCCTCTGTCCTTCACTTCTGTACCTGTCAACTGAAGCTGTCAATACTCCATTAATTTTTATCACAGATGATGAGACAAGACCAAAATATCCTGAGTGTACGATGGGCTTTTCTCCTGTTAAAGTATTTCAGAAAAGAATGCAGAATACAGGGGAAAAAAAACTCTGCAGTTTGTTCCCACCTGAGGGAAGTTCATAGCAAGAGGTTCATTGGATAGTCTATGGAAAAAATAACTGCACCTATGGTATTTTGTTACTCAGTGAGGGAATTTCATAGCCAAACATATGAGTGGAACTGCCACTACGCATGAGTCACATGCGTTGAAGATAAATATCTGAGACTGTCAACACAGTGGTCATTTCATATTTTTACAGATATTAACTCCCATCATTACATTGCCTATAATAATAGAGAACTTGCTGAAAAGTGTACTACACCATACTGATAACTTTCAGAACAAAGCCATACATATTACTTTGTTACTTTTTAAACAATGATCTAAACAAGTTCTGGTCTTAGACTACCCAGCATTTGCAAAATTTGTTAGCCTTCTTCTACTTTTTGGGTTGTGTGAGCAAATGCTTTAACTTAATGAGGATGACATGGGCACACTGCAGGTAGCACAGAACTATAGTATCATGCTTTGTTCTTTGTCACATCAAAATAACCACCTTGACTTAACAGAGGCACATGCCTGGGAAGCAGGGCATCATTTATCTTTCAATTTGATTGCTAAAAATGGTATCCCATTTACAAGACACTTTTTTTTCCCCTCTCTCTGTTTATCTATGAATGGAGATCTTTCATTTATATGGTCTTACGCAGGATCTCAGTGATAGACATTGCACAAGCAAAGAAATCTAAGGCTTCAAAAATGTATGATTTTTAAAATTTATTGCCAGACTTTATTACAATGGAAATATATTTTTTCTAACTGAAGTTTACATTTTCATTATGACACTAATTCAGTTATTCCTTATATTTCACTTATCATAATTTAATCTTCTTGTAAAAGAAAAGTCACTTGTTTCCTTAACATGGGCAAAACTGACTAGAGAAGGAGGACATGAATCTGCCACTCTAACAGCATCCTCTCACAGTTAAGGATAAGGGCAGTATTAAAATAAAATATAACATAATAAAACCATGTGGAACAAATATTCAATATCCCAAAGGCTTGATGAGAAAGCATCATGCAAAAAGTCACCTGACAGTTTAACTTCACATTCCTGAAAAGCTGGATAGTTCTTTGGCACAGTTTAGATCAAAAATGTATGCAGGAGACCAGAGAAAGGTGCAAAACTTTCAGCTGCAGTAAACAAGAAAGCCCTTTCAAACAGGCCACAAATCACCATCAAAGACTTCTGCATGGTGCTGAGCAACTGTGATATGCAATGCATGGTACAAAACCCATCTTGGGCTGCAGGTGTATCATCTTTTATAATTCTGCCATCCCTCATGGACCCCTCATATGCCAGGATTCTGTACAATGACTCAGACTTTCCACATGCTTCCTGAAAGTAAACAGTGTTTCTACACAGGCAATGATTTTATCCATGGTGGGAGTTAATAGCTGCAAAGACACGAAATGACCACTGTGTTGACAGTCTCAGATATTTATCTTCAACGCATGTGACTCATGCGTAGTGGCAGTTCCACTCATATGTTTGGCTATGAAATTCCCTCACTGAATAACAAAATATCACAGGTGCAGTTATTTTTTCCATAGACTATCCAATGAACCTCTTGCTATGAACTTCCCTTGGGGGAGGAATAAAGCGAGGAGTTTTGCTTTCTTTTTCCTCTTACAAAATCAAGTACCACATTCAGAGGAGATGGGGAAGATTATGTCATTGAATCAACCTTAAGTTATCCAGACTTTAAGCCTCGCTTCTAAGCTAATCATTTAAGCAAACACTATAATCAACAAAGAGTGATAGGCACTTCCAAGAAGGCATCTCATTCTATCCTAAAAGTGGTGGTAGCCTAGAAACGTAGGCAACACTAAGTTTCTAACTTTAAGATGCCTAAGGAGAATCTACTCTCTCACGGTCTTGTAGGAAGCAACTTCTTCAGGGTAGGAGGTACCTTTTCTTGTAATTTGCACAACACCAAGCACACTATTTGCATTAAAAAAAAACTCAGAAAAAAACAAAAGCAAAAACCCCAACAGCCATTGTAATCAAACCATGTCATCACAGACTTGGAAATTCCTCAGCTCTTGCACCACTGATTCACAAAATCTGTTCATCTTCCTCACTTGGACTGTGACCCACAGCAGCCAAAGAGAAGTGAGAGCATGCCACACCTCCTTTGGAAGGGTTGTTTTTCCAACTCTCTGGCAATATTTTTTTGCTGACCTGCTGCAGAAGCAGGCCTGTGATTCAAGGAGAGAGCTTATTTCGATTAATGGGGTATGATGATGGGGAAAGACACAGTCATTTGTAACCTGGGAACTCCTCTTTCTCAGGATCAATATTGTTGGTGCCACAAATGTCTGCCATCCTACCCTCTCCTCACCAAAAACACACATCATTTTTCTTCCTTTTATGTCTCCTTCCTTCTCATCCCAGAAGCTGTTACAAATATCAGTCCTCCCCATCAAGCAAACTCCTAATGGAGTTTGGTTCTGGGGAAAGGGGAGTAGGGAAAGAAGTTGATTGTTTTAGAGATAATAATTATTTCCTGATTTTTCCATCACAGCCCTTTCTCTTCCACTTGGAAAATGTACATAGTACTCAGAGAAAATAATACTATTCTCCAAAAAGGAAAAAGGTGAGGGCAGCACTCATCAGTGACTTTGAACCCCATCCTTGACAATCTTACCTTCCATTTATCTACAGCTTGACTGTGAAAGATGCATTGGCAGCAGCTCACTTAATGATTTTAGAACTAGTACTGCTGCTGCCCTGAGCCAATTTGCCATTAAACAGCAGAGACTTAGAGCCCTTCCACTGTACAGTCTGATTTCTAGAGGGAGAAGAGATAGGAATTGGTTTCTGTGTGATGAAAAGTTGATTCTCACCAGTAAAGATTAGAAATCTTAACAGATCTGCACAGTCTTCTGATGTATATGTTAGTGGCATTTGACAATATTCAAAGTGCAATTCATGGCACAGAAACGGAAAAGTAAGCCCAGCCAAAAGGTGTTAGCTGCCATAAAAGCTAGCAAGTGTTACTTATTTAGGAAAGGTGAACCTCAGAGTTATTCCACAGTATAGGCTATAGTTAGAAATGAATGCTTCCAGACAGTCGTATAATAGACACATTAAAATAGCTTAAACCTTCAGATGGGATTTATCAGTTATAATTACAAATGAACTGGGTTAAGATTTATGGTATGCAGTATGTTGGACTGTTATTAAGGCCTGCTGCTCTCCCCTTACTGTCTCCAAAAAACAAAACAAAACAAAAAAACACAGTTACATTTCCAGAAAGTAAGTGCATTCGTTCAGAAATTCTGAAGACCTCTAGATCCTTTAAGTCCAGCAATGGCAAATCTTTTAGGTGCCTCATGCCAAATTTACTTAATAAAACACTGTAGTGCCGATCAGTTGGTGTCAGCCCAGATCTCCATCAGCGTCAGACATAGCACCAATGCCAACAGTTCTCCATCACTGCTTTTGTCTGACCTTCTACATAGCACAGGCCACAGAATTTCCCCATTATCTCTTTATTATGTACAATGACTTTTTAAATTGAAATTTATCTTGCAAAAGAGTTTTCCACTCTTTTTTGAAGAAACTAATAGAAAATACGCCACTTCCTTTCCAACAGTCATCCTCACTGCTAAAAAAAATCTCCATTTGTCTGATTTTAATTTCTGACCTTGTTTCTTGCTACTTTTTCTCCCTCAGATTGAAGAGTCTTTTATTACCTGGTATTTTCTTCCTTCTGAGGGCTGATCATGTGGTCATGAGCTAACAAGTCACTATAATATGCTTCAAGTCGTCGCTGAGTTGTGCAGTGCCTTCAGCTCAGACCTCTTACATGATGACTGCTGTGCAATAATAGCATGCCTAGCTGGCTGCTATGTCTCAACAGGGTGGTAGTGACTTCTTCAGTGGCAAAACATTGTTTGTGATCATGCAATTGTACTCAAATCCTTCACTGTCTCTGTTTCCCCTCCCACTCCTCAGCTGTTTGTGCATTTGGACATGTTGTTCTCCACTTTCTTCTTAAGTTGGACCTCTCTACCACTGTCTTCCTCTCCTCCTTCTTTCCTTGACTTCCTGACTTCTTGCTGCTCCCCAAACCTGCTTTCCTTGCAACACTACCTCCTCAGCTCACACTGGTGGGGCTGGTGATTCTGTTTCCTTGAGGAGGTACTGTTATTAAGGACAGCAAAGCTTATTAGTTTGGATTCTGCAACTCACTTTTTATGTCAGTGAGCTATATTTCAATATCAGGAACCAGTGATTTAGACTGCAAGCTCTATGAGACAGGGTCTTTACTCTGTTTATACCCAGTAATGACATCTTCTCACTGAAGACAGTTCTTATGACTTCTGGGGGTCTAGTAACAACTACAGTAAGTGATTTAAGTGAGGATCTGTGGAAGTAATTAGGTAGCTGTCTCTCCCCCTCACCTATCTGGGACCTCTCTCCACATTATGTCTGTAGCCTTTGATTATCAAAATTGCCAGGATCATTCCTGACTCTGTGAACCTGGATTAATTCAGTCTATCTCTGCCTCAGTTTCTCATGGAATGAACAATTATAATAGGTCATACTTCAAGGCTAGGAGGACTAAAGTTGCCATGTTTCAGATCCTTCAATAAAAAGGTTCAGGATAAATGCAGATGTTGCATTATTACAGAAACAGAATACTATACAACCTAATTGTTTTCATTTCACCCAGGTTTCTAACACTAGTGGATTTTTTGCACCTAGGAATGTATTTTCAATGGCACTAATGAAAGACCAGGAGTGGGCTGGCACTGAGTTTCACTGGAAGATGGGAGGTCAACTGCTTTCCATCCCTTTGGAATCCTATTAACTAAAATGAAAAGACTGGTAAATTAGATAAAAATTTCTGGCAATAAATGAGTGATTCTTCCTTCAGTTGAGAAGGGACAAAGTGCTAATACCAGATGCCATAACCCTCTATGAAAGGAAACGACTGAATTTCACAAAATCTCTGTCACTGTCATTTAGACGTGACCATGCTAAGAGATTCAGTGGCTTACTTACCCATGCAGGACTAAGTGTCAGGATACAAACATTGACATTGGGAATCTTTAGAACAGTGGTAATCTTTCCTAAGTAGCTTCTGGCATGTTGTGACCAAAACTCCCTCAAATGCCCAAGCTAAAAATTCATTCTTAACACCAAGCAGAAATTGCCACAGATCTATTCTAGGTAAAACCTAGGGTAAGAAAATCAGGAAGTTTTCTGAGATATTAAAAGATAAATCTCTGGAACTACATTCTTCTAACAGATTCTGGCTCACAGACTTTATTTATTAAATCATAGAATCACAGAATGATTGAGGTTGGAAGAGACCTCCGGAGGTCATCTAGTCCACCCCCCCTGCTCAAGCAGGGTCACCTATAACAGGCTGCCCAGGACCCTGTCCAGATGTCTTTTGAGACTCCATCACCTCTCTGGGCAACCTGTTCCAGAGCTCTGTTACCCTCACAGTAAAGAAGTTTTTCCTTATGTTCAGATGGAACTTGCTGTGTTTCAGTTTGTGCCCACTGCCTCTTGTCTTGTCACTGGACGCCACCGAAAAGAGTCTGGCCCCATCCTCTTGACACCCTCCCTTCAGATATTTATACACATTGATAAGATCCCCCCTCAGTCTTCTCCAGGCTAAACAGGCCCAGCTCTCTCAGCCTTTCCTCATATGAGAGATGCTTCAGTCCCTTCAACATCTTAGTAGCCCTTCGCTGGACTCACTCCAGTAGCTTCATCTCTCTCTTATACCAGGGAGCCCAGAACTGGACACAGTAGAACAGGTGTGGCCTCACCAGGGCTGAGTAGAAGAGAAGGATCACCTCCCTCAACCTGCTGGCAATGCTCTTGCTAATGCAACTCACGGTATCATTGGCCTTCTTGGCCACAAGGGCACATGGTTGGCTCATGGTCAGCTTGTTGTCCACCGGGACTCCTAGGTCCTTGTCTGCAAGGCTGCTTTCCAGCAGGTCAGCCCCCAGCCTGTACTCTCTAGGTGCAGTATTCTGCACTTCTCTATATTGAACTTCATGAGGTTCCCCTCTGTCCACCTCTCCAGCCTTTCCAGGTCCCTTTGAATGGCAGCACAGTCCTCAGGTGTATCAGCCATTCCTCCCAGTTTTGTATCATCAGCAAACTTGCTGAGGTGCACTCTGTCCCTTCATCCAGGGACTAAATTTTGAACTGAATTTTTAAATGAAAAAAAAAAACCAGTATTTTCAGTTCAATAGAGCATATTATTATCTATACCCCACTGTTGTATTCCTAGGAAAATGGTGTCAGTGGTTGCTTTTCCTCACTGCCTGGTAATTCAAGTCCCTCAGTGATTAGGTAGAAAGCACGTTTTTTTTAGTCTTCATTCATCTCAGTATAACCACTCTTGCCTTTCTGGAATGGGGACTTCTCTTCTAGCATCTTCTGATCGGTAACAACTTCTATAGACATGAAATGACAAATGCAGCTCTCCCATAGTGGCGGACAACTCCCCAAGGTAAGTCAAACTGCTTGTGTTACTGATGCAAAGGTCCCACAGTACTGCCCTTCACCAGGCCTACAGTCGCCACATCACCAGCCACTAGCAGTCACAAAGAGCTTGGCTACCCTGTTGCAGCAGCTTCAGATCACTCTTTATAGTGATAAGGATTTCTCACATCTGCACCGTGGAATGGGAAACCATTGTCAGACTGTGTAAACAAAATAATTTCCCACAGACACTCCCTAGTACTTTTATTCAAATCAAGTCATATCATTTTTAGTCAGAACATCGCAGTACTCTTGTATTGTCCTGGAAACTGGGTCCTGGTCTACGTTTTCTGAAGATCCTTCGGTAGCTCCCCAGAGAGAAACTCCAACGGATCTAATTTTCAGTTCAGCAGTGACTTGCTCAATTTATTCTGCAATATTTTTGACCATTCCCACCGCACCTCAGTCATATGAGCTTCCAATCTGTCTCTCATGGAGGAAGTGTTGCCCACTAGGTGCATCATCAGAGGTGGCTTCTGCAGCACTCATGAAGGTGTGTGGCACTGGCCTCCGCAAGCCCCTCAGTAGCTCTGTCTCAATACAGCCGTTTTCTAAGATTCAATTCCACTTCTAAATCTCTAATTCTCTGCTGCAGTTGGTCTACCACAGAAGCTCGAGTAGCGGCTCTTGCTTGTTCTATTCTGTTGTGGGTGGCTGCCTGTGTCTGCAGAAATAGACTGACTTCCTGCAGTTTTTGCCGTAGCTCTTGTCCAGCCCTTTGTTCACTCTCCCTGTTACATTGTTCTCTCTGGCTGTGATCCATCATCTTGGCGTTTAACTGACATCTGAGGAAAACCACCTCTTCTTCCAGCTGCCTCTTTCCCTTCCGCAGTTTTTCCAAGCTCCCACGCATCAAAGTCAAGTCTTGTTGCAAACCTTTATTTGCTTTTTCTAGCTGCCTTGAGTTTCTCCACTCTGCCTCTAACCAGTGGGAAAGTTCACAGACCTTTGTTCTTAATCTACCAACTTCACTGTCCATTGCAGAACATGTATCCTCCATTTTGTCCTGGAAATTCAATTGGGATTCACTCTCTTGCCTCTCATACATCCTCAGTTTCTTCATAGTTTTTTCCAAAAGCCTCTTGGACCTGCTGCATTCTTCCTGCAGTTCAATGTTTCTTACCATTTCTTGCTCCAGACAGGCTTCTGTTGGTAGTGTCCATTCTGCCAGTGACTTCAATGGCTTTCTTTTGCTCTTGCACTGCTGATTTTGGTCTTCCTCTGAGGGTGTGTGTTTTGTCCGTAAGCCAGTGATCAAGTCCTCCAGGCGATTATGAACTGAGGCAGAGGTTTGCAGGTCTTTCTGAAGAACTTTGATTCTATCTGTCTGTTTTTGGGCTGTGCCTTCCAGTCTGGCGTTTTCAACTTCAAGTCGTCCCACTCGTTCTTCCAGTCGTTTTAGATTAACGGTTCCAAAAGAGGCTTTCAGAAGTTCCTGCAGCTTCTGGGATGAAGCTATTGTTTCTCTTTGCTTATTTTCCAGGGCTGTCTTCAAATCCTGAACATAATGCTCAGATTGTATATGCTGTTCTTCCGACTCCTGCAACTTGGCTTTAACCCTATCCAGTTCCTCTTGTAACTGCAGTTTGTCTTCTTTCAGTTCACTGCAGTGAAGTTTTGCAACTTCAAGTGAACCTTCTGGGATCAGCTGCTTTTCAAGATCATTAGCAACCTCCTCCTGCAGCTGTCCAACCATAACTTGTTCATTGTACTGAAAATCTGTTTGTGCTGTGGCAGCCTCATGTCCTTCAAGCTTTTCTCTCTCGGCTGCAGACACCTGAAGTTTTGCTGCTGCCTCTGGACTCAGGCATGCAGGCAAGGAATGCAGGCTCCTGGAATCCTGTGGATCTTCCTCCTGGTCCACTGCTGCTGCCAATGTAACATCTCTCACACCAGCAAGGTCTTCTGCAGTATGCGGGACTTGAGGACCATCAGTAGCATCCTCTCCCTCCCTTTCAGGTGACTCTTCCTTGGCAGCTAAACTGAGTTTTTCTTCCTCAGAAGCAGGACAGCTCTTATCACTCTCCTCTTCCTCGCACATTCTCACAAAGCATTCCTGAGAAAAGTCATCTCTCACTTCTCTGTCCAGAGCAGCTGCACCCAATGCGAAGTCAGCAGGTCTTGCCCAGGGAGGAGTGCCAAGCACTGGCACACCTTTTGCACAGCCTGCAGAAGCTTCTCCTGCATTTTTCCCATCTGTGTAGTCTGCCAGTTGTTCACAAACATGATCATGTCCAGAATTCCAAGCATAATCCTCAGCTGTCCATCCAGAAATGTCTTTCTGGGAAACATCAGCACCATATCGAAGAAGGACTTCTATTACACTCATGTCCCCAGCAGATGCAGCAAGCATAAGAGGGGTCCTTTCAGCTGGATCTTGAGCATGCACATCAGCTCCCATTTTAAGCAGGAACTCCACCATTTCTTCATGATGCTCAGATACAGCAAGAGAAAGGGGAGTATATCCCATCTTATTCTTTGCCTCGATATGTGCATTGTGCTCAAGTAACTGCCCTGCTAGAGAGATGTTAGGAGCTCTAGCAGCAAGGTGAAGCGCAGTGTTGCCATTAGCATCTGCAAGACTAGGGTCAGCACCGCTTGCTAGCAGAATGGCAACACATTGCTCTTGCTTGCATTGAACTGCCTTCATCAGTGGCGATCTCTTGGAACTGTCACAAGGATTTAGCTTGCACTTGTTCTCTACTAAATATGTAACAACCTCCGAATGTCCGTTAGCACAAGCAAGGTGCAGAGGTGTCCGCCTCTCCTTGTCTCGCCTGTTGATGCCGAGTCTCAGCAGCCATCGCTGCTGCTGCACCTGGGTCAGGTCGCCGCTGGCCGCTGCACGGTGCAGTCTGCCCAGCTCCTCCTCCTGGATCTCGTAGGCAGTGGCGACGCAGGGCACGGAAGTGCTGCTGCATGGCGGCTGCCTCTGCCCCTTGCTGAAGAGCTTGAAAAACCTCTTCATGCTGCTGCGGCGACGAGCACGCGGCAACGCCTCGAGGCAGCAATGGCAGAAGGGGCCCGGAAAGAGCTGGGCCCCGGGGGAGGGGCAGAGCCCCAACCAGTGGCCGCGGCCTGGAACAGCTGCTGCGGGCGCGGGGGTCGCGGGCTCGGAGCCCCCAGGCCGGGGGCAAAGACGCCAACCGAGGGCAAGTGCGCAGCGACGCTGCAACGGCGGCCGCGCCAGCACTGAGGGCAACTGCCTCCAGAGGGCGCTGCGCCACAGCCGCGGCGCGCGCCGGGAGACGTCACAAGGCCGCAAGGGGAGGCCGCGGGGCGGCACCGCGCAGAGGCCGGTGCGCGCCTGCGCAATGCCGCGAGGGCGGGGGCGGTGTGAGGGCGGCGCGGGGCCGTGCGGGCCGGGCCCGGGCAGGGTCGGCGCTGCCTCCTGCTCTTTCAGGGCGCTGCCAGGGCGCCGGGCGGCGCCGAGAGAGCGGCCCTGTCTGGCCCAAGGCTGCAGCAGACGCCGCATCCCCTCGCCAGGCCTCACCTCCCGGCGCCAGACTATGACAGTGCCTGATCCACCATTCCGCCCTTTAAATATCTTACATTTAGGGAGAAATTAACCCCCAGCAAAAGGAAAAAGGATTTATAAGTAGGTGGAGGCCTAAGTACTGTACTTTACTGATGTTTGCTTGAAGACTTGTCCTGCTTCTAGGATAATGAGATATATATAATTTTTACACTGTTATTGCAATAATAATCATTGTAATAGGTCCGTATTCTGGCCACAGTGTCATCCTGCCCCCTCCATCTGAACTCTTTTGCAAAGATCATTCTGTCTTTCTGGTGCTGGTCTAACCTAAGATCTGAGAAACATGTGTTGCAACTCAGACCTGAGTTTAGGATTGACAGAAGACAAACATTTTGGAATTGCTACCATGGTCTAAACCCATATACTACATACACTATAACATACACCTTCAAACATGAATGGTACCTGTAGCTATGTTAGTATTAAACAGCCAGACAGGGCAGAAATACTGTCTTTAAAAGAGACCTGAACAGGGCCACGAGCTGCTGGAAGAGCTCACTGCTCGTCCCAGAGACGGGGCCATCCAGCAGCTGTTAAAGCTATGCCCAGTGCCTTCCCAACAGCGGTGCTACCCAGTTTCCCTTCACTATTTGAATTCAGGTAGTTTAGATATTTTCTTGGGGGTTAGGGGGGATCCCCTCTACCTTGTCTCTCCTGCCAAAACATGATTAAATCTTTTTTGCTCGAGTAAGTGTTGTTTTTGGTTCGAGGGACAGATGTTGGAAGGCAGAGGGGGCTGATATATCATTGAACAATGACAATTAAATAAATTTCATTTAGCAGGTCATAAAGTTAATGTGCCTAATTGGAACATAAGGATAGAAGAAAGAAAGGAAAAAAGAAACCCTTGTATTATCCTTTCTATTTCTTCCCCCTTTCTTTTTAAGGATAGCCTATCATTACTCATCATGAAAGCTCTCAGTGACCACTGAAACAGAGGAGGGACCTTTGACACAGCTTGATCAATCCTAATTGAATAGACCAGAGGGACAGCAGCCAAAAGGAGGGGACCCGTTCTTTGCATTTGACAGCCTCGTCCTTTTTAGTTTGTCAGCTGTCAGAAAACATTGAGGCATTCTCAGGGTGGACAAGAATCCTTTAAGTTGCCATACAATTTTTTTGCTACATCAAGGATATTGTTTTAAGTGTTGAGAGGTGTCTGGTCTGCTGAAAAGATCTAAGATTTTCCTGTAGGGAATCACCTGCTGTAGTCAGTGAAGTAAATGGGAATGTGGCTCGGTAAGGCCTTGTGATTTTCCCTTGAATTAAAAAAAGGTTTAGTTCCAGTCCCTGTCCCATATATCCCAATCCAAGTTGATCATCATTACCCTTTTACCATTTAGCCTCTGCTTTGCACAGGGATAGATGATTACCCAAGCTGTGTGACAACAGAGCCTCAAACTCAGCGTTTCCCATGACATTTCCCTTGACTAGACACATTGTCTACTTCTCTACCTCTCTTGAAAAGTTACTAGCTTAAAAGAAAAGCTGAACTCCAAGAAAACCACATGCATGGGAGCAGACAGTGATTGAATTTGCACTGCTGTAAATGAGTGACATGCTTTTGACTTCTAAGAGGCAGTCCTACATAAGCCCTAGTGTAACTACACCAACTACACCTGAGCAAATACCTGTAGGAATATAGGGACGGAGGAGGAAAGGAGGTAGAAAATGACTACCTTTGTCCTTCCCGTCCTCCCATCCAGTCTCCCATCCCATTAGCACTTTTTCAGCTTTGCTGGGTATGACACTAATGCAGCCAAGCAAGTGGCCATGAGAATGTTCAAGCAGTGAACAGGGAAGCAGACTGGGCAGACCTAAGGCTGGTTAAAAAACAAACAAAACCAATCAAACAAAATAGAAGCATTTTCGGCTGCAGAACATCAGCCAAGACCTCTGCTTCACACTCACAATTCATCCAGCACTTTCATACTCAGCTCTGAGACACCTTTACTAGTGCTGACTTCCCAACCCCACCTTTCACCTTCCATCACATACAATTTTTCATCAGCTTTGCCTGTCCTGCCTATGCTCTGCATCAGAGCACCAGAACACCAACAGAATTCACTGCTTCCATGCTGCTTCCAGGTTGATGAAAATTTCAAAAGACTGAAAATCTCCCCAGAAACATTGTCCTAACAGGGTCTCCAGCCCAGGTGTGAAAACCCAAACAATTAAAAATGCTCAGGGGAGCTACAATTTTCTCCTATGTTATTTAAGGTTCAGCCACAATTGCTTCTCATTTCTTCTGTAACACTTTTGACAAGTCAGACAAGAAGTTATTAAAGGTCCACACTCTATCAGTTCCTGATCACCTCCCTTACTGCACTGTTTATAAACCACACTGTCTGTTTTGTTATAAGGACTGTCTCCCATCACATATTTGGCAGAGAAAATGCATGCAAAGGTCACAGCTTCTCTAGGCATCAGCTATATCAAGAAGACACCTTCTTTATGGATTAGAGAGGAAGTGAAAAGCATCACATTGCCAGTTCCTCTGGATAGGGCTTGAAATCTTGTATTTAGTTTTACAATGAATGATTTTCTGCAAATCTCATTCTTGTATGGTATATATCATTTTCTAAAGGACCCATCTCTAGACAACTGACCTACTGCACAACATTAAAATAATTAAACCAAAAGAACAACCACTTCAGCAAAACTGGAATAAAAGAACTCTGAAAAGAAGAATGAATAACTTAAGAAAGGTCAAAATGGTCATCCACACTGTCATGACTACAAAGTCATGTCTTAAACAGAGCCTGGATCGCCATAGAGAGAGTTGACAGACATTCACAGGGAAGGTCTATAGTAGGACTGTAATGGTGAAAGTTCCTGTCATATTCTAGAAAAAAATCTCAGCACTGAAAAGCCAGGTGAACTCAACTGCACTAGAGGTACCATCTGAACACTGAAAGGTTGTACCGAATTCTTAGCATAGAGAATTCTTAGGAATCTGCTCTCTCATCATTCAACTTTGGCAGAGAAATATGAATTTCACTTCATTGCACTGGTTATTCGTGTGACAGCTAAGTGGGGCTATGGGTCCAGGAACAGCAAAAAGCCATACCCTTATACGGTATTTCTGCTGACAAATGCCTCCCACTATGGTGGCTTCACAGGATTTTAATTTCTGCCTAGAGCAAAACAGGTACTGATGTTGTTCACCAACTCCCTTTTAGTCACAGAAAGGGTAGAGGCCATGGGGGAGGTTGTGTAAACTATTTTCAAACATGTCTCAGGCTGTAATTTAGAGAACCCAGGTCTCTGCTGAATTTAGCCCTCCAATAAATAAACAAAAATGATGTGAAGCTCAGGTTTCTTTGCTTTGGTGTTTCCAGCAGAAACTTTTGATTCTCCAGCTACCCACGATTCATAGAGATGTGTTGAAAACCAATTTAAGACCCAGCATAAGTGAATATTGCACAGCATTCAGCCAGCTGTGGAGATTCATGCCAGTGGTTCTGCCACAGGACAGATGATGAATGGCTGGTGGTGTTTGGGAAGATTTTGCAGCTCAAAACTTTTTGCCTTGACTTTGAATGTCAAAAAATAGCTCCTCACACTGTTGACAATTTGGGGGGTGTCTGGTATCTGTACCTCTTCATTGTATCATAGTGAAGAGAGGTTTAACATTAGGAAAAGGAGAAGGGAAGGAGACTGTAAGGTGTGAAGGTGGGTGGCATTACAACAAGTTACAAGCATAAGGAGCCAGGGTTGCCTGCAACGTTCCCTTCCACCTGAAACAAGAAACTGAAAGGTGCAAGAGAACCACATCTATAAGATCGTGGTATATCTTACGCTTTGGCTTCAAGACAAAGATGACTCATCTAACTCAGGATAAAGGTATTTTCTGGAGAGAGGAGGAGAAAGTCGTCTGTGACTGTTACCATAGATGGTCATTAGTACAATGACAAAGCAGTTCCCAAATGTAGAAGCTGTTCCTGGGGGGACTGCCTACCTTTCAGGCTGCTGCAGAAACCAGGACACAAGGCTCTATGGCCTATTGCACACAGAAATCTAACTAGATAATCTCAGTTGTCTCTACTGACCACATGAATCAAGGACACGTTAGGATCTTTTCACATGACCGTATGGGATCCTGTCACACACACTTCTCAAGCCTTTGAGCACTAAAGTGCTGGTTCATGCTTAACCCTCTCAGGGTGCTTGAAAGACTTCTTTGTCCCTCAGAATGGAAAAAGTTCCCAGCCCAGATTCTCAAAAAGTGTAATAAGGAGACAAAACCATCGGAATAAAGTTGTGTCCTTCATACATATAGAAATACTGCTGCAGGGGGTTGAGGGCAGGACAGAGAGAAATTTAGAAACTGGAATGATCTGGCTGGAAAAGATACATACTGAATGCTGGGCAGAAGGGCGGGGGGAGGTGTGTGAAGAAAAAGAGAGAGACCCAAAACAGCTGCTTTAGAAAGGATACAGGTTACAGGAAAACCAAAAGAAAGAATAAGATATTGTACCTTTTTTTGAAACATTCTGAAATAAAGTAGTTTCTCTTCTAGCATTTATCTCCTTGGTCCTCCTATATCCTACTATTCATCTAGTTAAGTCCAGAGACATGTGCGCCACTTACAAGTTATCGTACACTTTCTAAGGTACGCATCAAGAAAGGTGTATTAGAAAGATGCATCAGAATAAGCAAATTTGCAAAAAAGAGCTTACATGTGTGCAGCAATGAGAAGCTGACTATTTTGTCCAGTTTAGAGTTCATCGCCATGAATCTGTGGTATCCCAGAAACACCTCTAAGAATTTGGTCAAAATAATTCCTTAGCGAAGAACAAATTAGTATTCAAAGTTTTATGAAACTGGTAAAGAATTACTCAAGATTTTATTGTGAGGAGATCCATTGATAATATTAAAGTTGCCATGCCTTTAAACTTCAACTGAGGAGCAGTAAAATTTGGTGTAATTGAGAAACAGTTGCTTAGCTCATTACAAAATCAGATGTGCTTTTTTGTGGAAATTAATGTGAAGAGGAAAAGAAGAGGAAAAAAAAAAAGACAAGAGAATCACTATATGGCTCATTACAAGTAAATTTGATTCTGTTCAAACAACCCTGACTACAGCAGCATTTGAATCAGCAAAATGAGATACTTAGCAAAGGACCAGTACATCTCAGTCTTACTGGACTGTCCTAGCTCTTCACCCCTCCAGTGCCTAGGAAAGATAACTGAGTGTAGTAATCAGTGGCAAAGACTCATTCCTATTGCACATCTGCTTATTACAGGGATGATTTTTGTGTTGAGCCTAAAAGCCCTAGCTATACTATTTCTACGGCAGAAACAGTTGTGACATATTCTGGAAAATGACCGGAGTGTTTTTCCTCTACGCCTTTTGCACGGCATAAAGCTGCATTTGTTTCACTCTATTGTAATGGTAAAATGAGTTCTGGTGTAATATTTCACTCATTCAAAACCATTGAGGAAGAGCAGAATGTCATTTTTCTCCAAATGTAAGTACGTTTCTCAGGCATTTCTCTCTCTCTGCTTTCTGCTGCCAACTGTGCAAGAAAGTCCAAGGGAGGAGATTCCTAACCCAGCCATCAAAACCAATACTGACAGGATATAACTTGTAATCAAAGATTGACCTCACTCAGATTATATAGGACTCTAGGGAAAATCCTGGGAACTAGACTAGTGAGTCTGACTTCCATCCCTGGTAAGATGACAGAGTCTATAATAAACAATAAGATCATACAGCACATGAATTATATTTTCTGTTGGGAAAAAGTCAGCATGGCTCCTGCAAAGGGAAATCCTACCTCAGTAATCTGCTGGAGTTCTAGCAGGGTGTCAGTAAGCACATGGATAAAAGGCAATCAAAATTCAAAAGAAGAGTCTCTTCAAGGGAAAAGTCAGTAGGGATTGGTCCAGGAGCAGTTTTATTCAACATCTCTATCAATGACCTGGAGAAAAATTGAGCAGAGAAATATCCAACTTGCAGATGATAATAAGCTCTTTCAGGAAGTCAAAATGCCTTGATGTTGGCCAGAAGCTTTGGGGAGATCTCATAGAACTGTGGACAAGTGTTTGGCAAATGAGCTTCAATGTGGATTTAAGACAACGCACCTATGAGAAAAAATATCTAAATTATTGCTAAACAGTGCTGAACACAGAACTGGCAGTTGCAGTTCAGGTAAGAAATCTTGGCGTCGTTGTTGACAGTTGTCTGAAATTTTGGGGTCAATGTGCAGTGGTAGCTGAAGAAGCCAATAAAATACTGGGGACAACCTAACAGAGCTTGCTATCATGGGAGATTGTACGGAAAGCCAATAGCCAGTTTATGAAGAGATTAGACAAATTTACAGACAACATATCCATAAAACAAAGATCAAAAGGACTAGGCAGAGATATTCCTTCTAACATCTCTAATAAAACACAGTTGTGGATGCCCAGGGAGCAAAAGGGGAAGAGTCTGCAGAAAGTGGCTGGTATTACATGATCTCCCTGAATAGCATCTCTTATGCTTCTGCTGGAGGCTGAACGCTGGGACAGATGAACAGTCAGTCACACTCTGTGGGGCATTTTTTGTTTTCTTAAATCCATGTTATATTTTGACAGCAGATACGACTTTTGTGCCCATATTCTAAGGTAGGGGCTACATGGCAGTTTTGAACCAAAAGCCATTTAACAATGATTGACTAGGAGCTTAGTCCAATCCAAACAGCCATACTGAAATCGGGGACTACAAAGCCAAACTCAGTACCATGCTAATACAGCTGCATGGCTTCCAGTTGAGAGCTAACTTGCATCTGGCCAGCTCAAAGCTATGTGAGGACAAACTAAGGTTTATCTGCAAAATATTTCACAGGTATATCATTACAATCTGGTACCTCTAGGGTAAAAAGTCTACCAGCTCTCTTCTGGGATACTGAGTCAGATTCCCTGCTCTCCCAAACACCTTGTTACATTTCCACTTAGAAGGTGATCAGGCTTCAGTTTACACTTATTTAGCCCTGCCTCCTTTCCCCATTTCAGGAGAGTTTTCATACACTCTTTCACAGAACACAGACACTTGTCATATCTTGCATGTGTGTCTACAGGACAGAACGAAGTTTAGGGGAGTCATTTTGCTGTGGACATGTAAGACACCAGTGTGATCCAGAATAGCTTATGATTGACGGTATATATTGTGGAACATTCGCTTGTTACTTAGCTTCTGGTTCTGTTATACCCACATTAGCTAGTGGCATAAATATTTCCAAAGTGGCTTTGTTTATCACTGTGAACATAATAGGAGAAAAGAAAGGTCCTTCTCAGAAGCAACAACTTCATCCGATCTATACTTCCAAGAATTGAGGAAGACCTGTAGCTGTCATTTTGATAAACCTAGTCAGCAAGGGCACCAGAGTCTAAATGATACTGACTGATGCTAGGGGAATAGCTCATCCTTTGTGAAGACATTTTACCGTAGCACTCATAATTGGAAGTGCAATCGTATAGATCCAAAGCAAGGATTAACCAGGGATGTCCTGGTTATGGTGTTAGAAAAATCTTTTTGCTAAACATCATAGGCTAGCGTTTGGTAATCAGCTTGTACTGTGCATATCACTGGAAATGAGGAATGGGTGAAATCCTGACTTCATCTACTTCTTAATGAGTACATGAAAGAATGATCCCCAGCCTTGTTCCATTACAGCTGTAGAGAGGGGCCTAGCTTGGGCCTGCAGAGGAGTGGGCACAGTAAGTCAGGATCTCCTCACACTTTGCACTTGGGCCAAAGTCATCCGTGGCATGATCCCAGTGAAAGACATTCAGCAGACAACAGAATTATCCATTCAGTGTGTTTGGCTGTATGCAGCACGCGTACTTGCTTTTTACATCTGGAAAGGGGACAGGCTCTTCAATCTGTTACTGCTAATGAAAGGTTTAGTGGCCCAACGCACCTATCCATCAGGTGGAAGTCTGTCCACAGCTGCAGTCTTGTAATCCATAAAAACAAGAACTGCTTTGATCTTGCACTAGCCACATTATGGGTGGGCCCCCCCTTACCATCTTCTCCCCAGCCATCTTCATTACGAGCTCCCCCCTCAATCCTCATATTGGGCTGAAGCCATAAAAGCACCACTGGACCCTGTGCAAATGCAAGTAGGTGAGGCATCAGATCAGTTCCCATACACAGAAAAACACTCCAAAGGTTCCTCCAGGTACAGTCATAGAATAATTTAGGTTGGAAGTGACCTCTGGACATATCTGGTCCTACCCTGCTCCACGTAGACTTGGAGGTGAGCTGCAAGACTTTGATATAGACCTTGCATTTGTCTCTTCTGAAATACAAGCTTTTTGTTTGGTTCGTTCCCCAATACTACATCTGAGGAGTGAGAATGCATCAAAGCCTCTTGTGATCCACATTCACAGCACTAGCAGTTCTGCAGGGAAAGATAGTTCTAGCATCTCTTCTCCCCCTAAAAAAGAAATCAGTTTAAAGGACAAACAGTGTAAAGGGACTAAAAGGCACGAATGAGAAAATCCACTCATTTCCCTGTAGACTTCATTGCTCACTCCAGAATAAAACACACATAGGATGACGCAATTAGCAGTAAATAGCACAAGGGCACCTGACTGCCCACATGACCATTCCATGCACAGTTTTTGAGTAGTTTCTAAGAAAGGCCTGAAATGCAGAGAGTTTAAAGGGAACCTAGGGGACTAGCTTGGTACATGCTTCTACTCTGTATTTATTTAAAATTAGAAGACAAGATAATCAACCAGACTATTACATATGCCAACTAAATATGCTACAATTGCCCTAAGAAACCTATTTCAACTCTGGCATAGCATGCTGCTAAATTTACAGTGAGGATAAAGTCCCGTATACGTACTACAAAGCTCATCAATGGCCATTACTAATACAGTAGAAGATATTTTTAAACTGGCCACATTCAGCTACATCCCCTCTCATATTTATTCCTCCAGAACCTGAGCAATAATGATCTGTAAGAACCCCTTTGAAACCTATCAGGCATAAAATTATTTGCAGCAGAGAGTCCCTCACCAAAAAGTATTCTATAATAAGTACTAACTCTTGGGTCATATTTTTGATGCACAATCTATGAGGTTGCCTCTGCATGCAGTGATGATGGCATCAGAGCACAGGATGTCAGGTTACTGGAAGAATTTGCATTATTTCTTTAAACCTTAAGATGCATGTTTTTTTGTGCATGCCTTACACAGATTCTGCTCTTTGTTATGATAGTGTGAATCTGAATCTAGTCATTCATTTAGCTGAAGACTCTTAGATTTATTTCAGTAAGATGAAAAGGAAGAAGAATTAAACTGACCTCTGACAAGTAGCCTTCCAAATATGTAAATCAAGAGTTATGAATCTGTACTTATTGATAGGCACATACTGTCAGACAAGGTAAGAGCTTTTCCCCATTCCATTTAGTCTTTCTAAAAGTTCAGAGGAAAGAAAAGTAACGAATCAGAAAAACAGGAAAAACCTGTGTACTTCTCAGTGTCTTTCATTTATTTTAAGCACTATTACGGACACATCTTACCAGTGTTATTGTTAACTTCGACTTAAAAACATTAAAGTCAGATGTTGCACCCATTAAATTTGGCTGAAAATGGAAAAGAACAGAAGTCATTATCAAGTCCGTTTTGACCAGTTTCCAACTCAGCTGTACAGACTGGTAAGTTCTGAATAATTCAGTTAGGGAAGAGTTCAACTTCCTGAGTGATTTAAACTTGTGAGTGAACCAATTGAGGTTTGGTTATGTGATCAAAAAAGAGATTCTTTCTTCTTCTTGATTTCAAATACTGCTTTTCTTCCCAAAGGGCAAAATACAGGATGCATACAGGAGTTGGACCATAACAAGAGCCAGAGAGATACAATATCTTAAAGCCCTAGAGAAGGCCTCATTTGAATTCTATTCTGAACTTGCTGGCTTAGGCCTCTGTCTACATTCTCCTGCTTTTATTCTCTTTAGCTGTGCACTAACAACTTTAAGGCTCATGCAGAATGTAAGCTGATTGCTTTGAATATAAATGCATAGACTATTAAAAGCAGAATTTAGGCTTCTAGACTCATAAATCATAAAAGGAAGCATAAATTCTGTGTTTTAGTAGAGATTTAAATTCCTAAATGGGTTTTATAGGAGCCACATAAGACCTATTGACAATACCCCTTTATGATAAAAAGTAAATAGAAGTGACAAAGTCAGAATTCAAAATGCCACTGCTTAGCTCCCACTAGCCTGAAGAAGACCAAAAAATGGCTGGAGGAAATCTCAGAGGGAAACAAATGATAACATGAAATTAAATGTGTAATATTCCTTTTTATGCTGTGTGGGGGAAAAAAAGCACTCAGAGAATGAGCCGGTGCATTTGCATAACAAAGGAAATCAACAACAACAACAAATTGCCATCGTGTTCAAAGCTGATAATTGCGCAGATGACAACAAGAAAGCGCCTTTCTTCTCAGCTCTCTAGGGGACGGGCCTTGTCAAGATGAGGAAAAAAGGTGAAAAGTGACCCCACTTGCTTTCATGAAAATTAGCAATCTCAGAAAATGTCTTTGGTGCAAGGGGGTGGCCAGTCAATGGTGTGAATGCTAATGAACACAGTGAGGGCAGAGGCTCAGCCAGTGTTCCCATCAACCCCATCAGATGATCAACAACTGGCAGTAGCCTCTTCTTTTAACCACCTTCATCCAGGCTACCACCTTCCCGCTCACCTTCTCAACAAGCACCTTTGGAATAGTGAGGTTTGGGGGGAAGGAAAGGGTGGGGGTTTTTTTTTTCCTTCTTCCACTGACACTCTCTGACTTGCATTGTTTTTGAATGCCTCAACCCCTGTGAAATGTGAGAATCCTGTTTCTGTACGTCATGATCCCAAGTAAGGATCCTCAGTTTTCTTGAGCCTTTTATCTGGGCATCTCACCTTACCAGGATCAAGAGCAAGCTACTTGAATTCACTACCACCTCCCAGATTCCCAAGCCCTGTAAGAATTCTGGCTCTGGAGAAAGAGGTACTTCTCTGGGCACCAGCAGATCACCGATTCTAGCTGGTTTTGTCAGTGTGAAAATATGTATTTGCTTTGTCTGCAAAATAGAACATAATTCAATTTATCCAATGACTTCCTAGAAGTACTGTGACTCCAGAAGTCTACTAAAAGTGCTGAATAGTAGTAGTATTTTTTTAATTATCCAGTGGGTAGAGTGTCCTTGAAAAGAGCTCTGAAACCCTTTGAAAATATGTGTCTGATGCTGAAAGTCCTAGACAGAAAGGCTGAAAGAAAACAGGACAAACTGATACATCCCTATTTAACTCCCCACTTCTTCCTTACAGTTTCCCAGTCCTGCATCAATAATGCAGCAGGCAACAAGAATGAACAAAGTTACAGAGTCTCATTCTAGTCTTTCTTATTCTAGGACAAACTCCAGTAGCACAAAAATAGCTCCCATTGGCACATCTCCATAGACTTGAGAGGTCTAAACAACTGGAATCTGTCCTTTAACCTTATGGAAAATATCTGTAACATTTAACAGGGTTTCAACCATTTGGTTTTGAGAAAAAAATCCTTTCAAAATTTGAAGAGTGTAATCACACATTAAAAACAGTTCTAGAAGTTTAAGTTATTAAAGCCAGTGTATATTCTATAAGACATGATGTGTGCATGTATCTTGAAGTCTGCTTATAGAATTCAGCAGCAGAGTTTTAATTTTCTGTCACAGTCAATGGGATTGATTAAAAAGCAAACAGCTCCTCCTTCCACACCCCTCAATAACTTAGAGAAGAAAAACACAAACGTCTAAAATCAGTCAGGTATTGTTTTGTTTTTAAATCCCCTGGGATTTTTGTATTTGGTGTCTGATGTCTAGTTTGCTTTCATTCATTACAGAACAAATGGATGGCAGAGAGACCTTGAATAGACAGACGGTTAAGGTACTCACATGATAGCCCTGGGTTCAAGCCTCTACAGCAGACAAAACAGGAACTTTTGCCTGAGGGTCTAACATCCTATGTGCCTTAACCTGTCAGTCCTTACAGCTGGAAAGGTTTCATCTTGTATAAATAATGAAACACTTCCCTGGGAGGGGCTGGGTCACAGACCTGAAAGCTCTGTCATTGGGCGACTCATTTAGGAACACTGAAGGCACAGATTCAAATCCTTCTCCACCAAATGAAGAGGAGCTAAAAGGTTTTACCACCACCTAGGCAAATGCAATAATCCACTGGGCAACTAACTATAACTATAAGCATTCAATCTCTGTCATGTGGGAGGATTTTTTTTTTCTTTTTCTGGTGGCAGGTAAGCATGAGAGATCTTAACCTCATTCTAGTCTACAGTTAAAATGCACTGAACCCTCACAAATCTGTTATCTGCTAGAATTCTTTTTCTCTAGTCAAAATCAGGCTCTAAGGAATGCCCTAAATTGTCACAGGGAAAGTGTATTAGCTGACCAGGAAAGATAAAAACACCTACACAGGACTGCTAGTGGATCCTCTAGCTCTCTGGAGACACTTGTGTTTGAAGGGAGTCTCTTCCCTTTCTAAACACACTGAATTCTAAAGCAACCTTAGCAAATCACCATAAGGCAAAAGAAGATTTTATTGCTCAACCAAGCTTAGCTGTTTCCAACCCAGGATCATCATACGCATGCTACAGAGCAAGAACAGTTTTGCTATCATCTCTGCTCCATCTCCAGCAGTCAAATGAAAAAGAAGTAGAGACTAGTTTCTCATGGAGACCTGGGGAGCATTCTGAGATATTTACGAGTTCTACGTCTGTGACAAAAATGAATAATATAAATCTGAATTGTCTCAGAGGAAACTAGGTTGAAAAGGGAGGAAAAAAGTTGAACAATTTGTTGTTTATTTGCTTTGTTTTCGGTGGATTATAAGAACACGTCTTTTTTGTCAGAAGTCTGTAGAACAGCTCATGAAGACTTAAGCAGATAAGTGGGTCCTTTCTCTGCTGGTTTCCCTGCCTGGCTGATGAGGTTCGAGACCTGTAGACAATGGATGAAGCACCAGTTGGCACCTCTCTGAGTGCAGGTTTCACTAGATGCATCTTTAATGAGTTACTCCTGCCAGGTTTCAGTTGTAGCAGCAAGTCTGGGGTCTACAGATAGATGACTTTCTCCAACTGAGGACAGCAGGTGCACAGACTGGACTGTGCAAATAAAAGGAAAATGGGACTGGCTTGCATTGATCCCAGCTGAGTGCAGCAATCTGAACCAGGGAGAGCTCTCTCTAATGGGCTGCGGGAGTTGTTTGAAAAGGAATGAAGAGGAGGGCAGGAGAAGGAAAGGTTGGAAATGCTTTGAAGTGGGAGTCTTCAACTTGGATCCATCACAAATGTATAATCAAGTATATATGCAAAGCCGGCCTTAAGGGGACACCTACAGACCCATAAAATCAGTTGTCTCTGAGGCTGGTCATTAGCAAAAGGTTGACTGTTAATGCTGTTAATTTTCTGTAGTGCGCTTCAGCTTGTAGAAGTATGACTATGACAGACAAACGTAGAGCTCCTTCCTCAATATTACAACCTAGTTCTTAAACAGGGACAAGTACTCCACGCTTGGTGAATTAATGAGGCCTATTTGCCAATGGCTTATTCATGAGTGGATGCTCTGATGTCTAACAAAGGGTGAGTTCAATTATCATTTCCTGCAATGAGAGTGCTGATAGTGCCTTTTCCTCAACAATCTACCTGTCTCCAAAATTCATGTTAGAACAGAATATGTTTGAGCCCTTTTGCCTCACTGCTTAATTTAACTGAAATCAGCACAGGGTTCAAAAGATATTTTGAAGGACAGGCACGGACATTGATCATGTAGTCTTAATATCCCTGGAAGTCAGACTAACAATTCCAGACAGAGTCAGAGCTGCTTGGAGATCTCCATGGCAATGTGATGCCATTTGCCCAGTGAGCAGGTTGAGAGAACCAAGTTATCATGGCCACTCCTGAGCACAGCTAGTTAGCCTATACCTTACCAACAACTGCCCCTCTCTGGGAGTCTGATCCCACTACCCAGGCAGAACCTACACATCTATATAAGCAAGCTGTGCTCCACCACGTTTTTAAGACCCTGGCAAACATTAAGAAATTTCACAGCCTCACCAGTGAAGCAGCTGGGATATTTTATCTCCAACTGGCAGATAGCTAATGGAGAGAAAATGGGTTAAGTGAGTTGTTCAAGGAACAAAGAAAAGCTGTAGCATAAACAACCTTTATCTCCTAAGTATCAGCTTAGTACTTTACATAATACTCCACCCTTTAAATTTAGTTGACTTGGTATTTGAAATACAATGGTATAATCCTGCAGCTGTTTGGGGGTTGTGTCTAGGATTTTGTTTTGTTGCCCTACCAACTAAATCAGCATACTTTCAAGTGATGGATTACAGCAAAAACAGGGCCATCACTTTTCTGTCATTAATTCACCCATAGTACAGGACCTCCCCACCACATGGGGCAAATTTAACTCATTCCCTGCACCCCCAGCCACAAACCCCATCTCATGCAGTCACCACGTTAATCTCCAGCAGAAGAGAGAAGGCAACCTACCCAAATCTCATGTCCCTGTTCCTACTTGACATTGTCTCTCTCTCTCCTTTATTTATTTCATTTCCTGTGCTCAGCATGCAGTGAACCTCTCCAGGTTCATTCATTCATTTCACTTTGGCAGCATGTCACTACAGGGACAATCTATTGAGGATGAGATGGAAATAATATTACGCTACTGAGCTGATAATACCCGACTTTAATATCTCTTAGCAGTATCTCCATTGTGCTATGTCAGTGAAACAGATCAGACGGCGTAGGTCTCTAGTGTAAACCAAAAGCGGGGGGAAATACTTCTGCTATCAAAATTAAACCTCTCTTACATCAGCAACAGAAGGTGGAGGGGCAGCAGAACTGCAAGGGAACTGATCAGCTATCTTTCAAGTCGTGCTTTTGAGCAGGTAGCTAATAAACATCTGTATTTAACTTCAAGCACTTTTTCTCCTTCTCTTTTCTCCCATCTCCCTGTCTTGTATGTTCCCACTAATACACTAGGCTGGTTATATATAGCTCATTTTAGTGACATCATAACCATTCTGTCAGTCATTATCATGTTACTTAAACAGATTTACAGTCTGGTGTTTGAATAAAAAAAAGATGAAGGGGGGATGTTCAAGGAGCCATGAGAAAGATATTCAGAAAGTGTGGTTTCCTTCTTAAGACAGCCCTAAGAACCTCTCCAAGGGGCTTTGCTCTCTAAATCAAGTCAATAAGTCTTTTTTTGTTGATAAGACGGAGGGTGGGGAGTGAGAAGAACTTGGGTATTGTTCTTGCTCCTTCCACTTTTTGGCTGTCTGACCTTGGGGAATTGTTTAGCTTATCAATATCACTGCCTCTGCATCTCCAGCTTGCGTGTGAGAGAGCATCTTCTGTGCTTTGGTAGCTAGATGAATGTGTACAAACTAAATGTTTTCTTTTGTTGATTTAGTTGGCATGGCAGTTATGATGACTTGGTTCAACAGCTGGCTCTGATAAACCCTGACCATGGAAGTGCAGAGGGTTGGATTTGGCCCTGAATGCCAATAATTTCATCTGAGGAGGATGATGGAGTTTGACAGAGGAATATTTCAAACTCTTTAAATATCCTCTGCTGCCTCAGCAAGCATCTCATCAAGAAAATCATTAGTCGCGTGAAATTTTAAAATGTGTGTTTACAAATGATACTAAAAAGAAAATGCCTAGAAGAGCCTTTCAGTTCTTCCAGGTGAATTTCAACGGTCGCATTGGCTATGGATAAACTGCAGAGAGTTGAAGAGGTCAAGTCTGAAACTAATGGACCTCTATTTAACTCTTTGAGTCCTGATGATGCTGACTTTCCTTCTGCTTTTCCGTCACTTGGGCCTTTCCCTGTACTGCCTCTTTGGTATTCCTCATTAGATGCTGATTCCCACAGCTTAGTACCCCGCACACCTCTTGCTGGTTCATGTGCCACTGCCTTCTATATGCTGAAATTATAAACTATGACTGGTGAGAACAAGGGTTCAAAGAATTAAAATCCTAGGTCTCTGTTCCTAGAGTTACCTTATACCTGTTTCTAGAGAAACATTCAGAATAATGGTCCCATTTGCTATATTACAAGCCTAGTGAAAAGTATGAATGAGAGCTGTGTTAAGGCAGAGTAATTTACCAGGGAGAAAAAGGCAAAGGAAAGAAAATAAAAAATAAACTTTTTAATGGGATTCTGAACTTTCTGAGAGGCTGCAGACACAGCATCCTAGTTTTTGAGATCTATGTGCTGATGAGTTTTCCCCTTTTTCTTTTGCTGTTAAACTTCCTCATGCAGCCAAAATACAAGTGGTCCCTCGGCACTGATTTATATTATTTTTAGCGATGTGCAGGCAGCAACATTTTAGGCCCTCAAAGCTTAATAATAATTTTTTCTTTAAAGGAAAAAGAAGAAAAAGAGAGAGTGAGTGTGATCTTCCACAGCAGATCAGGGCAAGAGGAGGTGACTGCTAGAAGTTGGGACTACAGGATTCAGCTCTGTAACCTAATTAGACAGGAGCTTCAAATTCAGTGTGATGTTACGCGAGTTCGGCCCTGTAGAAGCCCTCCTCTGAAGAGACAAGAGAATGAATTCAGCACCTCTTAAAACCATCATGGTCTAAAATCTGTCCGACTCTGTTACCTCAAATTTGAATGATCCTAGCTCCCAACTGTATTTACACAACTCTTAAAATGACATGTCCCAGACTCTAGAAAGCAGCTGATTGTGAGGCTAAAGCACTAAAGTAAGATTCAGGAGACTTGGGTCTAGTTATCAGTTCTGTCCCAATTTCTCTAAGTGACATTGGACAGGACAATTTAAGCCACATTTGTTGAAAGAACATGTTCTTTGTTTCTCTTTTCTTCAGACAAGAACAACTTTGGGAAGGGTTTTTCTCCTAACAGGAGAGTCCCTGATCTGAGGCACTTCTAAAGCATAAATACCCATGAGCAATTCAGTACTGGCATATCTTCATCAGAACTCTGGGAGTGGATTCATCAATATGAATTTAGTCATCTACACTATTGGCATTTACATCTGAGATAGTTATCTAGGTCACCTTCACAGCCTACAACAAGAAATAGTCAATTCTAGAGCATGATCCATTTCATCCAAATGTAGATGTCAGGAGACTCACTCTCTGGAATTGCCTGTTTCTCTCCACTGACTTGTGTATGAAGTCTAGGCAATTAGGTCAGATGTGTATTCATTACACATGTTCAGCAAAGAATCTCAAGTCGTGCCTCTCTGTGGAAGAGACACTCCTGAAAGCCTCTAGAGTTTGGTCGTGTTTCCACACTTCAGCTGATGGTTAGTTCCCAGCCTGTGGGACCCTTACTGATCTATGGAGACTCCCCTGAGAGCCCATTTTTTGCCATAATTTGCTAGCGCTGAGATAGAACAGGAATAAGATGGGTGCTGATAAAACAAGGGGTAGGTTTATGGACTCTTTAAGGCAACAACCTTTATTTTCTCTGTAGGATAACACACACACACACACACAAACACACACATGAAAAAGTAATTCTGTGTACAAGGGAAGTAATGCAATTTGATTTCTTGTGAATTTTTGTTTCAAGGGTGAGCAATGGTGTGCATTTTCCACTGTCTACTAAGGGATCCTTTTTACACAGTAGAGTAGTTAAAGAAACTCCATTTCCTCTACTCCGGTGCCTAGTTTCACAAAGCTAGTCAGAACTTAATATTTAATTGAAACTGGCCAACAAGTTCAAAGGTGGCAGTAGGGGACAACACAGAAAGGAAGACTAATGGACACTTAGAGAATGATTTCTTAAGAAGATGGACTGGGGTGGGGAGGAGAAGGAAAAAAAGGGACAGAAGAGAAGGAAAATCAACAATCCAGCCTGGAAACCACCCCGCTGCCACAAAGGAAGCCATTCATTTACATTCGCAGGGAACCCAACAGCAGCTGGAGGTGTCTGGGCACTGCCATTGCACAGATGATGTCAGGCCTGCGGAAGATTTTTCAATTAATCTCTCTTGACCCTATGCCTTGAACCCTCACTGCTATTTTTAACAACCCCATTCTGTTGGATAACCTTGGGACCCAGTGACCAATAATGCCCATTTAAGTAACTGCGGGGGTGTCAGTAAGTATGCAAGGAGAATTTGCAAGGGGATCATTATATAGAGAGTTAGTTACCACAAAGAAGGACTCTCTCTCTCATTCTTGCCCAGAGGCTGATAGTTGGGGACCTTAAACAGAGACTGTTTCATGCTAAAGACAACCAAAATGCTCTAAAAGCCATTCGCCATGTAGAAGAGCATAGAAGTCAGAGGAAAAAAAGAAAGGGCATATGAGCTTATGCCAGTCAAACTTACCAACAGCATCAACAAAACTATTTAAAAACTTCTGTTCCTTCTTTTCCTCTCCATATTAAGTTAAAAAAGTATTGGAACTAAAACACATTTTAAAAGACCAGATCTTGTTTTACAGTGTGGTGTAGCACCTCGACTATTTCTGTTCATCATTTTGGAAGACTGAAACAGGAAAGATTTGGCTTTAAGTTCATATGTGTACTTCAAATGTTGATACCAGTTTTGGTTTGAATTACAAAAGACAAAAGTGTACTAAACCCCACTGCCTCACTGATTTTACAGAACATAGTTTAATACCTACAAGGTATGTGCTTGAAAACATCCTGCTCTAGATTCAGCAATAGGCTTTAGATACAAACTCTTCCCCTCTTCCAGTATGAAAATATTTGTTGTACCCTGGTAAGTATTGCAAGGTTATGAATGTGTTCTCTTCCCTATCTTCAGTACATGTGTTTGGCAGCCTGAAAAATAACATATTTCTCTGTTTGCCTTAAAGGAAAAGAAATTATGCTTTGGTAAAGATTGCTATGATGACAACATGAGACTGAAAACAGTATGTGCTGCAATGCTGTACCAGCCTCTGTGTACTGCTCTGTTGATGGACTGACCACCATCTTGTCCATCACTTGGGTTTCAACCAGCTATCCCTTTAGCAAAAATCTCTGGATTGGTGCAAGTGAATGAGAGTAGATAGGGCTTACGCTTAAAGGAGGATGAAGGATAAATCTGGTAGACTGGGTTGGATTTAAGGATACTACTTTGGAGAGCTACTGCAAGTGAAAGAATTTTCTTTGAAGCGCCCCCAACCTTGGGCTTCTTGCAAGTAAGAACTGAAGAATGAGTAAGGGAGTGTATGGGAGTTGTGTGGGTGATGCTGGATTAATGCCGTTAGTCAGAATGTAAAAACTGTCATCTAGGTCAGATTAAAAGTCTGCAGCAAAGTAACCTGTTTCTAACAGTGACCTGTAACAGATATTTGGGGAAAGTATATAAAAATCATGGCAATTATACAGTGATCTTTCTTCTGGTTGTACTCTCCTGTCTGCAGTCAGCAGTTTAGAAACTTCCTAGGTTTTTGTTTCTGAAGCTTTCAGAAACTTTGTATATAAAAAGTTGCCAAATTCATCAGAAAAGCCTCAGATTTCAGCCACTGCTAGTCTATGTCAATGAAAACCAATCTCTGTCATAAGAATGAATGAAGAGTGGACAGCCTGAAAATACTACTCTTTGTACAGCAAAAGAGCCTTGACTAATACCCTATTTAGCACAAAGGGAGAGTGTATCTTGGTTTCTTTGGGTATTTTGTGGGATGTCATTCAAGCTCCATTCCCATCAGATCATATCAAAATGACTGAATCTAGTGGATTACATGCTGAAAGTATGGATAAAATACTGGAGCAGTGAGGTTTCAAGGCTCTGTGTGTGTTCATAAATTATGATAAACCTGTTCATTCTGCATCTCTTGAAAGACTCTTGTCCATGTAATTGTCCTTGTACCACTCTTGCTAGGTCATCACCTAGCAAGGTGGCCTACACACTCTGTCCTAGTAATATTATACAAAACTGATCCTAAGCAACGATGAAAGGAAAGCAGAAGGGCAAAGCGCCAGCGGAACAAAGAAGATAAGGCCCACAAAAAAATCCATCAAATTTTAAAATGCATCGGATGTACTAACATCTCAGAGGAGACTCAGATAAGGACACAAGTAACTCTCATAATATTCCTTTGGGGCTGAACTTTAGCACAGTGATGCACAGCCTCACCAGTTCTCCAACAGGTCTGCTAACCTCTTTGTTCATTCAAGAGCCATTTCTCCTTTAATGGGGAGATTTTATTATGCTGAGTTTTGTTCATTATTAAAAAAAAATCCAAACTAAAATCAAAATGCTGCTATATGCATTTCCCAGCCAGTCACACAAACCTTACTTGCCTCAGTTCACTCTAGTTTCATCCAGGACAGGCCTTTTGTGTGTATTTCCAAAACAATCTTGCCACTACTATGTTCAGACCTTCTCTCTATAGTCTGTGTTTCCTGATGTCAGGCAAAACCTCCTGTTTTTTCTCGTCTACCCCAATTAGTTTCTATTACACTTTTTTTTCCCTTTCCTTACATGCTTTAATTCCCCTTTCTCTTTAATTCACTGGCTCTGTACCTGTCTTGCTTCTTAGCTCTGGAAAGTATTTTGGGATGTGCTTGATTCAAAAAGACAGAGAAGATTAAATTCAAGCAGTCCTGTATTTCTATCTTGGTACTTCCACTTTTCCCCGTCAGTATAGTATCTGTAATACCTGAAGTATTTATATATTTAGCATCTTAGTATTATTTTTCTTTCAATATAAATTTTCTAAGTCCATTGCTTTAACCCTAACAGCTAGAAAATCACAATGTGGATCTAAAAAGGATTTTAAGTTACTTATTTTACAACATGTTTTAATATTTTTATTCAGATTATGTTTTATATAACTGGTCTCATGTTTTCTGAAAATTTAGAAAAAATTCAAGTCAAAATTATGATATTCCTTCAAAGTTATGTGGAATACCTATAATATTTTTAATTCTGTAGCTTTTCCTTTTCAAGTAGTTCGATACTCTAATAGTATCAGGTGATTTAAAGAAATTGAAATTTCAGGAAAAAAATCAAATATATTATGAGACATCTGTTAATTATGATTTTAACTCTCAGATAGTCCTCTTTCCATCCTCCTTAACTTAAAAACAAATTCATGGATTTTGTTCAGCATGTATAGAAAGTCTTCCCCTCCCCTTCTGAAAAAAAAGTGCTGCTCTTTAAACAGAAGCCTAGGAAAACGAATCAGCCTTCCACCTGGAGTTTTGACTCCATATTCACTTTCCTTCAAGTCATATGCTTGACTTATTTGTAAAAACTTCCAATAAACATGAATCTGACAGTCAGCCTAATATGCTGGAATCAAAAGCTATTATTGACTTTGCCATATTGATCAATGGTGGCCCAGGCCCCGTAATAGATTACAGTGTTTCTTTCTGAATGCAGCTGCTCGGCTGTTCCCTCTCTGCGTTAAATGAATGTTCCTCTGTCAGGAAGTGTTAAAATGACCCGGTTCAGAGCCTCCTGCTCTGGGCCTTGGCCTCTCATGGATTGTGTGTGCGACGCATTTCTCAGAGCTACAGAAACGCCAAAGCAGCAGGTCACTACTTCTGTCTGCTGGTGGGTTTCGCGTAGTTCTTTTTCACTCCTAATTTGCCCCATTTCAGCAATGCATGCAGCCCCCTTTCCCACAGCAGCCGTATGTCTCACAAGCGTTTGTGCGCTTTTGTTTCATGCTCTGTTACGTGTGCTATATCCTCATATTATAGACTGGGAACTGAGCCACCAAGAGGCTAATTGACTTGTCACACAGGAAGCTCATGAATAAGAGGGAGTTTGAAGCCACTTCTTTCATGTCGACAGCGGGCGTATGAAATGTTGACTAGCTCCTCTCTCCTTATGTTCCTCAAACCGACCTTCTTCTCCCAACTCTAAATTCCAAGACAGTTGCCGGGAAAAAAAAGTTCTCTTCGTCTGCTTAAAAAGTATGCCAGGATGGTTTTTCCATGACATCAATTTGAGTGCATAACAACCCAGAGGAGGACTGCCTTATACCAAAAGGTGACTTACCCTTCAGCAGACTGTATAGTCATGGTCATTTCTGAGCTACCTAAAGGTGTTAACTGCAATAGCTCTGGGAACCACAATGACCCCCTCCAAAAAGCAATAGCAAGCAGCCATCTGGAAGGCAGCCCCTCTTCTTTGCACTGCTCAGGGCTGGGATTTAGGCCAATGATCAGTCCAGATAAGCTCCTAGTGGAAGCAACCTTTCAAGAGGAGTACAAGCATTCAGAAAATGGAAACACAGGAAATTCTGCCATTTCTACAGCTGCCCCTTCTCTCACAGCCAAAAATTAAAAAAAAAGTCAAAAAAACCCCAAACACAAAAAAAACCCCTCGTGTTCTGTGGGAATACCCAATTCAGAAATGTTTAAATGTAAAAAAGACTAAAGAAAATTTCTACTTCTCTTCTGAAAAAAGGATGCAATCTGTACTGAAAAAACAGTTGCAAAAAGTGTTTCATCTTTTCACAGAAAAAATTGTATATAATGCTCATGAGAAGTTAAATGAACACATAAATGCTGTTTTCAGTAAAACCCTGTATTTTCCATGGATTGTTTTTCTAAGTTAGAATATTTCCACTGGATTTAACCAGAAGAGAAGCAGAAGATTAAAGAAAGGCACGGAGGTTGAGAGATGCACTCAACACAGATCATCGTTTCCAAGTGAGGCCCAAACAGGTCAGGAGCAAAGTATGTTTTGGAGCTATGCAGAGGAAAGCTAGCGCTGTGCTTCTCTTTGAGTAAACCACAGCCAACATTTCTAGATCAGCCGCCTTTCCTTCAAAGTGGGAGAAAACAAAACCATGCCATGAAACAAATAACGGACACAGGTATCGAAATGAAAAGGATATGGAGAACACGAATGTGTTAGAGCAGGTGGCATCAAACCATTCCTGAACAAGTCAAGGGCTCAGCGTCCCCAAAGCAGCTCAGCAGAGAGCTCCCCAAAGCAATCTCTTACACACTCTTCTGTAGTATGTAAATTTATTGAAATACAGTCCCCTTTGCCTACTGGGAGATGAGTGCGCTGTGATCCGTCCTCTCAACCCACACTGACACAGGCAGCTGACATTGTGGTTTTGAAGATTTCCCTTTTGTTTTTGCTGCCAGCTCGTGGGAGGGGGGAGAGAAGGAGGAAGGGAAGGGAGGAGGGGGTAACGCACCCGCGAGTGTGTGTAGGCAGGCCAAGAGAATCTGTGCCACTGAACACCCAGATGGCAGGAAAAAGTCACCTTTTACTAACTGGATCTGAGGCAGATTTTTATAGTGTGTGGGTGTGAGGGAGGGCAGGGGCTGTGAGGAGGATGCAGGAAAGCAGAGCACGTAAACGCACATATGTTTGCCCCAGAAAGAAGGAGAGAAGGGCATGTAGTGGATAAACAGGCTTGTATCTGCATGTATATAGTGACAGAGTTGCTCAGGGAAGATGAGATGAGTTGTGGAGAGACCCTTCAAAAGCAGAAATCCAAGCATTCAATACGCCTCTCCCTTGCTCTTCTCTGTGCAGAGGCACAAAGGAGGCTTCCAGCTTCCCACTGCTCTTCCAAGGTGCATTAAAAGTCAATTTCTTTTCCCCCAGATCCTCTGAAACAGGCTTTGGTGTAGGCCAAAAGCTGCCTGGCTTGAGCTGTACTCTCTCTTCATTTCTTGAGAGCTACGAACAGTTCAAGGGCCCCATTCTGGGACTTCACCACGCTCCCTGCCATGGGGCTGTGCCTACATGTATGCCTCTTGGTAAGCTCAATCCCTGGCTTTGGGAGGAAATGAGCCAGCAGAAAGTGTTCAAGTCTGCTTTTCTTGGTTCCCTTATATCTACGTTAATAAACTAAACCAGGCCATGGCCTGTTCTTTGTCCCTGAGGGCCCAACAGCCTTGGACACGTATAGTTAAATTCTCTACCTTCTCCTCCCCAAAACCAAGTGTGCTGAGCCTGGCTTGCCTGAAACAACCTCTGGGCTGTGCTCTCCCCCAGACTGTGCCAGGGGACGGTGAGAGAGTGCTAACACACATGGGCACAAACCGTGGCAGGGAGTGTGCTAGCAATAACATAGTATGCCAAACCCTTGTCTGCGCCCAAGCCTGTGCCCTTTATCTACCGGTGCCCAAGGATCTTTGGGAAGGGACTGACTCTTCCGTTTCCAGGAAATGGTTGAATCACCCTGGTAGCTTCCATTCACCCAAACTATCTAAGGAGGTATGTGATCTGGGACTTTTGACACACTAACACTACTCAGAGGGGCGAGAAAGTTGGCCAGTGCTAGCAAATGCTGCTTCAGGTGGGAGTGGATGGGATACATGCAAATGAACAGCTCTCCAAAGACACAATTAAATACTTCCAAATATCCTGCTTGGAGCCTATGTGAATTGCATGCCTGAATTACCACTGACATTCATCCTAAAGGTATCTAAAGACCTTTGTAATTCTCTCTGTAATACAAGCGGCAATGAAATACATGCAAGACGGTTTAAGGCCATGACAATCTCACTTATTGTGGTGGGGAGAAGGGGTGTCTTGGAGGCTGGAAACAAAGTCATATGTCTTAAAAGATAGACAAATATTTCCAGTGTAGTCGACCAAACTGCAGGGCTCATATTTAAACTGGAGAAATTGTAAGCTTTTTTGATGACTGAAAAGAGAAGGGATAGAGGAATCATTTGAACCTCAGATGAAAATAAAGATGCAAAAACGCACGAAGAAAACCTGGTAAAGAATGATGCTAAGAGCCCTGCACAGAGAATATGCTGTGATCTTACATCTCTAATGTTCACACGCCTATGGGTCCCAGGCATTCTGTGTTACAAGTCAGATTTGACCATTTTGATGATCTGCTTTGACTCTCTGACAGTATAATTTAAACTCAGTAATTTCTAGAACGAGTACACATTCTCTATACCCCTCACTCGGCAGAACAGGCCAAGCATCACTTGGTGCCTCCGCAGATACAGTTACTGGTATATTACCCATCTTTTTCTTTCTGATAACTACACAGGAAAAGACTGGGTTCCTTATTCTACATTTAGCCCCAGCCACCAAAGAGATGCATTGCATTGTACTAACAGGGAGGTATGTAAAATCACCTCACACGCTGGCATGTGTCATGGGGAAAATCCTCTGGGAATGTCTCCACTGTGAATATCGAGGCAAACCTTTTTCAGTGCCTTCAAGAGAAACCAAAAGCAAAGGAAAATGGGGAAAAATAATCCCCTCACGTCTCCCTCTCCAAAGGCAGCAGATGCTTTAAAATTCACCAGGCAAGGTCTGCCGTGTAGCAGACAGTGGGGCGGAGAGGGTGGCTGCTCCGTACGGCTTCCTGTGCTCCCAAGGCCTGCTCCCAGGGATTGTATCTGCATGTGCAATTTTGACATTTCCATATATCTGGACAATTGTTATGCAGATCTTGGGTACAGGGAGCTGGGTCTGTTCCCTGGCCCTCCTCGGCCCTCCCTCCGCAAGGGAGGGAGCCTTGCACTTGGTAAACAGTGCGCTGCGTAGGCTGTTAGTAATCCACCAACTGGCCAGACACCAGCAACCGCTGCAAGCAGCTTTCCAGCTGACTCCAACACTTTAATTGTTCACTCTGCATTAAACAGAAACACATTTCTCTATCTAGAGATTACAAACGAAACACTCGCTCTCTACCCTCCCTCCATCGTTATTTCCTTGACCTGAGGGAGGTTATTCTCTCCGAGAGGAGACACCCTGTTGCAGAGTTTGCTGTGATAGCAGAAAGGGACACTGGATCATCAGCATCAGTAATCGAGGGCGCGAACCTCAACCCTCTTCCCAACCTCCCTCCACCCTCCATCTTGCACATATTCCTGCTTGCTTTAAGGTAAGAACTTGTCCTGGCTGAGTATTTACGGCCTTATTTATCATAGGCTGCACTTTAACAAGAACCTGATTCAAGCCTGTTGAAGTCAACGGAAAGGCTCTTCAGGAGCTTCAGGATCAGGTCCTTAAAGAAGACTGAATCTTCAATGCGGTCTGCAGACTGCATCGTTAGATGGTATGAATCAGTGCCACTGCACCGACTTCCATGAAGCGAGGCAGAGGAACATTAATTGAGACTTATTTCAAGAGCTCTGCTAATGGAGGAAAACAGTATTCCCTGTAATAATGTAATAAAACTGCAGTGCCAGGACTGCAAGCTCTCTTGAGCCAGTTCTTTTGATTGCAACAGAATTCATTCAAAAATATATGTAAACTTCATCTACAGAATGTTTATTTTTCTACGTTTATGAGAAATATATTGCAATACATTTGCCCAAATGTAATCGAATATGTCACAGGTTGTTCAAGTCAGATGGATTCGTATACTGGTGTCAATATGCAAAAGCCTCTCAACATCTATTTTAAGGAAAGAGCATACAATTAACAATCTGGTCTGACCTCTCTTACAGCACAGATCAAAGGTGTTGCGAGTATATCATAATTACTGGGAGAGTTACTCTGGGGCCTGAAACCAAGTCCCTAGTGGGCTATGACAGCCCCTTATAACAGGCTGTTACCCCTCTTCAACGCTTAAGGTGTTATCACAGACGAGCTGAATGGACTACCAAGGGGGCTGCGCTCTGAGCAGGTCCTTTCTCCACACTGTCGTACAGGAACACATGCCATTTTACCAGCTCATATTGTCAACAAGGATGGATCATATAGTGCCAAATTCTGCAACTATAGAGCAGATTTCATCATAAGAGATGCATTTAATGCTTCCCATTTCATCCTGAATCAAAAGGTAAAAGTCACATTTTTTTTTTCCCCTCAATAGGAGCATCAGCACCCACCTAGATACCCTGCTGTAGATACCTCAGATTTTGCCATCTGAGACAGTCATCCCATTACAGGCAAAACGGATTGCCTCTTGGACTGTACTATTTGAGATGGTTGTCTTAGGGACAGACTGGCCTCTCACTCCCCCCATTGACAATAGATGGTGTCAAGACAATTAGCTCAAATTTAAAAGTCTGACCTTTAGGCATTTAAATAAATCCCCATCCCCAGAATTCAGACTGAGTAGGGGGCCCATATGCATCAAGTGGAAAGAGTTTATTTGTGCTACGAACTTCTGTGGACTTTCCTGTGTCAGCAGAGGATCCCTGAGCCTCACCGTGGTACAGCAGAAGCTACTGCAGCCAGCCCTGAGCACCAGCCGTGCTCACGGAGGGAGTCTTCGGCTGTCCCTGGACAGCAGAGTTAATGGTGCATCTGTGTCTGCACCAGGAACAATATTCTTAGTTTCTCAGATGTGCAAAGGCTGCTATCACGGATGACACTGAACTGACATTCAAAGATTTGAAGGCAAATTATCACCAGAATATTTAAATCTCTCTCTGTATACACTGACTTCGAGGCCAGGCAGGTTCTCTAACATCTGGGCTCAGCCACACAACGCAGGATGAGTTCGAAGGAAACCTGGATCTAGTTTCATGTGAAACCAACCAGAAAAAAAGCAAAACCAACCAACCAAGCAAACAAATGAAAAAAAAAGCTGACTTAAAAACTAGGAAGGAAAAAATACCACACAAAGCAAAACAGCTGTGCTGTAAATAACACTTTTTTTGTTTTCACATAGAAACTTTCTTTTAGCAAAACATAATAAAAATAAGAAAGGAAGAAGAAAAATGTATTTGTCTGTATCCCTCACCAAGATGAATTCCCATGTTCAAGAGTATGGGTAATGCTGGGATTAACCTTTGGGATTTAAACCTTAGAGCCATGGAGTACCGTGCTGTGGACAACAGCAGTGAGTGATAGATTAGATAGTGCGAGACTAACCTGGAGTCCCACCTTACAGCTTTACTACCCAGCTGATTTCCCCAGGCACTGATGCAAACATCTGGGTGTTTGTGTGTGTGTTGACATTTATTTCTTTATTTTTTAATGCTATCGGGAATTGAAGATTAGGTTTGTTATTTCCACTAACTAGGCATTAAAATACCTTGAGCTGATCACACCCTTGCAGTGTTTCAACTGCGAAGCACTAGCAGGAGAAGGGATGACACAGCCCTAGGAAATACTAACACAGTTTAATGCAAAACACAGCGGCAGCACAAACAGCACCCAGATGTAATGCATCGAGTAAACTTCTTTTTTTCCTTCCCTTCACATTGTGGTACATCAGCCACCAGAGGGAGTCCAAGAGACCCCCAAGAACTGCAGGATAAACAGATCAGCTTTTGGCAAAATAAAGGTAATTAAACATTTTCTACCGGGGGCTGCAGAGTTCAAGCAATGTGAGCTGCTTTAGGTCACTGTGAGACCTGCATCGTGGCAAGATTTCTTGCAAGAAGCTAAATCAGACTTAATTTACTGTTTAACTACTCCAAGAAAACAAAGGGAATAAAGAAGCAAGTTGATATTATTAGTATTATTGTTGATGCTGAAAGTGGTCTCTTTTCTATGCATTTCTAATTAAATAATATTTTGTATTTATAGGTCAATAGAAGGGAAGAAAAGAGGGTCAGGAGACCAGAATTCAAAGAGCAAACAGGGCCTCATCTGTATCACTATACACACACTCAAGTGTATGGAAATACACACACAGATATTTAAACACATACACATTACATTCTGTTCGGTTTTGACTATTTGGTAGTGGAGGATTAGAGATGGGATTTCACACTGCCCTGCATCTCCCAGTCTGACCCCCAAGACGGAGAAGAAAACCAGCTCTCCCAGCGGACTTGGAAGGGGCGTAGGATGTCCCAGGCTGCTGTTTATGGCCGTGGCAGGTTAGAGGGACACCACCACACAAGAACATAAATCATCTCCCTGCCTACAGGGCAGGGCAAGAAGCAACGCCACAGGGCCACCAACAGCAACATGCCAAAAATGGGTTGTGCTCTTCTATAGCACTTTTGTAGCAAAAAAAAAAAGCAGCATAAATGTCAGGAAAGACACCTTCCTCAGAAGACACTATTACTCTCCTCTGGGCTAAGCTGTGACTATTACCTTCTTGCCCAACATCCAACCAATTGTCTTCATCACTAAAGTACAAAACCCTCATCCATACTTCCCTCTCAACTCTCCAACCAACAAGCTCTGAAACTTCCTTCTTTTCCCTCTCTTTTGTCCTATAATTATGCAACCCTACAAAATTGGCCTGAAAACAGATGGTTGGTTTTCTGCAGAATATTGATATTTTAACAGGAAGTGCATACATACATGGAGGAGGAAAAGACTCACGCTATTTCTGGGTGATATAGGGCAGATCATATTTTCAGTGTCGTGATAGTAGTGGTAGCTGAGACTAAACACCCACTGAGCTGTTCAAGATCATATAGCTCAAACAGATGAAGCAAGGGAAGGGTGAAGAGGAGCTAAGAGACGTGACTAAGGTCATAGAGTGGATTGCTGGCAGAGTACACTCTCATCCAGTATGCTAAACAGACTCTTCCTTCTCCAAAATTGAGTCATCCACCTGCTAAGACCTCCCACATAGTTGCATTGGGTGGAATACAAAGTATCGACAAGGCTCTTTACAAGAGTTAAGAGCTGAGCTATATCAAAAAATGCACAATGCTCAGGACAGCAGTTTGGGAATGGTTTGTCAGTCAGGGCATGGCTGTGGTTACAGAGGAAGGAGTGGCTCAGGAAACCTCCTGGATCAAAAATCAGTCCAAAGTCTGTGGGGTGAGACTTGAAAAAGAAGCCTGACCTCTTTCTTCTACACGAGGAGTGTGAGGTAGCATTGCCTCACGAGCTGTCTGTTCTCTGGATCAGCAGATTAGTTGTAGTGATTACAAGGAAAGAAAGGATATTTTCCACTCAGTTATTTACAAATTGTACCTAATGAGTTATTGATCAAGTGAGTAGCCCTCTGCATCAGCCCTCTAGGAATCTGTCCTTTCCAAGTCACGTTCATGGACCCCTGACTGAGTAGAGCCAGGTGAGATGTTTCACCCCTTAGACTAATGGGGTACCTGGCTGCTGAGGCCACTGTTGTTTTCCCACTGCTTTCCCAGTGTCTGCCTGCAAATTAGAGCTCATCAGTTTAGGTGGGAACCAGCAGAAGCTGGGAAAAAGGCCAAAGCTATGCATCTGCATAGGATGAATACCATTTCCACTGCTCCACACCAGAAAAAAACACTCTTCACTGTTCAGCCACCCAAATAACTAACGCCTGATTATTTTTTTTTCATTTCTTGTCTCTGCCACAGAAACAGTGAACAGAAGTCACTGACTATATTAGACAATGTCATTAGACTAATTGTCAGCACTGAGAGCATACCGCCTGACCAGGTCTTATCCATGGTCCTCCTCATAGTCACGGGGATCCAGACAAGGGACCTGTGAGTCTGGGGTGCAATTCACCTCACTAAATGTAGACATCTGCTTGAAGATGGCACAAGTCATGCCCTAAAACTCACTGGGCTGTCTTGCCGAGTTCTCCATTTACCATGAAAGCTCATCTGTAGAAACCTGAACCATAGAGACCTGAAGTTAGATAAGATGAATCCCACCACTGATCTAGCTGCATCTAACTTCTCCAGCTATAAATAGTGCCCATGCTTTGTTTTCTTGCCTATTTTGTCTCTGTGGCTCTAGGTAAATACCTCATGGCCTTATTGCCATATCTATATACGTTAATGCTGTACAGTTTTATCTGCACCCTTTCATTTCTGTACTTCTTGTAGAAGGTAAATTAAAGATAAATACAAGCATCAGAATCTGGACCTTGGATAGGAATGTATCTTTTATTCCACAATTATATAAAATGTAGTGAGGCCCCAATTTTCCTGGCTGTCCCTTAGCCTGCACACTCAGGCAATAACAACAGCTTTAGCTGTTTGAAGCCAGACCTCTCACCAGTATAAAGCAGTGTCATGGAACTGAAATCAGTGGCACCACTTTAAATTATACCAATTGAATACCTGTTTATAATCTACAACAGCAAGCATTTATGCTTCATATAATTTCAGCTTTATGTTTTCAAGGAAAAAGAATAACTTTTTATTTATTATTACTGCTTTTTTGCATAGCTGGCAAGAAGGTTAGTCAGTCTCCTTGTCTCTCCCCCTCTCTGAGTACCAGCTGTTCTTCATGGGGGGATATATGAGCAGTTTTATACAGTTTTAATATCCACCAGAAATTACATCTCACTGCCTTTAGGGACTGAACCTTTAAAATTCAATTTCAAATAAATATAATTATAAAATAAGGCAGGAAAAAAAGGGAGAGAGAGAGGGAAAGAGAGCATCAGAATTCAGTTCCTCGCTATAAGAGCTTCAGGGCAAAGCCAGTGGGGCTGTGTTCTTTAGCAACAGTAAGAAAAATGGCCTGGGGCTCTGAGATTAGCATGTTGATGTTTTGGTCACCACTCTCCTTATGAAGCCAGAGACAGCAGCATCCCATGCTGCAAAGGAGGAAAGGGAGCAGGAGGTTTGTAGAGGAAGTTTTTATATCTTCCCCCAAATCTTCCAACATAGAAGAAACACTGGAAGAGGAAAGAATGAAAATGCACCATGAAACAGAGCTGAGGGGAACAAAAGGCTGCCGAAGGACCAGCTCAGGATTCTTCCCCTGTAAATAGGACCCAGCTCCAGAGAAAGCAGGATCTTAGTAAGCACAGCTGCAATTCTAGCAGGAAAAACTACAAGCACTAAAAAAAAACAACCCCAAGGCAAAAAGATTTGCAGCCTGATAATTTCACTCAAAAATGACACAGAGAAGATGATTTTTTTTGTTAAAATGTAAGACTGGTGTAACTGTATGGCCATGCTAGTCCTCAGAGAGGCAGCAAATCTTACCTGCATGTGCACTGTCACTAACGAGCCAGCATTTTAAACTGGACAAGACTTCACATTAACAAAATTAAGGAAGTCCTTGCTTACAGATCTCAACAGCCCTGAGCTGATATGCGTTCCTTCTGCTCAACAAAGCCAAGGGAAACAAAACGTATTCAGCATTGTGCAGGACTGGATCTGTTATTTATTGCTCTCAGTACAGCAACTCTATGTTGTAACACCTGTTGAAACACCAGTGTACGACCATCCTCTGCAAAACAGCCCCTGCCGCAAACAGCGCGTGGCTCAGCCAAGCAGACGTAGCTAGAAGGAGAAACAGATGCGCAGAAAATGGAAGTGAGGGAGCCTGAGGTTGTGGAGCGGATCACTCACAGCGCCAAGAAGGGTTATGCTGTGCCCTGTCCCTCAGGTCGCACTGCATCGCGGGAACACAGACACACCAGCACACCTGTCTGAACACGGACGAGGTTACGATTTGGGCTTGTCAGTCAGGCTGGACGAGAGAAGTGACGATATTGAAAGCAATGAGGAAATTCATGTTCCTGAAAATCCATGTTCCATAAAAGTCCTTGTTTTAAATAAATACTAACGAACCGACCATGAGAGATAAGGGGCACCCTGCACACTCCACAAAGACACGAAATGGATACTCAGGTGCTCAGCAGCTTGCAAGACAGGAGGCATGAGTGAAAGGGAAAGTGGGGAGGCCTGGGACACACAGCAGAGAAGGGTCCTGTGTCCTCAGTCCCCTATGGACAAGACAAACTTAATGCGTACACGTAGTTTCCTGCTCCATGCCAGCCACTCCTCCTGAATACTCTCCTAGCCTTGCTCCCTAGCAGGAATCTGCTGCTGATGTCCAAAAGACAACAGTAACACATTATAAAAGATGTACACAGGGGAAGCCCTATGACCACAGACTATTTGGACTACATATAGGCTGGGCCCCAACTGCTCACTTCTGATTTTCTGAGATGAGTCTAAGAGTGTATCTGCTCTAGAAATCAAGTTAAGAGTACTTTATAGCAGGAAATTCCCTTTTCCTTTCAATTTCCTTTCCTTTCAATTTTGGGAAGTTCCCAGATTTTAGGCCAACCTAAAGACCTGACTGTGACAGACAGAGCATCCCTGAGGATTTCTGAGAACTGAAAAATCACATAAAAAGAGCAAAACAGAATTCGTGGACCAGGTAAGCCAGGTAACAAACTGCAAAGGCCAAAACACCTCACTGGGTCAGGCATAAAGTTGCACAGAGGCCCAGATCTTTCCTGGAACACATCCTATAATAAGATCTTGTTCTGGGACCCAGAGGCCAAGGAAGCCTTTCTCCTTTGCTCTAATACTTTTGGCAGGCATTGCTGGGACTTTGGTGGAGATCCCTGGCAGTAGATTTCCTCTACAGGCCTTCCATAGCAAACTCCAATGACTAACCATGCTCAGCTCACTCTGCCAAACTGCAGTAGGACACAGCAAAATCAGCTGTCACTTAGGGAGCTCCTTCTCTTTCATCTCACCTTGCTCCCTGTCTGCTCCCCTCTCAGCCCCTGTCCTTTCTTGCACAACTTGTGTGTCATCAGATAACCAAGTAAATATCATTTCGGAGAGCTGCCCCCTTTTGCCATGCATCTGAATAAGCACCAGGTTTGCAGTTATTTGTTTAGCCACTGAGCTGAACAAATTAGATTAACACAACACATGCAGTGAGGGGAGGAGGACACAAGGAGGGGGGGCCCTTCTAACAGAGAAAAGAAAGATGCTGGGGAAGTGCTGTCGTCATGGCAATTAACCCTGCCTTGGCAACGGCGTCCTTCATTCCCCCAGAAAATCTGCTAGGTAATTCCCCCTTCCCTCTCTTCATATGTGTTGCAGAACTGGGGCAGAGCTGCATAGGATCAAAGCTGTGCTACAGAGCTCAGGAGGTTGTGACAGTTGCATCTGTGTGAGGGGAGATGGGTGGGAGAAGCTTCCTTCTGCTAAATTCAGTGACACTCTGTTAACAAGACAATACAACAGCCAGGGTAGGTTGCTGTTTTCTCTTCTACTCTCTCTCTCTCTCTCTCTTTTTTTTTAACAGTCCAATGAGACCTTTCATTATATTTCAAACATGTTTCCTTTAAAGCTGTTGTGAAGATTCCCTCCTACTGCTTCCGCTGCTCTTCCTCTTCTTTCATTGCGGCTGATAAGTATCTTACTCTATCAGGCCCTGTTTTATACAGGAGACACACAGCATGGGTTGGTGGCAAAACAGCTTGCTCTTCTCCTTTAGAGAAAGGCATCTTACAAGAAGTCCACTCTTACTAAAGCTACTAGTCACCCTCATCTCTGATTTCAGGAAGACTTCAGCATGTTCTTCGCCCACAGAACTGGAGAACAGGTAAATAAGATTTCCAAGGCAGACTTTCTGTTGGTGCAAATTAGCACAGCTCCTATGAAATCAAAGTTCTTACCATCAAGACAGGCCAGATTAAAGCATACAAAGAATGGAAAAGTCGTTATCCATATTTTACAGATGGCAAAAGAGTCAGAAAAGAGTGATCACATATCACTATCCTGGGAACAAGCCAGAAATCTTCTGAATCATAAGCCAGTGTGTCAAACACATCAATGCTCTGGTTCAAATGCATGAAACGGCAAAGGCAGTATGACAGAGTGCTCTCGAAAGTCCAGAGACTGGTCCACTGAGCTCTTGGATTTTCCAAGTGTAGATTACTCTGTGAAACTCCTCTGCAAAAACTGTCTCCAAACTATGTACTGCCAGTAACAAACCCATCCCAAGTTAAGAAAAGGACGAGCTGTACTAAGGTAACTTAATCCACTTTGTCAAAACGTAACTTTGACTGTGTTCTACAACTTTGACTTGAAGCTGGCACTTCTTTCTTTTTCTGACACTCTGAGAGCTCTGGAAGCAGTGATTTCTCACCTGCAGAGACTCAGCACTGAACTGTGGTTTTCTATTTCTGAAATAGACTGCTCTGCAAAGGGGGTAATCTCCCCCAACACAAGAACATTCTAGTGCTTCCTCTTCCACCCCAGAAATGAGTGGGAAAGTTCTTGGGTGACTGGAAAGGGGATGAATCTAACTGCAAGAAAAGCTTTACTAGATTAATCAATTTAGCATCACCTCTGATAATTCTTGCAGTAATTCCATGTAGATAATCAGCATGTCTTGATAATCCACACTAATCAAGGAGTGTGGAGAGATGGAAAAGCCTTTATCCTATGTGTACTATTGTTTTAAAAAAAAATAAAAACACCTTTCAAGAGAATTAAGCAAGCGTTTTCCTCCTCTTTTTTGTTTTGTTGAAAGAACTCAGTCCAGAAAATTTTAGCTTGACAGATCAGGCTTGAAAGATCCTTGTTTCTCTAACCAAACTGGAAGAGTCCAGAACTCTCTCCCAGATTACACAGCATTTTCCAGTGCCTTCCACATGGACTAGGAACCTGCAGCTAGAGCATTAATTAACCAGCCTAATGGCCCCAACAATAAATAACATCAGCAGCAGGAATCCTTAGTTTCTCAGTAGGAACTTGCAGGGGGAGCGGGTGACAACGGTGGCAGAAGAATGACCTCATAGTTAGAAAAGCTCTGCAGGGTCTAGTCAAATGGGAAGCACCAATTCTGCAGCCTTGTGAGGCATCAGTGCCAGAGCAAATTTACCCCAGGGAAGGAAAATGACCAGTCTTAGGGAACTATACAAGTTTTTGGAGACTGTGATGTTGCAAGTTACGGTTCATGCCAGATTTAGGCGTGATGACGTATGTATAAGAGATGACAGAAAAAGCAGGGTGAAGGTGAACATCTCCCAGTGCTTTTCCTGCTGCAGATGCAAAGGAGTGTGTTAATTAAGACAACAGCAAATACAAAATGGAGCTAACCAGTTTGTCAGTTGTTTGCACACTGAATGCTCCTCACAGGTTCTCAAATTTAAGGGGGCTCCCACTGTTCAATGGCGATTCCTGAACTATGATGCTTATATGTACAAACTATACTCCTGATTCCCTATAAGGATGCCATGTGGCTTTCTGCTTCTGCAAGAAAAAAAAGTTGACAATGAGAGGGGCAAGACATACTATTGCACTATCTGATGTCTCTCTGCTTTTAACATTACCCAGCCAAGCTCACTCCAGAAATTCCAGAGTGGCGCGAAACATAGAGCTGATACAGGCCTTTAGGTGATGGATTTTGTTACTTTAAAATATTTCTGGGGCAAACTCTTCAAACCTTCAGCTTTTTTCCAACTTTTTCACCCACTTCCTACCCTCTCATCAAAATAGACTCTGACACTTTGAGAACCCAGTTTCCCTGGGAAAGCACAGTAATTTTCATTTCTTTGGTGTGAGCAGATATCATGATCTCTATAACAGGAAAAAAGACCCCCTTAATCCTTTAGATCCTCCCAAGTGTGTTTCTTCTTAGTCAACTTCAGCAGTTACCACAGAAATTCTTGCATTTTTCCATAATCCTAGAGACAGCCATACCCCAATGTAGTATAGAAGAAGAGAGGGAATAAAACTAATGGTTAAGGGAGGGATCTGGGGAGCTGGATTCCTGGCTTTTGTGTCTGCTTCCACAAATGACGTGGCGGTGCCACTTTTGTCAAATCTCTTAAGACACAACTTTCAAAACAAGAGTGCTTAAACTCAGACACCTCCATAGGTCTTCTGAGGTCTGAAATTGTCAAATGTGAGGCCTTTAGGTGCCCTGTAAGTGTCAAACCATGAATAAACGTATTTCTGACATCTCTCTTATATCACCTCTAGGCAGCTTTGTTTTCCCCAGTTCTAAAGTGAGGCTAAAAGTATATACCCCAAAAGGGCTACTGCAGGGAGCTGAAATGCTTGCAGGGAGATTTAGAGGAAGTGCCAAGAGGGCTAAAAGTCAACCTCCCTCCCTTTCTTTGCCTTCTCTGGGAGTAAAATTCACTTCTGCAAAGAGAGGGTCCAAAGCATGGTTTATAGAGGCCTTAATTTTTTCCTGGATTCTCCTCAGCAAATGCTATTCTAGATGCCAAAGGCCAGCTGCAAACTCCACAGCAAGAGCTAAAATCAATTTGCAGCCAAACTAAAAAGGCTTGGATATCTGTCCCTGGCTCCTTCGCTTTCCAGCAAAGCCATGAAATGAGCTGCTGCCTCTGCTTACATGGTTAATTTCAGAAATGAAAAGACCAGTAGCAATAACAGCCTCACCGGCTACATGGCGTGGAACTGGGGAGAGAAGATGCTGGTAGCCTTTGCAGTCCAAGCTGCCATATGCCCTCTCTGAAGCAATTTCCTTCCAGTTGCAGGAGAAAATAAAACAGGGGTACTTCTGGGGAAGAAATTCAATCTTTAAAACATGCATTCAGGTGAGTGAGGAAGGCCTTAGATAAACAATAGCGAATATTGCTGAGGGCCACAGAAAGGGGCCAGAGATTAGAAAAACAGTGTCGAAATTTGCAGCACTCAGAGAAGGGAAAAGAAAAGTAATTTTAAGTGTCTGGGGAAGAGGGGAAAACCTTTTTCATTTTTTCCTGCAAGATGAAAAATATTTCCTGTGATGACATAAATAAAACCACCCTGGAATTTTTTCCCCTCTTTCTCTCAGATTGAGAACAAAACAAAAATGGGAAACTTTGCTTTCACAGTTGACTAGAACAGGCCAAATCCTCTGACGGTGCTAAATCCAGCAGGAGCTAAGCCTCATCACCAGTGCTACCTCTGATATTTGATACAGACTTCTCACCTCAAACAAGAGGAATCAACTCTCCCACTATGTGAACTGTGACATTACATGTTTGCTGTTGTCATTCCTCTGTCATTTTGGGCTGAAGAGGGCTGGGCTCATGTACTTTCTCAAGGAACACTGAGAAGTTGGGGGAGGGGTTTTTTTTGTTTTCTTTTTCTTTTTCTTTGTTTGTTTGTTTTTTTCTCCTGAACCAGAAGTTTCTGGACAATGAGGTAAAAAGCAGTAAAGATGCAATGTGCCTTGGACCCAAGAAGATATTACACTCAGGCACAATATTCCTCCAAGGTGAATTCATCCTTGTGCCAAAGGCCAGAAGGCAGCCTGCACCTTGCTGAAGTTTCCCATGGACCAGGTCTCGAGCAGGACACAGCAGGTGGATTGCACCAGCAAAGGGTTTCCTGCAGCAAGCCTGTATGCATCCACACTGCTTCTCACACAGGAGCAATAATATCCGTCGTGTCCTCCTCCGCATGTTTTATGCCCTGAAAGGTGAATTCTATCCAATGTCATTATATTTCTTTAAAGGAAAGAAACAGCTTTCCCCATGTGGTTTTGCAAAGGTTACCGTTTGTCTCAGTATTGCTTAACCACATTTTCCCTCTCATAACTGGTCTTTGACATCTCTGCCAGCAATTACACTTCAGTTGGTAGTTTGTGCCTCAACAGCTTTAGCGACTTTAAATCCTAGCATAGAGAGAGAAGAAATCATATGAAATAGGGGAGCTGCCTGTCTGAGATAATTGTATGGACTTAGTGTGTCCTAGCAAACCGTTCTCTTTAGTGTACTGACATCAAAATACCTCTGTGATGAAACTTTCTTTTATTTTAAAAATGAGAGCCTAGCACAAAGATGAATGTGGGACCAGGTGTCCCAAATCTCAGGTTAGCACCCCAGCCACAGAACTAGCAAACCTCATGGGGCTTTTGGCATTTCCATAGATTCCCTGGAACTTGGTTTAGAAGGATGAAATTAAAATGAACTCGGTCGTATGTTACATGGCGTAACAGAGACAGGTGCTCACCCAACCATATTCTCCATCACTAGCAAAAATACAGATTCAGGAAATGGAAATATAATATATATATATATATATATATATATATATATATATATATATCTCACCACTGCCTCACTCATCCATGGTAAATCTGAATATATAAAGCTATAGACTGTGTGGATCCTCTGCTAGAAATGCTTTTTGGACTGGCATATGAAATACTGTAATTCCTAAAAGGCTAGCCCAGTGAGGAGACAGCCCTGACACTCCACTATATTTAAAACGCCAATGTTTAACTCCAACTCATGTGAATTACACTGCATATTTTTGGCTTGGGTTAAATTGATTCATAATGATTTGTGCCTCTCTCTTGCCTAGTAACTTTTCATTAGACACACAGATGTCTTAATAACACTTTGATTTGGCCTTAGCTTCTTGTCTAACCAAACTCCCAGTATTTGTGTTGGTGAATCAGGATGGCCAAGAGATTTTTTTTTCTGTTGCACAGAGAAAGAGTTAGCTATCAAAGATTTCTTTACTGGCAACACTAGTGTCCCTTACTCTCTCGGTTCTCTGGGTATAACTCATTAACTACAGCTTCTCCCTACACACAGATGATAGGTGTATCACTCATATTGGTTTCTCTCCCCTTTTCCCTTCTGAAATACCAAGCTATTGCCCCCAGCCCCAAGTATGCTACACTGGCAGCCTCACAGCAACAGAGCTGACTAGAAGAACTAAACATCCTACATGCAGAAGACACTACACTACTAGTTCGTACCCATTCTTCTTTAGGACCATTAACCGTCTATTTTTAAATAGTATAAGAAATGAAATGGCGTGAGCTGGTTCTCCAAAAGTCCAGAAACTCAAGTATCCCAAAGAATTGGGGTAAAAATATCCTTTTTGGTCTGATTTTTAAAAAATAGAATGTTATGAGCAAAGAAAAAATATTCTGACAGTTGTAAAGTGTTTAAAGGAAAGAACACAAGGGGTGGGGGAAGGAAAAAGCAAGCCACAATATTAGTTTCTAGAGATATTTCTCCCTTTTTTTTTCTTTCTTTTTGGGGGGGGAGTAGGGAGAGGAGGAGAGGGGAGGAAGAGAGAGAGAGAGAAAAAAGTATTATAAAGTGAGAAATAGTTTAACCCCATCGAGACCTTTCTATAATGCTTGCACAGCAAACTCTGGCAGCAGCAATAAAAATAATGAAAGGCTTTGTCTCTCTGTTGAAACGACACAACATGTTTTATAAGCATTTCAAACATTCTCATTGAAAAATTGTATTTCAACACAAGAAAAACATAAGAAACTTTAACCAGGTCCACAATCTTTCTGTCCCAAACATTTTCCTTTTTAAAAGGAGAAGAAATGTTAAAAAGCTTCCCCATGGCACTTTTTCAATCACTTCTAGCCATGATGATGATGATGATGATGATAATTTTAATTTTTCTTCCCTCTGTCACTTTCTGGATAAACTCTCCCATTCTGCTTTCCAGTCCAGAGTAAATGCATTGCCTTTGACTGACTCTGGACTGGGACTAGTATTTGTGAGAGCTGAATGCAATCCAATAAATTTTCTCTATAAATGTTCAAGTGCTTTAAAATTGAGGACAACAACTCACCTTGGCTAACATTTCTGACTTTCTTCACCCCCCCCCCCTTTTTTCCCTCCTTCTTTCTTTTTAATGCTGCTAATATATTCCTGGATTTTACCACAATAAACTCTCTTGATTAGTATTATTAATAAAACCTTACCATCCACCCCCTCATTCAATTAATCTATGCATCCTTTTATGTATGAAGTTGTCTGATGTCAAACTTGATGATTTAGTGGCCATAAAAAAAAATAATACTAATAAAGTCACCTGATAAGCTCTTAAAAAATATAGGGTTGGGGGGTGGGGGGAAAGGAGGCCCGGTGGTACAAAACTATAAAAGGTTAGATTAGACTTTAGCTGAAAAGTCTGTGTGATAATTACTGTTATCTGCTGATCCATAAACTCTTCACACAAACTGCAACAGTAAACCAAAAAACTGACACTTTAATAGCAATGTGCTTTGTAGCACAGGGACATCTCTCCTCCTCCTTCCCACGTCTCCATGCCTCCGAATGCTTCATTTCCTCGCAGCCCTCTGACAGGCGGAGCTGACAACCAGGATTCCTAGCAAGCCGTGAGCAGCTAGAGGTCGGCACTAATTACTGCTAAACTTTTGCAGACTCACAGCACGATCAGGCTGGGAAAGGAGGAGGAGGAGGGGTAAGACAGACCATCACTCTGGCAGTTTGGGATATTTTTTGGAAGGGGGAGGATATAAGAGGATGCCAAGAAAGTTGGGGAGAAAACTGAGTTGATGTTTTGCACAAAGCGCAAGCTCCATCAAGGGTTCACCATCCCCTTGACCAGCTCCACCAACTTGGGCTGGTCTACACTGCCAGCTGAGCATCCCATCAGACCCCACCTGTAGTGCTGCCCTTTCCTGATTCACAGCAGCAAGGGATCTGGCCCCACCGCAGATGAAAAGGGATGGATCCAGAAGCATTTGGAAACCTTTCCGGACTTGGCTTTTGTGACACCAGATAAGGAACAGATTCATCAATGCCAGCTTAAGGATGTAGCTTTGGACAGGGAAATTGAATGCTTTGTTTCTTATGTTTGAAAATCATTTTATGACTGGCAACTAGCTATATTTTTACACAGTGTTAGCCTCTTGCAGATACCAAAGAGGAAAATAGATAGTATGTGTGTGTGGGGAGGGAATATAGCTAAGGAAGAGCAAACTTCAAAAGAGGGTTTGAATGACAGAACTACCCTGTATGCAGCCATGCCAAAGGTACTCTGCAGCTAATGACTCTATATAATGATTAAGAGGAAATTGCAAATTTGAATTATGATTGAGGACTCTAGGCCAAAACATCAGCTAGCATAAATCACGAAAGGCAATGGACCTCCACTTCTTTCTACTAGTCCCATCTTTTTCTCATTTCTGAACCTGCTGGAAATTGACAGGAAACTGTCATCTATCCCTAAATTTTTTGAACTAGCTAGTAAAATCCAAGAGAGATTCACACCCAGTTTTCCATGTCCTATAAGGATAGTGAAAACTCCCACTGAAAAGATCTTACTTTCTATTTTATGGTATCAGCTTTATTGACTCATTTTCTATAGAACACTTAAAATTTGATAACATCCTACTCAGTTCAAAGGGAATTTATTCTGAACAACAACTTCTGCAACACTTTTACTTAAAATACCGTTATATGACCCAAACCTACCAACCATTAAATTCCTAAGCCAATAACAACTAGGTCAAAACCAACTCAACATCTTGGAACAAAAGATAAACATAAAATTGATCTCACAAAATTAATTAACAACAGTAACAAAAAACATTTCAGCATTTTTTCTAGTTTCAGAGATTCTAAGACTACAAGGAAACACTTTAGTTTTTCATGATCTTTAGTCTGACCTCCTATACAAAGCATTCTTATAGAAACTCATATAGCAATTTCTGCATGAGGTTCCTCTGTTTTGTCTAGGATATTGCATGTCTTTAAAAACAATCCAGTTTTCATCTGAAAATCCCCAGCTGATGGAAGATCCATCATATTCCTGGATACACTGTCTGGCTGCATCCATCTTTTTTCAAACTGTTTTTCATCTAATCACAACCTGCAACTCCAGATTCATGTTATATAAACTGAATGTGTACACAGATCTATTTTTTCATATGGTAGCCATATTCAGCCAAACACATGCTCAGATTTGTAGAAAGAGGTGCCCAGAAAGAAACTCTTGCACTCAGAAAGTACGCCCCCCATTCTTTCAGAAACCCCCTATCCTATGCTGCAGACTTTCTGCAAAATTCCTGCATTAAATTTATATTTGCCTGTATTACTAGTTTGACAGAGAGTCTTGATAAACTCAAAGGGAGAATCCATTTGAAACAGACAAAGGATTTTTATTTATTTTTTAACTACAGTACATAATTACCTTATGCAACAAATTGCCACAAGGTTCCATGAAAGCCAAGACCTTACTATAATTCCAAATAGGATTAGACATTTATATGCATAATTAGAACAGCCACAGTTGCACTGACTAGGATAAGAAATGTTAAGGAAATAACCCTCACGCTTCCAGACATAAGTCAACCGCTTAGGAATAAGAGTTGAGAAGAAACTCAGTTTATTCTATACTTATCCCTTATGTGTTTTGGCACTTATTCTGCAGCACCCAATGTTAAGTGTTTTCTGGAGGTAGAAACAGACCATCAGTTTGGTCAAGCACTTCTGTTAGGAGCCTTTCAGAAGCAAAGAATGTAATCTTCAGGTCACTGGCAAACCCATAAGGTGCCCTGCTCACTCGGATTAATCTATTTTCTTTACATACCTATCTCGTGTATAAAAGATATCCATACCATGTACAAACATATGAGAGAGGAACCTCAATATATACAGATCTAGAGGACTGAATTGAGAATGATATTAGAAAAAATCTTTAGGATATATCAAAACATTCATAGCTATCTATCCATGAGATCAAAACATTATCAAATAAATTATATGCCTTTTCAGAGTTATTTCTATAAAGTCCTGGTGATTTCATCTCTATTAAGTTTTGTAGGACTTTTGCATAAGAAACTGATATGTCAAGAGTATTGCTGAATCTGTCTTATTGTGCCTGTGGTAACTCAGGGTGTATAATTTCATCAATGGCTGATATTTCAATTCAAGGGCTTTGCTGAAAATTTAAGCACATAGATTTGAAGGCTGTGATATGCTGACAACCATCCCAGACACTGCACTGGGCTTTCTTGCTGATTCAATCACCACCTGTTCTTTGAGGATCAGCCACTAGGTTTGTAAGTCTGCTCCTGCCTTCCACTAATGAACTAAAACCTACACTGCAATCAAGCAAGGTTTATGTTTTTAGACAGTGAAATCCTAGGTTGCATCCCAGTGGATTACAAGACTACTGGCAAATACTACATGTCCTGTGTACGGGACAGCAGAGCACATCTCTCTCATTGTCCTCCTAAGCACTGCTCTCTGCTATGTTGCTTTAAAGAGCTCAAGCAGAAGACTCCCCAGCAACACCATTTCCATCCATACTGAATGCCATTACTATGCTATTTCTTGCATATATTCCTATCTGTCTTTCCTACTTGGGTCTTCGAAGACAGACTTGCTTTTTCTTTTTTTTTACGGATTTAGGTAGGGCCCAGCACTGCAGGGAAGGGGTTTCCCTGGGTTCAGTACAAATTATAAAGAAGTGAACTGTAGCAGACAGAAGTGAGAGAAAGCAACACAGAGCAGTTTACCATCTGACCAGTTCAGTTTTGCGCAGTCCCCAAGACTGCATTTAAAAACTCTCATTATCAATATGCTACTTGATTATTTCTAAATTGTGAAGCTGTAACAAAACTGGCCATTAAAATCACCCTCCCTTGCCCAGCTGGTACCCACAATGCACACAAGCCCTGAACACAACAGCCAAATCCATCCCTGCCCTCGGTGTGAGCTTTCCATCACGGAAAAGTCTCATTAGTCCAGACCGAGATGCACATAACACCACCCAGCAACCAGTAGAACCCTCTCAGAGATGAAGCAAAACAAAATAAGGGGAGGGAGGAGTAGGGGGGTTAAAAATATCTCAGAACCTCAAGTCTCTCTCCCGGGCAACTTTCAATCCCATTTATTTATTTATTAATTAAAATCATTTAAGCCACGGAAACAATCTCTGGAGACGCGGAGTCTCATTTAGATTTATTTATTTATTTATCTTTCTGCCTGCTTGGAGCATCCTGGAATGATCTCTGCATGCCTCCTGAGGGGAGATGTGGCACAAGTGTTATCCTGGGCTGGCTTCGGAAAAAGAAAAACGCTAGCAAAGCCAGAGGCAATTTTCAGGCACTTGTTAGGGCATGAAAGACCCACAGGAGAGAGCCTATTCTTTTCAACTTTACTTTCTGACCACAGCCTGTGACATACATCCTGAAGTTCTGGCTCCACTGAAGTCAATGGCAAAACTGCTACGGCTCCCCTGAAAACAAAATTATAGTCATGGCTCCTTAGCTTCTAAGATGGCCACAGAAACGAGAGATGAACTCTGTCCACCTTCTGCTGCCCTTTGAAAAATAATGTTAAGGCATGACAGTGTTACAGTACTGGAACTGGGCCTTGGCTGAGAAATAAAACAGAAAATATAGCACCTAGTTTCAAAATACAGTGTGACTTCTGGAAATAGAGTTGGCCCACTAGCCACTGACAGCAGAAGAGGAGGAGACAATAAAAAGCAAAGATTCAAGAAGTAGGGCAGCAAATAGCTTCATTTATTTAGCTTGCAGCTTCCTATTTCAAAGCTATGACCCTTCCCCATGCCAGCAAATGAGGTAGGAACATTGTAAGAACAGCTCTTCTCTGGATGTTATCCAGCCACCTGCCCCACAGCTCCATCCAGCCCTACCTCAAGTTACCAGCAAGTCTCCAATCCCTTATCTCAGAGAAAGCGTGAAATCTGGACGGTCCAGGGGAAGAGACTGTTTCAGTAGCAAAGACCCTAGTTTGGGGAGGCAGAAGAGAAGGAGCACTGGGTGCTGCATCCACTCCTGATACGCTGTGTGAAATTACTGCATTTTCCACCTGTCCTCTCACAACCCAAATACTTCCAGGTGATATTTTCTCTGTAAGCAGAGGATGCCTGGATTTAGCTTCCTCATGGCATCACAGTATTATAATAAAGTGTGTGAGACGATATCCTGCTGTGCTTCATCAGGCAAGCCTTCCCACAAAGTCTGAGAGCTTGAGGATATTTAGGTACCTTCTATCCACACACCTCAGCCCTTCTACAGAGCAGAGTATTAACAAGGCATCAGAGCCTTGCATATCTACTGCCCCTAAAACCTGGATTCTGCACTCCCTGAAAACAGAGCTCCTAAGCCCACTGATACTGGGCCACTGACTCTTTAATAAATCCACTCATTACGGACTCTCTGTACAGCAGGAGGAAAGCATCCACAGCATCCCCACAGTGTGGGGAAACCGAGGCACGGAGGTACACGCAGCTATTCACCTGACATCATTGAGCAAATAAGCAACGACGCCAGGATCTTAACCTCTCTCTCTGACTCTTTGGCCCAGACTCCAACGCCCTCCCCTTCATTCAACCAGGGCACATTTTTATTCCTTCCTGACAGCTATTTTTTTTCCAGTTTAGCTCTGCACAATAGTTCAGTCAGAGCGAATTTGTTTCCAGCCACAGAGATCACTGCCACTCCTCTGGCAAAAAGGTTCGTAACGTCAAAGCGCTCTATAAAGTCCTCCCTCTTTCTCTTGTTTTTTTTTTTTCCTCCATAGCCCCTCACATTATTCATCATAATCATAAAACATTCACTTGCGCTTCTGACCAATTGGAAGGCCCTCGCGGGAGGCCATAAAGGGGGGGTGTCAGGGTTATAATGAATGTAAATGCCAGGTGTTTAAGCCGGATAATGTGCAATTTGCAACTCAAGCAATCTGCACAATAAGCAAACCTAACGTTATGGTACCTGATAGGGGCACGATGGCCATTCAGAGAGAATGAAACATTTTACGACCTCTATGTTGCCCTGATCTCATGATCTAATAATAGTCCAGACAAAATTACTTCCTGCTATAATGTGTTCGAATGTTTGGGGGGAGGTGGATGGGAGGAGGGATTGCAAGGAGTTGGGGGGTGGGATGAAAATTATATCAGGTGCCTAAGCTGAAGTTTCAAAGGATCAGAGAGGGAATTGCAAGCTGGATGTGCTATTTAAGACAATAACCTTCTGCTGAAAGTGAGGAGGTCAAAGACTGGTCTTTCATAACTATCTCATGCTCACGTATTCGCATACACGGAGCTGTTCCCCAGGACTTGGCTGCTGATGAAATAAAAATAGGATCCTTGTGAAAGGGCTGATTTTCCAGCAATGCTGGGCTGGACAGCCTGATTCCCCAAATACTTAACAGGGACATCACCTCCCAGAATCTACCTAATCTGAGGCTAGAAATAACTGCAAAGAGTTATCCTCATCTTGCTCCCCCTCCCAAAAAGCAAGTTGCATTTTCTTTCTCTTTGTCCCTGCAAGGCCAGTCCTGGCTTGATGAGGGAAAAAGAGAAAGGTGGGCCTCCCTCTTCTCCTATTGCCCCATTGAAGAAACCAGCACGGTGGCTAATCCGCTCTGGTGGAAGGTACACCCCTGGGAAAGTCTCTGCCCTTCCGTTTTCTCTGAATTCTGTGCAATGCTCTTTAAAATGCTGTTCAGATTGAAGAGAAGATAGAAAGGAAAGAGACCAAAAAAAAGAAAAAACCTTTCAAACAAGGCCTTGAAAGCTTCAGAACTCACCGTTCCCTTTGGGGAATTCAGTCAGGTTTGTTTCTCTAACCCACATGATATAAACACTTTTCTCTCGTGGTACAACAGCTCCAGACAGCATTCACCGTATCTCCAAAGAGCAAGAGGGGAGTGCAGAGGCTAACCTACAGGCTAGGGAGCCTGTCAAAACCACAAGCTTAGGAGAACTTCTCCAAAAATCCTGCCTATTCCACTCCATCTCCACTTCTTCCCATTGCTTTAGAAGATGAACAGATCAAGGCCTCTCAATAGCTTGATAAATGTTTGCCTTCACTTTATCTGGCTTAGTCCAGACTTTGTTCTTCTGGATGAGCCTTACAACGCACACTGCCTTTGAGCACCCCAGTGCTCAAACACAACCGCTTTACTTCATACTGCAGCAGACCTCAGGAGCACAACCCAGCATTTGGACATCACAGCTAATGCCCATTCTGTACTGGAAAAGCCACTTCCTAACGGCATTGAAAGCATATCAGAAACTAACATGGATTTCTTTGTTTTGTTTTGTTTTGTTTTCTTCAAAGTAAAATCACAGCTCAGTAAAACACTGTGAGAAGTGTCCAGCAAGTTGGATATACTCCAAGAATCCACATCTATTTCATTTCATAATGTAGCTATTTTTTGGATTTGAACCCAGAAGAGAAACACTAAGCCCTGTTTATTTGTTTGCTTTTTTCCTAAACACTTTATGATGGTTTCTTTCTCTACTTACTTTGCGTTTATTATTGAGTAGTATCATGTACAAGTGACAGCTAAATATATATCCCACCTGTCTGACAGAGCTAGATAGCTGGTTTTGATTTGGATGTTACAAAGCTGAGTTCATTATAGTAACAGTTGAAAGAAAACTTCCACTCTGCTCTCGTGAGCTTTTTGGTTTGTTTTTTAGAAGGCCCTCACTTTCAGAAAATTTCTGTTGAAATAATCTAGTTTTAAAGTTACATTAAAACAAGTTTTTGAGCCAACCCTCATTAACATTTTTAGAGTTTTAGGAGAGAAATGATGATAAGTCAGCCACAAATTCTCCCTGAGAAGTTCCCATCATAAATTTCATGCATACATGAATACAATAATTGCCAAACAAGCTGTGATCAAATTTGGCTTGTTTTTTTCCAAACCTCTATGAAATCAAAGGAACAAGCCAAACGCAAAGAAGCATCTGCTATGGTTCTAATGTGCTTACCAGCATCACACAATCTTTTCTACCCAAAACCTTGCAGAGTTCCTTCAACCATATTTTCTCACTGTATTTTGCTAAGTTATGGATCAAGGCTTTGCTTCTTGCAACTTTCCTTTCCTTCCAAATTCTTCAAATTTAGGATGCATCACTATCTCCTAGACTGTAGCCCTGGACACCTTCCTCCCATTCCTACCTCAGCTTCTTAAGCAAATAAATTTTACAACACCTAGAGAAGTCAGCTGCACACCACTGCCCTTCCACTTGAAGATTCAGAGGTAGAAGATAGAATATAATAGACATCAACCATTTCATGGTCATAAATGGACCTGTAGTGAGGTCCCATTTCACCTGAACCCCAGGCTGAGCCAACTCAAACTCCTTACCACCTGAAATCTCTGACCCAGAAATTACTGAAGGCTGCAGCTGGCTCTATGAATTCACTGATTTCAGGTAATCTGCAAAAACAATGTTTACATGTTTACCCAGACATCTTTCTATGGCTCTGAAGAATACAAAATCCCTGAAAAGAAAAGCTGAGGCAAAACTATTCATCATATATGATTTTAAGGTTGAAAGAGTTGTTCATTCTGCACAACACAGGATACAGACCTTACATCAGACCAAGGTGGAGTTACTTCTTGTGTTCCTTCAAAAGCTCCATCACACACCTTGCTGGTGGAGTCTCCTTTCTGGATCAGTGATCAACATCTAAGATTTGCTGCCAAAGGGATTTAGGAACTGAATAGCAGGACCTGGCAAAGCTGAACAACTTTTTTCTTGTCAACCTGCATTTCAGTGAAGTAGCTTGAAGTCATTTTAGCAGAAGCAGGGATAAAAGGTAGCAAGTCTAATTTCCTCTATTATAATTTTCTGATTTGGCTTTTTAATTGTGTATGTGTGGGGAAAAATATATCAGATCCTGGCAGGGAAAAAATGCCCCTTCAGAACCTAAATTCTACGGATTTTATTTTCTGGAGCAGATGATGATCTTTGTTTATAAGGAAAATTAGGCCAAATCCAACATTTTCACAGATGGAGGAGCCTGAATTATTTATCAGAGGTTCATGATTTTTCTCTCTCTCTCTTTTTTTTTTTTTAACTGGTAAATAATGAAGTACAAAAAGGCTGATATTTATTTCAAGACTGCGATCAACTCCACACCAGCAAAGCTAAAACAATTTCTCTCCATTTTACTCCCTCCCTCTCTCTCCATCTCTTTTGTTGGAGATGTTCCACTTGTATAAATAATTAAACCTTCTTTGGGCCAAGAAAGGAGGAAGGGAAGAGAAAGGGAGACTGACTTTTTAGTGTGGCAATAGAAAAAAAGTTTCATACAATGAAAAACAAATGAAACAACATAATTTAGCCACTTCCAGCTGTTTCAATTGAGGACACAAGGAACACTGAAGTAGAGAGTGATGAGATAATATGTTCCCATGGAAACTTTCCTCCTAACGCCTAATCATTAAAGGTTGGTTTAAGTCCTGAATTTGGAAGCTTTGCATTACTCTATCTTAAAATATTTCCTTCTGTTATTTACTAGTTTCTCCATGCATTTTGTCTTCTTTTCTGTGTTTAAAGGCCTATTTTGAATCGCAGTAAAAATTGTTCTTGTCAGCTAATATCATGTGGCAATGTGTTCCACCAGATCTGAGTCTAGAGAGACACAAAGGTCCCTGGAACAGGAACAGGGAACATATTTAGGCTAGGTCCCACCTGGATTATAACAATGATTTTTATTTTTTTTAACCCTGTACTGTGTCCTGAAGGCACAGAGGTCACTAGTCAGTAACCTGGACATTGGAAAGAGATGCAACAATAGAGGGAACAAAGAAGGAAAAACAGGAACTCCTATGGATCAAGACTAATCTTCATTAATAGGTACCTTGCGCTGGAGCTTCACTCTGGCAAGTGATTATTCAGGGGGAATGCTAATCAAAACCCAAGGGAAAATGCAATCCTCATCAGCTTGATCTATCAGTATTATATCAGCCTGGATGTTCCCAAACACTCTTCTTGGAAGTATGACTACGTATTTAACCCTGCCCTACCAAAAAACAACGAGCCGACCAACCTCCCTTACATACCACTGCAGTTCTAACATATGATCAAGACTGGTTCCTATTAGCAAAGACCAGTTTCAGAAAGAAGCAGAAATGCTTGGAGGTAGTTGAAAAATTTTACTGGACCTGAAGTATCTTATTGAACTCTAGAATTCACTTTGTGATAGAAATGGATTATCAATCCATAAGACAACATTTTGAGAAAGCCCTAGTATTTTCAGCTTAGTGGTGCTTCTTTGACATTTGAAAAGCTGAGGACTTTCAGCCAGTTGAAGGAAGAGTAGATCCCTAATCTTTACCACAAGAGGGTGACATGATAGTGCTCACACGTATACAAGTCCTGGCTTTGACAACACCTCCTGTGAATCACCCAGCAACTTATCTTTAGCACAAAGCACCAATAGCAAAGGGACAGCTGTGAGAGATCATTACTTGAAGTTTAGCAAGGACTTGGCACAACAACCAGATAAAAAATGTCTGATTGGTCTGCTCAAAGTCCTGCAGACGCACTCCTGTCAAAGCAGCTGAAACTAAATTGGTTTTCTCTTTGATGGCCATTAAACCTGGGTTATGCTCCACTGATCACCTGATCTAATGGAGAGGTCAATTTTCATGAGATGCAGTGGATAGGATAGGGAGATGGGTCATTTTTCATTCAAGTATCTGGCTTTGGCTTTAAAAGAAATCATCTTGCAAGAAGAGTAAAATAAATACAGAAAAGTTTAATGAATGTTCTAACCTCTTTTCCTGTAAACTTCAACTCCATCAGACTATTATGCTTTGCTTAATCTCGAAATAATGTCAAAAGAAACCACGGTGATATCTTGTCTAATCGCAATCACAGTACCACAATAATATGGTCGCCTGTAATTTATCAAACTTCCCACTTGCAATCCAGAAACTTTCCCCCATGCTCATCCATACACACACTTTTTGTCAAGCTCTGCCGGCTTCACTGCATAACATGGAAGGAATTGCTAGTCTGAGGATGGAGGGAAGTTTTTTGAGTTTCCCAACTTAGAAAAGTCTCAGCCAAAGGAAGAGGTAAAGACCTGAGAGGGGTAGGATTACCGCAAGTCAGACCATCTGTCTGTGAGAAGTATGTGCACTGGGAACATGAGCCAGTCTTACAAAATGTTGAGCAATCACAACTTCCCTCACAGCAAAGCAGAGAGGAGTACTTCCCCGGGATGTGGGGTAAGGGATGTCTTTTCCTCTAGATAACTGTGAGCTCCAGTGCCCAGAGATCAGGTACAGGCGCACTGTCACAGAACAGGGAATCTGGTTTTCTAAATGGACTTGTGCACACACATATCAAGGGATTATTCCATGCCAAGTTGCATCTTTATTTTTTTAAGATACAAATTCAAACCAGGGTATTTCATTCAAGAAAAAGGCTAGATGGATATTCCGAGATCCAAATAAGTAATAATCCCAGTTTATATTCACATATCTTAAACCAATTAGAGCAGTTAAAAAACAGAAATATGCATTTATTCATAGGGAGTTGAACTACACTACCCAAATACATTAAAAGTATATATTATAGTTAAACCAGTTCATGTTTTTAATCTAGGACAATTTCACCTATTCTTAAAGCTAATACAGATGTTTTTCTCTGAATTTCAAATATTTGTATTCAGTTTGATTTATTATTTCCATATAGCATTTGCCAAGGTTACCAAGCCAGAAACAATCAAGTAGCGCTCTTCTGCAAACATTTCTGATTTGACTACATCTACAAAACTAAAACTTTATGAGACTTATTCTTTGAATGAAATGTGAATGATAAACTAGGATAAAACTTGGTATGCAGCTAAAAGGCTCTTATTACATACCATTTAACTGTCACCACTCAGTAATTGCCATTATAAATTACTGTAGCAACCACAATCACCAATCTGAGATTAGATACTTGGGAAAAGCACTGAATAGATACCCCAAAATAAATGATCTCTGCCTTAGTTTGCTAATAATTTAGGCATCAAAATGGATGGATAAAACAGAGTGACAGGGGTAGGCTGGAAAGACTAGTGCAATGAAAGAAAAGGAATTTACCAGCAAATCCCAGATCACAAATTTGTCACTTAATCATCAAAAGACACTTTAAAGGCACGGACATGCATGTACAAAAAACTGAATGTTCTATGTTAGGAACTGTGTTTGACAAGCTCCTAAAGCCCAATAGACTTTTTCTCCAAATAGATAAGCTAATCAGGAACCATAATTTTCAAGACAAAAGTAGTATTTTGGAACAAATACAGAAACAAAGGAGCATTCTAGCCACACCAATTTCTTGTAGCCAAGAAACAATAATTTGATCTGCTGCCTCAAATATGAACACATAGCAGCATGTGGATTGCAAAGACAAAGGAAACCCTATCAAAACACCACCCTCCTCTCTCTGCTGATGAAAGGATGATACAGAAAATTAGCTACAGATGACATAATAGCCCAAATGGTTAGCACACTATTAGAAAGTGTTCAGATACAGCAATGATAAGAAACCTAGACTTGAAAAGAACAGCATGGAGGGTAAAAGTATGCTTAAGGAGGAATTTATGAGATAAATAAGATATCAGCTTTGGAACAGGTAATACCAAAATAATCCTGCTTGTAGAGTTCAGATTCCAATTTGGCTCAGGCTCTTCAGAGTTCAAGGGACATTTCTGCTTACAGCTCATGCAGCTCAGAGAAAGAGCAGCCGTCACCCTGAGTCCCGTGCAGTTCTGCTTCGCAGCAAAGTGTGAAATCGGCATTTTGATTTGAAAGCTGTATTCCAAACTACCTGAAATTTGTATCTGCAATTTTAATTGACTGAGAGACCCTTAAAAGGGGGAAGCTAAGCACAGCCTGCAGGTACACAATGCCTGACAGCTAGTGTTAACAAGGACATACTTAGCTTGCCTGAAGAAACAAACAAGCACAGAATTGATAACTATTTCATGAATGAGCTGTAACATGTTATTTTAAAAAGATGCTGTCAGAAGAAAGACACAAACAAAGCAACACACGTTATTGAAGGGCAGTTGCTATTATCTGGGCTATTAGCAAATGGAAGAAACTATTAAAGCAGAAACAGTGTTAGAAATCTAATTCACTTTTCGACATTAACGCTATTTACTGCTTTACTCTTTTCTTAAGTTGGAACAGAGAAAACGGACTAATCAATTTTCCATCCTGGTGATAGCACAATTTCTTACCAGTGCCTGAAACAATGTGTTTGGAGACTGGGTACTTAGAACTCACAAACTAGACAGACATGGTCAAAATGGAGAAAAGCCATTAAGTGGATGGGGGCATGAAAGTTTAGATGGCAGGTAAACGCCATCATTTATGGGAATCATTTTAATTCTCCTGTAATTTACAGTTTATATTTTCTTTCCAGTTGTATTTAGAGGCTCCAAAAAGGATCAGGACTCCACTGTGCTCAGCACTGTAGCCAAAAGAAAACATACTCTTTGGCATACGCTAGCCTACACGTAGAAAAGACAGACAATGACTTTCTGAAAGCAAACACCACCCCTTTCTCTATCTCCTTCTTTTCATAAAGTTCTCATGACTCACTCAGGGCTCTTCAGGCAAGTCCATGGTATAGCCAAAAAACAGAGCCTGAATCCCATTGCCTTAACCAAATCCCATTGCTCATGCTCTCAGCCAACATTAAAATTTACAGGCCCTTTGAATGAAATAGGCAATATAAGGGACATGAAAGAGGAAGAGGTAACATGGCATTTGAGGCACAAAGAGGACAAAAAATGTAAATTAAAAAAGGATTTGAATTTTATTGACTTTTGTTTTTAAAGTCTGGAAACGCTTCTGCTGAACCTCAGTTTCTGTAAAATCACGAGCATTTGAAGCACGGGATAAGCACTTTAAAACATAAGCCAGAGGAAAGCAATATACCCTTAGTACTATTTCCATTTAAACTGCTTAGCCACACACTTGCAGACATGAAACAATTCCACCGAGGTCCTCCTGCACTCAGGAAATTCTTCCTGGGTCACTGACCATCATTTAAAGGGCACATCTTGTCCCAGTGTCCAGCGTGAATTTTTCAAATTAGCCTTCAGTTGCTGCCTCTGCAGTACACATGATTGTGCTCAAAAACCCTGAGCTTTTCAGAATGGCCCTTATACCTGTTTAACAAACAATCAAAAAACAACACAAGAGTATGTGCTTACTATATTTCACACACGGCACAACCACGTACACAGACCCTATAAAACCGAGACACCAGCTCCCTTGAAGGCTCTATATTAGGCGTGTGCCTTTCGGAGAGCGCTGCTGTGATTCAACTCAAGTGACAGGGGCCTGATGCAGGAATCACTGTAATTCCATGGCCTCTATTATATCCAGAAGGTCAGGAGAAATGATACCTTCTGTCCTCAAAAGCCTCTGAGTCCTTAATATTTAGGTAGGCATGGGAAAGCCTTTTGTGAAGGTTGGTTCAGATAAACATCCTAACAGTATGATGGTGTTGGCTTAACCCCAAAGCTATGTCAGCTGTTTCTACCGCCCAGAGACCTTAGCTTACCAGGGATGTGAAAGACCTGCCAACATCAGAGGCATCTACTACAGAGTCCGCCTCGCAATCCCTCCTTGAAATTCACCTTTGCTGTGACACTTCCAAACCACTCAACGCCCGCGAGGCAGCTGGTGTGCTATCGCTGCAACTTCCTGACCAAATCATAACCTGCGCTCTATTACCTTGCTCTCCCTCCATCTGTTTGCTGCAGCCACTGCCTCTCTCATGTGTTCATATCTCGGAGCAGGTTGGGTCAAGGACCATCTTTTCATTTTGCATGTAGTAAGCGCTAAGTACTCTGGGTCTTTTATCCCTGAACAGGACCTCTCCATCTCATGGCAGTGCACATTATAATAAGTCATCACCTCTAATAGTCCTGAGGACGAGCCTATCCCTGGTATAGGCCCATCTTCTGTCAGCCTGGGAAAACCCTTCAGGTTATCTTCTCACTTGTTGCTCAGAGCACAACACAGATGCTGCATGCAGTAAAATGAGAGCAGTTTGACAGGCAGCCCCCAACCTGAGACATGGAAACACTCCTCGCAGACACGGGGAGAAAATTTTCCTTCCTCCTGCATCATATCCACGTCCTTGGTCCCTTCAGACATCACTTCCATCAGCTCAGCACAGTCTGGACGGGAATCCTTGGGTCTACGCCAACAGCGAGTGGAAAAATCCATCAAATAACTAATGTGGATTTAAAAATAACTTTACACACATTTCCCCCCTCCCTAAAAACAACAGCAGCAATAAAACCCACTACATTCTTATTTCACTGCCAGATATCTGATAACCTGCAGCACTATTTCATGTCCCCATTTTTCTTCCTCCTTTAATTAAAAAAAAACCAAAAAAACACAACTCTTTTTTTTTTGGTCATCCAAGATTTAGAAAAGCAAAACCAAACAAAAAAAAAGTTGGGAAATTACCTTGGGGAGGTTATTTTATCCTGTTCTAGTACACTTAAAGCTCCATCTTCTCTGGAGAAATACATTAAATCAGATCTAATTCTTCTGTTTGCTTTATAAAGATCAGGTGATAGCTTGAATCAGACCTTAAGGGGGCACCATCATCCCCCAAAGTGCTTTAACTGGTATCACCTCACTTGCTCTACATCAGGGCAGCTGTTCACCCACTGCAGAACAAAGAATAACTTTCTCCGCTATTTTGCTTGCTTACTTTGAATCTAACCTCTCTGGAACATGTCTCCAGCTCGTCTGTACTGTATGTACTTCACCAGATCTACCTCCATGAAAAGATTTGGTGTTCCTAGATTTTTTCTGGTCCTCCATCCAGGGATTTACCACAGTCCAACCCAGTGCACATTCCTGTTTTTTACAGAATTGTGAGAAACCAAGGCAACAAACACAGGATTTAGCCTGATTCTCTGGGAAGCTCTGTCCAGTTACGCCTTTACTGACCCCAAGAACTTGGCCTTGCACATTGTGTGTACAGGGGCCCAGATTTAGGAAAAGCAGATAGGCACATGAGTAAATCCATCCCTTTTCAGGGCAGCATTTAAGTACATGCTTAGCTATACACACAGCATGTGTTTCAGTGTTGTTCGAAATAGAGTGGATTTCCCAAACTGGTACTGTAACTTATAAGCAGGACCAATGCTGCTTGTGTAATCTTGATTTTCCCTTTCCTCCCAAATCCTTTGTTCTGTTGAGCGTGCATGTGAAAGGCCTGGAAAGGAACCTCAGAAATACAGTCTCTCTTCTGTCGCTTTCAGTTTAAATCTCACGATTTTTAAACCAGCCACATGATTTTGAGCTCACTGACAACGTTTTTGCTTCTCAAGCTTGGGTTTCCGGCAGGCTGCTGTGCAAACGAAGCAGCAGCGCAGGTTTTGCGGTGGGGCTGCCAGCGCGTCGTTCGGTAGCGCAGTTAAATCAGCCACAAACCAGCTGCCCAGGACGGTGAGGGAGCGCGTTGAGCTGCTGAAACTCTGCTATTGAGCGGGCATAAAATTGAGTCGTGTCCACTTGAGGGGAGGAATACTGCAGGGTCTTTTTCGCAAGCATGCCCCAGTGATCGGGAACAAATTCTTTCCTTTCAGTCTATCCCCCTGGTTTTTATGCACAGTGTTATGTCTGTATAAATATTCTAGGGACCTGGGACTTGGGGGCTGAGGTAAGGAGGAGGAAGCCAAAGAAAATACATTTTAACTAGCAAGGACAGTCTCTTCTCCTTTTTCTGTCACCTTGTAGGCTTTTGCAATAGAAGAGATATTTTATTTGTATTTAATAAAGCCCAGCGGTAGAGCTGCTTATGAATCAAGCCGCATCATGCATGGAGCTAGAAAAAATATATATTGGGATTTTCTAGCTCGCTAGAGTTATTAATCTGGCTCAAAGCCTGCAGTAGGATTTAATATATTAAGTGAAATTGCAGGCCTTTGCCCCTGTCTTTTCGCTAAGACAACAACATACATACGCCATATTAGATTCCATTTTTTGTACATTTCAGATAAGGAGTGGATTAAATAATGAATGAGATTCCCATTAGCTTGAAATTTTGCTTATTTCAGGCAACCTCCTCCTTTTTTCACCCCCCCCTTTTTAATCAAAATGACTCCACAGTGGAATATTTTTGCATTGATTTGAAGGGATTTTTTAAGCACTCATTAAATTTGCATTTACACATCTGACAATATCTTTTTTTTTTTTTTTTTTTTTTTGCCCCAGACACTGAACACTGCATTAAAAATAAATAAATAAATAAGAGAAAGAGAGACCCACCCTGTTTTCGTCTTCACGTGTGTGAAATATTTCTCTGGCACAGCATGCAAAAATCATAGGACCTTTGGGATTCCCCACTATTTGACAGAGTCAAGTGAAAGACTCCCATTTGGCTTCAACGTGCATCAGATGAGGGTCACTAGTTAATACAAGAGACACAAGATACCAGTGCTTTCCACTGTAGGTGCATCTACTAGAGTTATATGGGACTGGCCCTTGCAAGGGACATTCTGGTATTCTCACCATGCTGCCACAGATCTCAAGGTCCCCAGTCACCAGCTTTCCACCACCTCGTGAGGATGTCATCTTTCCTTGGGCAGGTGGTGGAAAATTTCTTTTCAGTTCAGCAAGTGCTAATACAGAACTGTGTATGGAATTGATCCTGGGCTGGAAAGCAGAGATGCTGGCCTCAGTTTAGCTACTGACTTGTGGCAAGTTTTGCAGTATTATTCAGAGCACTGTGAATATAAACGACCACCACAAGAAGAGAGACACATCTTGTGCTTGCCTTGCCTAGGAGAAAGTTATATCGATCTGTTTGTCTTTGGAAATGTTGGCGATAGACGCCCCATGACTGAGTTGTGGAACACGATACCAGGCAACACCGTAAAGGTCTAGCCAAGCCTAATACCAGTAAAGCCAGTTGTGATTAGACCAGGATTTTTCACCATGTCTATTGCATGTATCAGAGGGAGAACTTTCCCTCTTTGCACTGAGCAGTTTCTCAAACAGCAAGACAGGGGAGGAGAGCAATCCTTCCCTATTGCCCAGAAAAGTTGGATATGGGAAGCAGTTTGCTACTGTTTGCCCCGTGCACAATCCAAATGCTATATAAGTATTTATTATCATTATCTTACTGTTAACAAAACTGTCTTGCCATTCAGCTGAAAATGTCCTTTGCTTAATTTCCTACTACAACTTTTAGTAAATCTCCCTTTATACCATCATAAGCAGTTCATCTCCTGCTTTGGAATTTACACCCTTGCAAATATATGGAGATAAATATTGCCTTCCCTTCTTCTCCCTCCTCTCAGTCATCCTTTACCCAAGCTATATGTATTTGGTTCTTTTAATCTCTCCTCATAAGTCACCTCTCTACAGGCCCTTTATCATTTTTGTGGCCCTTGTCTGAACTCCCTCCAATTTGCCAACATCTTACTGGTGAGAAGGTGCCAAAATGGAAAAACGGGATGAGCTGCTTTATGCTATAGATATCACGGACTTGCCACTGACGCTGTGCAAGGATTCCTCCGTAGCCCATGGGGTGGATATCCTGGAGGCTGATTATGCCACCGTGACATTCAGGTGACAGGAAATGGCTCTCTGAAACGTCATGTGAAAATAAAGATTTCCTAGTCCCTCCCACTACCTTCTCTCAATGTTCTTCCAGGGATAAGAATGTTTTTCCAGGTTTTTAATCAAAATCTAAAAACGCTGATGCAATAGAGAACAGGATATTCTCGTCAATAGCTGAGTCTTTTAATCAGAGAAAAGATGATCTAGTGTTACAAACAGGAACTGGACAGCATGCTGTTTAGGGAACAAGAGGACCTGGGTTCTATTCCTCCCTTTTTCCATTAAATTCTCTCTTGGTCTGGGACACTGCAACTCACTGACAAAGGAAGAGGTCCTAAGTGACTGCATTCTCTGCCTTACAGGGAGTTGGAGGCTTGGTTCACTAGAGCAGATAAAGCACTGAGATCCCCAGCCAGGCGTGCAAATCCTTTCTTAGCTATTGGGATATACAGGCTTCTCTCCGGCTGCTTAAAGAACAAATGCAGTCAGCACAGTAATGACCTACCGCCCAACACAATTGTATATTTTTACCATTGCAATGTCCTCAGAATCTTCTATTTGCATTACAAAATCTCTGTACTGGGTGCTGCACAGGCACAGAGCAAACAGCCAGTTGCCACCCCATACAAACACAAAGTATGTTCAGGCACATTGCCAGTAAATGGCAGAGAAGTGCAAAAGGACAGTTTTGGTCAGCCTGAAAAACAGTGATCTCAACACTATGGTTACTGGAGTTTTATTTACAGCAGTATGAGAGCTTTCTAATTATGTAGGAAATAAAACACCAGACGACTCCTCCCCTCCATCCCTTATTTGCAGCAGAAAAGTTTAGTTTATGAATCTATCCTGTAACAGATCCTTTGCACTTTTATTTTTCCTCCAAATGATATACTGGTTATTTAAAAACACAATTAAAAGTGAAGAGGAGGGACTGTAAATTACAAGGAGGCAAGAGAAAGGCCTACCAGCTTGGCTAAAATTTGAAAGCTGGATTCACCAACTGTAAAGCATGGCAGTTCCCATGCAGTTCAGGGCAGAGTGTGCTTTAGCACAAGTGTTTTGCAAAGAAAAGCAGGGTAAAAAGCATGTAGAACGTATAAAGTTGGGGAACATCAGGACATGTAGGTTCCATTTATGTTTCAGTTGGTGTGTGATAATATTAAGTCATTTATCATCTTTGGTACTCAGTTCTTCTGCACCTGAAAAGTTTCTACCCAAATCTTCCCTCCATAGAAGTTTTGGGAGGTAAATCACATGCATTTGAGAGTATCAGGTAAAACAAAAATGAACGAGCTTGCATTTCCCTGCTTCTCTCTCTTCTCCATTGGACCTAACTGAGACTGTGGAGGAGAGACTTGCACATTCAGAGGCACATCCCAGAGAAGAAGGAGAGGTTAATTTTGACAGCTGAGTTAAAATTTTTCCACTGACAGGTACAGCCAGTCCCCTTTCCAAGTTCACATCTCTGCCCTCTCCCGGTCAGGCTGCCATTGTGGCCTTGTGCCCCCAGTTAAAGTTATCCTTTAGACCAGAAGCTTCCCACATTTCTACTCATGTCCTCCTTTTCTGCACTCCCAAAGCCTGTCATTTGGGAACTGCTGTTCCAGCTGTTGTGTTGTGGTGGATAAAAACCTCCATACAACAACAACCAGTGGAAAACCACTGTACAGCATGGTCAACTGGGTCCCAGGGCTCGCTCTACTACTCGATACTGCCCAGTGCTCTCAGGGCAGGCTGAACGTCAACCACACACATGACATGATTTGGAAATAAATTCCGGATTAATGTCTGTTATCCTGAGACACAGAAACTGTGGGCCTAGGCATGCCATTCCCAAGGTGGCAGCAATGGTAGCTGAAGCCAGGCCTTCTTAAGGACAGCTCAGCATCATCATCAGTGGCTTGGGAACCCAAATCTTCTGATAGATCCACTCATGGATTGCTGGATATCAGTTATCCACCGATTAGATATGTCTGGTCCTGCCTTGAAGGACAACAGGTACCCTTTTTCTTCCAACTTGTGTGCTGTACTAGGATTTTTTTGCCACAGACATCTTCCAGGTGGTCCTACCATCCTTCCTTGCCTCATTTTCCCCATGCACACTAAGGAATTACCAATTCCCACCTTCTCTCCAAAATCTTAGGAGCCTTAGTACATTGAAGACCACAGTTGTCACCAAAACCTAAGGAAATTTGTGACTAGTCTCATCAAGGTGCATACTTTTGCCCTTCAAAAGCTAAAAGCTCTATATTTCTAAAACGTGTTGAGATTTTCAGGTGGATAGTTTTACAAAATTGCAAAAAAAGTATGACGTGAGAATACCTTGTTAGAAGAAAACTAACCAGCTATACAGACTAAATTTAATTTTTCTTCATTTCATAAAGAAAAGGCTGGGCTAAATCACAGGCAGAATAAATCAGCAGAACTCTGCTGATGTCACTGTTCCAATAATCAGATTATACACAGGGAGCACTTGGCCCCTTGGATCTAATCACTGCAGTTTTCCCTTAACCTCCCTCACTTTTGTTTTAAACACACCTTTGCAGGTCTTTCAGGGGCCCTGCTTGCTGGCTCCCAGGTGGAAAGTCATCCTGCTTTTATGAAGTGTGAAAGCAGCTTCTTTCTCTGCGCTCTTTATCTATTATTTGAAGCTTAGCCCCTGGGAAGATGCACAGCTTTTCAGATCAGACCCAGAGGAAAGCATGTCACTAGGAGGAAAATTTCTGCAGGCTTCCAAGTGCCCTATGATGTTATTTTTAATCTCTGCAAAAGGGTTAACGGCTTCCCCCTTGAATTCAAGATTCCAATGCCTGTTTATAAAGGTCATCACAAATCTGCTACAATTATCAGTTCCTTATCCCACAGCAACTTTGTCAATCTGTCCATGGCTCCTTCCCAATCATTCTTTCCCAATACATTCACTCCTTGCTTTAATAGCACTCAGAACAAACGAGAACAAAATCATGAAAACAGCAGTACTATAGACCCAGTTAATGATTCCTCTATTTCAGACAGTAATCAGAAGAAGATATTTATGGATATGGATATGGATATGGATGATAAGAAATAGCACAGGTTAATGCCTCCTGGCCAGAGCCTCTCATCTTCTGGATATCAGCAGTTATGGAAATTTCTGAGAAATGGGTTATATGGGCAATCACATCTAAGAGCCACCAACAGATTCCTTCTCTATGAATTTGCCTAGTACTTTTTTTTTCCTCTCACCCTATAGATATTTTTCAATCTTCACAATATCCTGCAACAATGAGTTCCACATTTTGATTATTGTATGGGGAAGATTTCTTCTTTTCAATAGAGCAACTTCCCTCTCATGTTTAGATCTTAACCTCTCTACCTCCAAGCTATTCCAAAACTGCCCCTTTTCTGGACTAGCAACTAGCTAACTTTACTTCCACTTACCTCAACACACTTAGGGTTGGCTGTATGGATCTTGGGTCTTTCAGTGGTACTGGTATTTTTCAGGGATCTAGTATTTTTCTAAGTGGCACATCCTCTGTATACTGTGAGAGCTTTGGAAGTAATCATTGCTTGCTCAAAGTGTGAAGCCAGACTAATGAAGCTTGGCTCGCTATACATTTGTATCTTAGGCCTCCCAAGCTCCCCCATCTCAATAATTCAGCTTCTTCTATGTCCCCCACTCCGTCCAAAAGGCTGCTAGCCCTGTAGCTAATGCAGGGTAATGTGCATGCCAGTTGCGTTGGCCGGTACGTGGGTGCAGACTGGCCAGCTGCTTCCATGGCTGAACTCTGCCCACCATCTTCTCAGCAGGGCAACTCATTTATATCCCTTTTCTCTGCCAAATTTTTGTACAACTAGTAGGACGATAATTATTTTCAAAACTTCTAGGCTCTTTCATGTGTGGTTGAAACCGATCAATAGGTTCAAAAATGTCATGGGGAAGTGAAGAAGGAAACGGGGGTAGAGAAGAAGCAGGTGAACAAACAGATGTGGGTGGACTGTGTGACTGAATAAGCTGTGGGTTTTTTTGGAAATGACACCAAAAACATCATTCCAATCCAAGCAAAATGAAGGTTTTCTGTACTCCATCCCTCCCACCAAACCACTTCAATTGGAGACAGCCTGAGTGTTTACTGGATGCATCCTCCCATATATTGCAGGCTGCTATGGTTGAGCCAGCGAGAGCAAGAGATGGCAGAGCTCTAGCCTTTTCTCTGGCCTGGGGTGAGCCACTTGCACATGGCCTAGCAGAGGAACAAATTTCTTTTACACCTTAGGAGTCTGCTATGTCAGATGCCTCCTCCCACTACAGCCCCTGATGTTTCCTACTAAAGGGAAGGAGAGAGTGGAGATGCAACTTCAGTGATTACACATCTCATTATTATGAACGTCCATCTAGCATGGGTAAGAAAGGAAACATTTCCAACAATGGAAGATTCTGTATCAATCTATTTTCAATTTTTAATTATTTGGGTGGGTCAGTATTTGCATGGGTCAGTAGAGAAAAGAAGGGATGTGAAGAATTTGACCCCATCTGTTTGCCAAAAAAATGAGCACAAAATCTGCTCCAAACAGAGAGAGACATATGGAAAAGAAAAATGAGAGAAAATAACAGTAAAGAAGGATTTAGGGGGATTTTTTTCATTATTAGCGCCAATGCTGAAGTTGAAAGGACTACAGGGAAAAAAAAACTCATTATCGAGAATGTAGACTTCGAACTAAAAAACGGAGTGATATCGGCTCCCAGCATGCCTGATGGCAGGATCACACACTTTATCCCTCTCTGAAGATCTGCTCTTTGAGACATTTCTTCAGGGACAGTATAGAAAAACAATGAAAGTAGTGGACAACAGTGGCAAGGATGAATCAGGAGGATCCTTTTCCTCTAACACTGAGTTTGACTACAGTAAGAAAAGCAGTATTATCCCAAAAGTTATTCTGTCTGTCCCCCCCAAATATTCTTACCTCATTTCCTGCTACAGGTTTAAAGCAGCAGCTTGCATCCTTATAGGTCTCTCCCTCCCTCTTCCACTTGCAAAATTACCACCAGAATCAGCAGGTCCCATTTCAGATAATCTCTGTTTCTGCCCTCCTTCCTCTCAGTCTTTCTTATACCCTCTATCAGAAAGTGTAAAACAATGGCCCTTTAGGTCAAAATCTTTTGTTTAAATCTCTGAAAGATGAGACTCAAAATGGATTTTTAAAAGGTCAGAGATCTAAGCTTCCAATTCTCTGTGAACATGAAAAGCCTGAATCCGCTCCAAGACTCCACTGAGCACAAAGACGCAGGGATGGGGAAAAAAAATTAAATGGAACTGCTGCTCCCAAATCCACTTTACCATTTCCCCCCTCTTTCCCACCTACAGCCTCCATACAGAGGCCACAGGAGCTTCCTTCCGCAGCTCACAAAAATCAATAGTGAACTGGGAAATTTGTATTTGCCCTCTCCAGGCTGCACTCCCTTTTCTCTTTTGCTGTAGTGGCAATGCAAAATACCCCACTGAGGTTCCTGCCTTTAAAGACAGCTAAAGCTAGAGGGAAGGGGAGGGGGAAGGAGGGGGAAGAAAAAAAAAAGCTGGAATCAGTCAACAGGGAACATATTTCACAAGCTTTAAAGTGTTCAAATCACAACTGTACCTGATTACCACGAAGTACATCACTCACTTTAGAACCAAATTTACCCACACAAACTTGGTGTTCTTTCCCTGTTTATTACTGTAAGTTATTGCCCTCCAAAACGCTGACTCATGAAACTCAGCTTATGGAAAGCATTCTATATGTTAAGGCAGCAAATCCTCGCACCATCTCTGCTGCTGTGGTTCATGTCTCTCCTACTACAAGTGTCAGGCAGGACATAAAGCAAGGGATATGGTACTCCAAGATTCTTATTCTTGCTTCTGACACCGATGATTTATGTGCTATTGGGCACACTACTTTAAATTAGACTTCTGCTTTATCTACCCACTTGTCTTAAAAATGGGAATTGAACGCCCAGTATTCTCAAAAACAAATGTTAAAGCATATTGAATTGCTTCCCTCAAAAATCATGAGATTCATTCATTAAAATTGTGAGATTTTTCAATACTGTAAGGACACTTCAAATTTCATTTTTTTCTTAATTTTGTGACTGTAGAAGTTAGAAATTTATTGTTAGAAGAGACATGAAAGGAAAACGCAGATTTTTTGTATAATCATGTCTGTAGCAGGAGCAGCTTTATGGAAGATCCAAATATCATCATGCTTGTGAAAAATGTATACAGAATCAGAGACAGTGAGAGAAAGAGAAATGGCAACACTGACAGCCAGTCCTCAACAGAGGAGTTGTCAGGTCTCATCAGTTAATGTTGTCGAAAGTGCTTGGGAGAACCACAGGAGGAAGGTGTGAAAAAGCGTACAATGGTTGTTATTTGCTTTCTGAAAGCTAAATATCACATTTTAAAGGCCAGAAATGCACAGGCCCAGAAGGATTTAAACACCAGGAGGGTATGTCTTCCAGCAAAATCCAGACAGACTAGAAGAGAGAAGACTTACTATTTACATCTACTTTACAATTAAGCAACAGTACAAACACAATACTTGCCCTGAACTCAGTGCTACAGCTCCTGGTCCCAATCCTGCACAGGCCTCCTACACATATTTAACTTGGGTTTCATTGAGTTCAAAGGGATTACTCATGCACGTAATGTTATTCATACGAATGAGTGCTCGCTGGATCCAGGAGGGAAAAAAGCAACCCTTTTCAAAGATTCAGAATATTCAGTAGCCTTTATTATTAATTATCACTCTGATTTACTTTTCATTTAATATCATGCTGCATTTCTTCTTCATATTTTATAAACATGCACACAGAGATCAGCATCTGCCATTGTGGTTTCCTGCAGAAGCAAACCCACTAAACTATGATGAGAAAGACAATTCTCAGTTTTAATTCTGGATCAACAAAACTGAGGAAGCCCTAACAAATCACACCTGAGAGACACCATCTGAGCGACTTGTAGTCGCAAGGGGTCTGGATTAGAACTGGCTGGAAAATATATTTTCCTGCACACTAAGATAAAGAAAAAGGAAGATTGAAAAAGTACTGTTTTCATTGGACTCAGTCTATGGGAAACATCAATTTTTCATTGAAAATCAAAATTTTTTTAGCCAAAATTGGATTTTTTTTCTCAACCTTTCTCTTCCAATTTTTCAATGCTAAATCACTATTTTCAGAAAGAAAAACATGCCCTATTCTATCATGGCTGGTCTACAGTCTCACATGGCTTAGGAGTAACAGGACATAGCTTTTTGGGGGGCTCTTAGTGGACAGCCAAAAATCACCCTTCATTCAGACCTCTGGGAAAATGTGGTTTCCAATTACAAACTTGTCTAGTGCCACAACCAGGTTAAGGATCTCGTGGTCCCTTGTCAGCGAGGACTCAAATGAGAGAGGGAAGACCTACTCTCTGCAGTTTATGGATGGCCAGTGGACAGACAGGTAGGGTGACTGCCTCTTCCACAGGCAATGCAGCCAGCTCTTCCCCCATGCACTTCATATTCACTTGCATGGAGGAAGCATGTTCTCCACAGGAAAGTTCAGACCACTAACTTTCTGCACTGAATTTTCCCTTAGGAGAACTTCTCTCTCTCTCTCTCTCTCCCTCTCCACTGACCATACAGGCAAACTATGGATCTCTCACACATGGTATGAAAATACACCTTTGCGATCCTCCCTGGAAGGACGAAGCAATCTGCCCAGACCATACAGTAAGTCAGTGGAATTGAGCCTACATCCCTCGAGTCCCATTCCAGTGCCTTCTCTGCAGCTTTACGCTCTTTCCTTTGTTTTAGCTGATGCCCTCCAAACTGACAGGCCCAACTTCTAGAGCCCTCCTGGCCCCGTCTGTCATCCCAGCTGAAAGAAACTCCGTTCAGGCTGTCCAACTTGGGCCAGCCCGAGCAAGCAGAGCTCACAGATGGTTAAATGCATTTGACATTTCACTGCAGGGCCTGCAGCAGAAATCCTTGCCTGCTGTAGTCGGAGCCCCGGATAGTAGCGAATCAAGGCTCGTGGCTCCGACGCTGTGTGTGCACACTCTGCTGTGAGTTAATATTATTGGCTCGCCCCTCAATCATGCCTTTTCCAGCTAGCTGCTCCTGTCAAAGCACATCTCATTAGGCCTGAAGGCTCAATGAAATGGAAATTCATGTTTAAATTTAAAAACAACATATTGACCCTGGGAGCCAGTGATGTCTACATTTTTAATAACTTACTGAGAATAAAAGGAGTGTATGTGTATAGAGGAAGGGGGAGGGCTGGGTGGCAGGAGAAGGATGGAGTGTAGAAGTGGAGATGGGGAGAGAGGATGAGTGGATAGGGCAAATGGCCAGTCAAGGACTCCAGTGTTCTCCACTTCCCTCCAGCTTCATTCCCAATTTATTTGTCTCTCTTGCTACACAGAAAATTGCTCAGGTTTCACTTAAAGGGACCTCATAGCCTCAGCAGCAAAGCACGTCCACAGTCTGATATTAAAAACAATGGGGGAGGGAGAAGAGCATTGTCTAATGCAGTCTGTCTGTATATACACACACCCACAGGCATGCGCACACACACGTGTGAACCCCGGTCCCAAGCCTCAAGCATCTCAGGGAGGTGTGTTTTATTTATACAGAGAAGCAGCATGCTGCAGAGAGTGAGTAAACACAGTGCCTTTTGGAGGAGGATGTGAAGACAGCCATGCTGCATGTGATTTGCCATGTGTAACCAGCCCCAGCCCCCTACTCCTCGCTCCGACGTCATTCCCAATCAGAGACACATACGGCTCCCTTGCTCCTTCCACCATGCCGATTAGGTGACTCGAGGGGAGGGAGAGAGAGAGGAAGAGACAGCATGTCTTCTCCTGTGTGATTACAGGAGAAGTGTTGCTTGTTCTGCTGGGCTTCGGTGTTCGCTGTTGGCATCCAGGGAGCCTGGGAAGGGGAGGTGAAGGTGGGAGGTCCTGATTTTGTGTGATCACTGTGGACCCCATGGCAGCGTTTTTTGAAAGCGAGCAATCTGACAACGTCATCTTGGCGGGCATCCAGCTTGGGAAATCACACGCTGCACGGCTAAACCTGCTCTGGCTGCTGCGCTTTTCCTCCATTTCCAGACGGAGACAGGGCGCTGCGCTGCTGCACAGTAGCGAGAAGCTCCCAGTGCCAATTGCATCTTTGAAAGAAGTGAAAACCAAGGCTACTCATATTTTACTGGAGGAGCATCAAAAGTCAAATCTGCAATGAACTTTGAGATCTTTAGATGAATTTGAGATAGGTAAGCAAAGTGTCCAAGAACAGAGAGTAGGTATCTATTTCAAAAGAGTTTTTTTCCTGTGGTCTCCCTTCCCTGTCTCAGCACAGTATCCCTGGATTACTCAACAGTCCTTTGCTGATGGTTCTGGTCTGTAGTTTGGCCCCAGTCTGCTGTCTGGCTCAAAGATACGATTGTCTGTGTGCCAGGCACCTAACCAGAACAGAACAGGAATGAAGACTTCCTGACCTACATTCTCATTCAGAGATGTCTACTGCAGTTCAGACACTCTATACATTGAAGGCATGTGATTTCTTCCTCAGGTTTTTCTTCATTTTAACGTTAGACCTCCTATGCTCTACAGTTTATCCTTCTGCTGTCCCTCAAATTATCCTTTCTTCTGCACTATCTATCACCAATCCTCAGTTCTGCACTGCCCTTCCTATCTTCCTTCTTTGCAGTCTTCGACTACTTTGATAATTTCCCCAGCATTTTTCATTCTGACACTGATGTTTTTTGTTTTGCACTGTTGTCATTTTCCAGATGTATTCAAAGACTATGTTCACAGAGTTTAAGGCCACATTGCTTTCTCTCACCTCCCTTTACATCACATACCACAGAATTTCACTCACTGAGCACCTTGCTCTTGGCTAAGCATCTCTTCTAGGAAGGCATCCAAATCTTGATTTGAACACATCAAGCAATGAAGAATTCACCACTTCGAGGCTACTACAAACTTTAATTGCCTTCACTGATTACAAAAAATGTGCACCTTATCATTTTTTGCCTAGCTTCCTTTCCCAGGTGTTAGTTCTTGGTGTCACTTTCCCTTGATAAGCGAAAGAGATTTTGCTGTTCACATTATATAAGTTATGACACTCTTTTTAACCGCTTTCCATCTTTTGCAGGTGTGATCTATCTGCCTCACCTTCTCGTTTATGGCTCACTGAGTGGTTCTCCATCCCCCAAACTTCCTTTTTCTTCTCCTCTTTTCTTCTTTTTCTTGTCCTCTCAGATACTCCCCAGTAAAGTGTGGGTTTAGATGCATTTAGGACCTGTGGTGGCCTTTCACATGGGTGGTGATGCAGTGGGGCTGTGATCGCTCTCTGCAGACCAGGTACCAGTGACCTTTACAACCTTTCAGATGTAAGCCTGCACATCTTACAAAAAGACTGCAGAAGCCTGTGGAGCTCCTTTCTTAGCCCACCCAACTTAGAGGCTTTGTGACAGACAGGGAGCAGAGAATCTGCAAGGGTCACATTTAAATGCTGTTAGATAGCCTTTGGGCTTCTATTTTATTTATTTATTAATCTAGAGGAGGAGTTAAAAAAAGGGATGGAGGCACTTTGTTTCCCAATTTGTGTCTATTATCTATTGAAATTTGACATAATGTCTCTGCAGTTCCCCTTAATATTCCACTGTATATAGAATGTGACTAGCTCCACCAACTAATGTGACAGCTTAGGAAGATTAAAAAGAAAAGCTAAACTAGCAGTAGTTGGAGATGAGGAAAAGTAGCACATTTATGAATAATTTCAGCTGAATTCTAACAACATTGCATTCCCTGGACAGGACACATTTATTATCTTATTCACCATGACTACTGCAACATTGGTGATTTGTTACTGAATCAATTATTAATTCATATGAGTGAATAAGGCTCTGTCACTTAACTCTTCAGCTGGTCGTGCCCACTATTGAGATTTTTAACTCTGTTTTCTCTCCCCTTCAATCATCATCCCTATCTTCACCCTTCCTGCACATCCGTAGTGAAACAAAAAGATGCTTTCCATTTCAGGAATCCGTTTGACAAAGGCCACTTGTTTTCCTTTTAATAGCAAGTCATTCCCCTCCAAATCTCCACCCAAATAGCTGAGGAGGCAGCCTCAGAAATTGTTTGGGTATGACTTGATCTTTGAAAGAAACTGGTAAAGAAAGATCAGCTAAATAAAGACTTCTTCACTCAAAAACTACTTAGGCTCCTCACACTGAAGTGGCAGGAGCAAGACTTTTAAATGTTTTCAGGTATTTGGTCACTTGGATAATAAAGCATGTTACAATAAAACATGCAGATGGCAGCTGTTATCCTCCAGTGGGAAGGTAGATGATCAGAGGAGCTCACAGACTTGGTCAAGGCCATAAACCAAGCAGAGGCAAAGATGCAAGTAATACCCCCACCATCCAATCTTAAAATTGCAACTAATACACCTCTGTCAGGTAGCTGGCTAGAGAACCAGGCAATGAATTTGCAGGGCTGAATTGTAATTGAGGCTCTGCAACCAATTTACTGCTATGGGAAGCTATGGTCAAAGCTGAATTTTGTCATCCACAGCCTTTGAAAAATAACACTAGAAAGAAAAGGAGACTTACTAAAGTCTTAACAATATCCATATACAAGCAATTGAAATTACAGTCTTACTCCTCACCATGTACAAAGCACAGCCTACCTATCAATGGTCATTAGGCAGAAGGTAAAACTAATCATTTTAACAGTAACTACTGTCAATGAAATACATTGTGATTAATTTCTAAGATGAACTTAGACCCTGTGTAAGGGAGATGGAAGCATGCAAGGTACCTAGCTTCTGGCCAGGACTAGCTATCAGAATTTCTCTTATTATTCCCCGGAGCAAGCTGTAAGTTCCTCGTCTCTACTCAATGTAGTTCATGAATGAGGCAGACCAGAGAAGCAAGATGACATTTTTAGGAAGGTGATTCTACGTCGTGCTTTCTCGCAGCTTGGACCTGATGGTGTCAGGTTATTCCTTCTAGGGCTATCTCCTGGTATAAACGTTTCAACTGACACAAGAAAACTAAGGGCATATAACTTATGAACAGAGTCTATCTTCCCCCATCCTCCTCCTGACTTCACTGCCCAAGCTGGGAGCACCACAAGAACTAAAGTAAACAGCCTAAATGATGACAGGTCAGTTAAAGGATTGAAATCATGTCCCATTTCATAATCTGAAGCGTTATAAGTAACACAGGAAGGATTTGTCTACATGTACAGGAGCAAATATTTGATTTTTATCTTGACATTGTCCTTTCAAGGAAGGTCAGAGAGTGGGACAGACAGAGATTATAAAAGGGATACTGAACGTGATGAAAATCAAATGGTTTATGGTTAGCGGTTAGGTAGCATTGGGAGGAAGCCACCAGGTCACTGTAGTTGTAGGAGAAAGGGACCAGTCATGATGACTTGACCCATTCTCTCTACTGAAAGAGGTTAAAAGAGGGCCTTGGACTAATTACACTGGGTGGCATTAATCTTCTCATACAGTCATAACCAGTGCCCTCCACTTCTGCCCCACTCGTCCTGCAATCACACAGTGTGGTACATGGATGAACACGCACAAACACAAATACACATCACATTTCCTGTGTTGTCCAGAGGAAGAGGCATTTGCTAGAGTCATCGAGGAAGTCCATGGTACAAGGAATAGAGCTCAGCACTCCATGGTCCTATTCTAGCCAAAACTGAAAGAGAATCTGGCTATTTTGTCAAATTTTATTGAGGTTTCATCTTATTCTTGGTCCCCCCCAGCTCCCTCAATATCCCACAACATCCCAATTCTGTCTGCTTTTGACAAGGAACAGGAGATATAAGTCTTGAAAGCCTTTCACAAGAGTTTTAATCCACACTTGGGAAACTGAAATTCACCTCACAGTTTCCCATAGTTCTCATTATAATTAAAGTGGCTGTGGAAGACAGAGACAAGGTCTGTGTGTCAGCTGAGGTGGCTTGACACAGACCTCGGGAAAACAAAACTACTCATGGAAAACGTTTGTTTATAAAAGCCTAAAAGGACAAAAACGAAAAAAAAAATCCTCTATCATTTAAGCTTGCCCATAAATCTCAGTAAGACTGCAAAGTTGCAGCTTGCTTGGTATGTTTTATAGACAGAGATCTTGCTGACTTGGCTGACACTAGCTAGGAGGCGGGGAAGGCAGGAAAGTTGAGATTTGGGGTGGGTAAACATTCCCATCCATCAAGCGATTGGATTTGCAACTAAAGCTGTGAAAGCCACATCAGATTAACGTTGCCAGGGCAGGAATGATGTGAAAATCATCAGTCTTTAATGTAAGTGACAGGATGGAGAGGGAATGCACATGTGGGGCTGGGACAGCTCTGGCCCTTCTGTACATTCAGACCAAGGCACTCAAAAGATGCCTCCCACACAGATCCACACCATTTTGGCTCCCTTTGCCTCTCCTCTTCTCTTTGCATCTGGTGGGAAGTAGGGAGGGAAGAGCAGAGGACAGGGCACAACAATCTACCCTGCAATTTCCCTTCAGCCTCATGTCTCTTTTGTTCAGAGCAAGATGCCCCAATTGTGCTGAACTATGTGAAAAAAACCTACAGAGGCTTTTGTCCTCCGGAATCTCTTGTCGAAAGAAAGAGCTGAGACCAAGCAATTTAATTCACTTAGGACCTTTGTATCTTAATCCATGGTGCAAGGTTTTCAATCAGCTGTAGGGAGACAGGGGAATGCAGCTTTGCTCAGGCTCCTGGGGCACAAGCTTGAGGGTGGATGACAGAGAGGGAGGCGAGGAGCTGAGCTGTGATCGGTCACAGAGCTCCCACCCAGCCCGAGAAAAGCCGATCAAGCATTACGGCATGCCAGCCCTCAGGAATGCAAAGCAGCTTGTGTGCGTAGGTCATTTCAGGACGATAATGATAATTAAAAAGAACCCTAAAACACACTCATGCACCAAATGATGGTCTAGGCAGCTGAGGGGAAGTGGAGACTGTGGGTAAAAAGGGAACAGGTCCAACTCCTCCTTAGGGGAGCAGATGAAGGATGCACAGGAAAAAAGGAAACAAATTAGCTTTAAAAAAAAAACACATAAAGGGAAAATCTATGGGAAGGAGGAGGCTAGAAGAAACAGAAGAGAGGTAGTGCACATTTGGGCTGAAACAGCAGACAAAGAAAACTTGCTGAGAAACAGCCCAGATTACATGACTTGGGCAGTACCTCAGCATATCTAGGAGCCACCTGCTTTCCAGCCTCAGCCCCTTTACACCTACTGAGCCTTGCCAGAGCTGGGAACAGGTTGGAGACAGGCATCAAAGCAGGAAGAAGTCCACTGGGGTGTAAGAACATGAGATGACCTCCAACCTCATGCAGAATAAGATGTACTTCAAGCCCCTCCTCACCCACACAGCGACTCTTACAGGAGTGCAACATCTCCAACTAGATAAAGCGTCATTTCTTTCCCTCACTGCTTTCAACCTGGTCCTACAGAAAAAGGGCTAGAGACTGAAATTCGTACAGGATTTGAAAGTCAGAAGCAGGCTGAGGAAATGGAGCAAAATTTCGTTTATATGCCATGTTCATATGGATCAAATGACATCAATACACACAGATAAACCCACCCACATACCTACAGCCCCCCACCCTTCCACAAACACACTTTATAAAAGGTTTGCTTCTGCTTTAAGGACACAGTTCAGGAAGGGCGGCTGTTGAATCACATTTCTCTATAGAGCATGCAGCTCTAAAACAAAATGTTATCATGAAAATCCCCGTGGGCTGCAGCTGGGAAGGAAAAACAGACTCCTGACCTGCAGTTGTTAAAAATGGCTTTTTGCAGATGAATGGTAATGTGAAGCGCTATATTACAGAGCGTAAAAAAAACCCACTGAAAACTAAAATTGCTCATACTTTTAGCACCTTGAAAAACAAAACAAAACAAAAAAAATCCAAATGCAGCCTGTAATCACTATCAGCAAGTAGTATTGGCACAGATCTGTGGTATGCTAAGAGCCATGTGTCTGCTCCTCAGATAACTTGAAAGCAGTACCACAGCTAAAAGTTATATATTGCTGCTCCGAGCTGAATTGATCTCTACTGCACTGTGCATGTGCAGCGAGGTGGTCAGGGTGCACTGCAAGATGATGTAAGAGAGAAGTTTGAATAAGAAAGGGAAGGAACTAAACGTGGTTCTTCCCAAGCTCTGAGTGTGCTAACTCTTAGCTAGCAGAGAAGCAAAATTCACAGGCTTTGAAAGATCCAGGTGTATCACTGTAATGATTTTGAAGCAGCTGAGTTCACAGGTCAAATAAACATCATCAAGATTTGGCAGCTGCTGGGCAGTATGTTTGAGGATCACAGGTCTGGATGCTGACAGCAACACTTGTGGTGCTCTCTGTGCCTCTTACAAGGTGCAAAATGCCAACAGAGCTTTTCTCCTGCTTGGTGGTCTTCTCAAGGCCATAAACACCCTAAGACTGGGAGCAGAACCTAAGGCTTCTGTAACATCTAAAGAGAGATCCAGATCTTGATGGTTCACTCAACATCCTGACAGGGAACTCTGTAAATGATGAAATCAAAGAGGCACTTTCCATAAAGAGAAGGTCATAACAATAATATTGTAATCATTAGAAACAAGTCTAAATCAAACATTAGCAACTGTATCTGTGGAAAAAGAGCCACTGCTTACATGAGGTGTGCTGTATATCTTATAGACATCTCAGCTATTTCTTGACAAGTTGGGGAAAAGAAGTGACTGACACCCAGGGTCTTCAAAAAGAAATTGAGACCCCTGTGAGCCCAGACAGCTAGCGAGAGTCTGATCTGAATTTACTGCTGCAAACGGAGAGGGGAGTAAATGGCACTTTATGAACTCCATCATTTATTGACTCACCAACATTGTTTGTTTTTGGGGAGGCTGGTGATGCTTTAAAACCTATTTTTCTTCACACTGTAAGTGGAGTTGCACTTGTTTGGCTGGCTATACTGGCCTGATATGGCCAGTGTCAACACCTCATGTGGCTAAGCATGCTCCTTCTGCCTTGTTTGGGTACTGAAAATGCTCCGTCTGAGATGTTCTACTTCATGCCCTCTGACTTCCCATGTGAAGCCACCGCCTGGAAACCCCACAGAAACTCCATGCATCTGTTGCTCCAGGAACAGGGTGTTGTACAGTGAGTAATAGTAACTTGGAGCACCCAGTGCTCTCCAGAAACCTACAGAGATAACAGCATTGGACTGTGCCCCATTGCAGCCTGTCCAGCTGACCTTGGCCTTGGAGAGATACAGCAAATATTCACTTAGGCTGTTCCTACCTTGAACGCTGCTCTAGCAGAGTAACTTTAGGTTTAAGATTTCTGTATGACCTCAGGCAAACCAACTCACATGGGATTCACCTTTCCTAACTGCAGCTAGCTAAAAGTTAGGCTCTGCTCTAAGACAGTCACCTACTTGTTTTCAGCAGAGAGTTTTCAGAGAGAGACAGTCACCTCAACAGGTGATTCATCCCACTTTAGAACAGTACAGACTCTACTCCAAGTGCCTCTCTCCCCAGACTATAGAGTGGTCTACATGACTAACTAGATAACATTCTGGCTTTTGGAGGGCTAGAGCTCAAGGAGATGAATCCTGCACTGCTAATCTCTCCCTCACTTCCCTACATATAGTGCTCTTATCCTCACACTCTTACTTTAGTTCAGATAATGTAGTGAAAAAAAAAATAGCCCTGAAATCTTTGAGATGCTTAGAGCTTAGGATATTAAGGTGGATAAGAGTCTGCAGAAAACACAAGAACTTACTTCTCAAGCTGAAGGGAAGAATGCAGTGAAAACATCCCTGAACACTTGAAGATGCCTGCTGACAAGTAGGAATAATGAGATGGGTGACTTCAGTACAAGGCCTCCTGCCACCACACCCAATTCTCTCCTCTCTCCCTCACCTCAATTTCTCTGCAAGGTCAAAAGACAATGGGGTGAAGATCTTGCGGCTGTCTTCATTGCTGGTATAGCTTCATCTGAATGAGGTTCACTGACTATCCACCCTCACACTGTTAGGCAAAAAACTGGTTTCATTTCCAGCGGGCCACACAGTACCCTCTGATCAGAGCATCTTGCATGGCTCTGCCCATGCAGAAGAGATGGGACTGTTTCTTCTGTGTTGCAAATGAAAGACTAGAAGAGCTGGGCTTTGCATGACTGCTTCGGGCTGGAAAAAAGTGCCTCCGTAAGTTTGCAACTCCTCATGTCTGATAGCTATTTCACAACTGAATTTCTTGCTGTCTATCAAGGCTAAAGCAGTGACCAAAGCTGCAGGAGCTGGACAATGTACAAAGTTGCTTTCCTGTGTGCTTGAAACAACGAGGTCAAGCTGAGGCTTGCTTCTTCTGCAGTGAGACAACTGATAGTCCTTTCCTCATACCAAGATGAAATGTGTAGGAACTAAATATCCTTTATAGCAGTAACATCCTTGCTGTCAAATTTATTTCAAACCAGTCAACCAGCTCAAAAACTACTGCAAAGGAAAGGAAGGAGGGAAGAGATGGACAGAGAGGAGAGACAAAGAGAGAGATAAGGAGTGCTGGAAAATGCGATGTTCATTAAGGAGCATTTCTGCACAACAGCTAAATTACTCCAGAAAGAAGGGCCTGGATCCCAGGCAGGCAAAAAACCTGAGTGAATAGAGAAAATACCGTCTCAAAGCCCACAGTGAGCCCTTTTCCCCCATGTATGCTGTACCTCGGAGGAAGGTGTGGGAGCAATCCTGCTGGCTCTGTGCTGAGGGATGCACCTCCTGCTCAGCTCTTCACGTCCACTCCCACTTAAGCTGCCACAAAATAACCTTGTGCTCCCCGCTGTGCCACTGTGCAAGGGCTGGCAGGGGAAGGGGCTCGGGGATAATGAATGAAGCTCTATATTAGCCACAGAAGCACAGGACAGTCAAATGAAAGGGTAAAAGTATGGTCATGAAAGACAAGCAGTCACTCCGACTGTGTGCTGGAGGTAATTACTGCTATATAAATAAACCAGAGGGAAAAAAAAATCTTTTAAAAATCTAATTACCATGCAGCACTGTGGGTTTCAACCTTGGTCAAGTACAGGCAGACCAGATTTATGCTCCATCATAAAATCCTAAGCACGAGTCTAGTCTCTCTCTCTCTTTACAATATGAGTCAGGGAATCAGCACAGGACGCTTCTCAGAGAAGAGCTGCCTGATGGATGTGCCCATGTCTGGGTGGGTCAGCATCTCAAGCAAGCCCAGGGCTACACGAGCGAACCAGGTGCATGCATATTTATCACAGTTTTCCCCTCTCTGTAAGAAATGGTCACATATGTATTGCAAAAACAGGTGCTCCCAAACCACTGTTTCACTGGGCCTCTAGTATTACCCTTAGTAAAAATATTCCTCTTTCATACAGAGCTGTCTTCTTTCTTTCAAGTGTCTCGTGAAGGCAATTCAATAAAGCTCTTGCAATGTTGCAGTAAAGGGAAACTGAGGCAGAGACTTTATCGCAGAGGCTTTTGGCTCCTCCTACACGAGCAGGAGGAGCATGCCCTGCTTTCTGAAAAACTCAATTTGAATGCTTTACACATCATCCGAGAACAAATAAGGACTAAACCTAAGGTCTTTATTATCTCTGTCTTTGCCTGCTGCAATACAGATTTTCAAAAAGGACAGCGGGTGAGTAAAACCCAGCAACCAACTCCAAACGCCTCATTTGAAACTTGCAGAATTAAGGAATATTCAACAACAAAGCAAAGTAATTCCAAAAGCACGTCTGATTCTCCTCATACGGAACTGAGTGCTCCACTGCAACTTCTTCACTGCAGAAATGCTTCTGACAGCATTCAAGTTCAAACTGGATTTGCAGCTCTATGTTTAGAGCTGTTGATAAAAGTGGACAGGGATCAGATTTCCCATCATCGAAGAATAGGAGACGTCACATTTTTTCCCCATCCCAAACTGAGAGAGAAAAATCAGAATCTATTAAGTCAATAACTTGTAAGTCAGTAGTGACATGCACACATATATACATAAAGTCGATGAAATCTTGCATAAGTTTTGAAATGTAAAATTATCTCAAAAATTATAACCTTATTCTTATTTAACAAATCTCAAATCTCAAAGTTTTTTTTAATCTGCAAGTCAAACGTTCTGCTTAAAGCCATGTCAAAACAGGATGCTTCAATAATTTCTAAACATACACACAGACTTGAGAGTCGTGGGACACCCGAGGGAAAAAAATAGCTCATTTTGTCATCTAATTGTTTCCAGCATATTTGGAAAACAAACAGTGAAACCAGAATAACTATTAAACACTAATCAAAAGTTAGGAAAAAAAATACCATTAGAGTTCAAAAATAAGATAATTTCCGTATCATCTTTAATGAGATTTATTACCCAGCATCTGTTATCCTACCTTTAAAAAGTCAAAGCACACTTTTAATAATTGCCTTTTGCTTTTATACAGTACCTGGCACTTGCACAACTTCCTTGATTAAACCTCAAAGCAGGTAAACACTGTGATTCAGAAGAAGGAGGATTCAGAGGTATCATAGTTTCAGAGAAATCAGTGTCAGAGCACAGCATCCCAGGTAGAAGCTACCATTCTCTCTAATAGACCATGCTGCTGCTAAAATCTTGGCAAGAAATATATTAGAGCGTTATTTCCCACCATTAGAGCCTGCATTTTGCAACCCCAATTGCAGTGAAACCTCTGTAGCTGGAGTTGTTACACACAAACATAAATAGCCTCATCACAACAGCCCCTGACTGTTTAAATGGAGACAGTAAAGCAGGTAGCTGCTGCCTTTCACGGGGCTGGCAATACACAATACCGTTAGAAAAAACGAATAGGTGCAAATGGATTGCAAAGGTCTTTAGACCTGAAGGTTTTGTAACCTTTGGAGGAATGAACTCCTGGAAGAGCTTCCAAGAGGAACACAGGAGGTAAAAAGCCTAAATGAATTAAGATCCAGCTTTATCAACAGGTTTTGGCAGCAATAGGAGGGGAGAGAAGCTAGTAACCGAGAGGTGCAGTGTGGTCTTGTGCGTTAAGGACACTAGGAAAAGCCTGTGGGGCAGGGGGATGACTCATCCCAACTTGTACCCACTTTCTCACAATAATCTTTTTTGCTTGGGTTTTTTTTTTTTTTGAATATGTCATTCTATTTCAATGAATTTCATATTGGACAAAGTAAGCAAAAACACATGAGCTGAAATTTTACTAGCTGTGAAAATTTCAGCTGTAATGGATAGCATTCCTGTAACAGCAATTCTTGAAGCATGTTTATCAAAACCATGACCCATGCCTCTAAATTTTATCCTATCTTCCTGCAGCCCATTCAGTCAGGGAAAATGTAAGCAGAATGTTCAGGTTGTCCACAGATTCACTCACATTATATTAAAAGAAGAGGAGGGGGGTCAAATATTAAAATGTTTGCGCAAATAAAAAGATAGAGAAAAAGCAACTGGAATAGCTCTCGGGAACTGCTCTTGTCACTTGAATAAATACTTTGCAGTTTACAGCTTTCTATAAAAAGAGTATTTTCTTTTCTCCATCTTCAAAATGAAATAAAACCACACACACACAAGTTTTATATTGTAAAACAACAAAGAGTTTGCTAAGCCTCAGAATGTGCTGCACGCATGTGTGTCTGAATACATGTATTTTATACTGGGTTTAAGACAAATGCATGCTCAGCATGTGCCACTAAGCAAGAGTGTCCCTGCTCTAAACACTTCAGTACGTTCCTGCAATTCAGGGAGTGCACAAGAGGCGCAACTTGGAGCTTGACAGATGAAAGACACCAGTGAAAGACGGAACTGCAAGGACATCAAGAGGAACTCAGATCTTTCTCATCAAACTGAAGTACCTACTTTTTCTTCCTCTGTTCTGCACTCTCACCTTCCTCTTTCTTCTTCATCTGGCTGTGGCCTCCACACATAAGAAGTTCTAGTATTTGCAACATTAACAGTTTACTAGACTTTTCCCAGGCAATCCTCCTTGTTGCCAATACAGATTTCCTTTAAAAATTTTATGTGACTTAGCAACTTAGCACTGCAGGAAGGGTCTTCATTCTTATTATTTCTTTTTTTTTTTTTTTTTAATCTACACAAGCTGATCTTGAAGATGACAGACAGTTGTCAACTCAGAACAGAATAGCCTGGTAGTAACGGAAGACTAGTACACTCTCTTATCAAAATGATCTCTCTCTACAGACTAGCCAATGAATAGTTTTGCTCACTCCTCTCTAATTCAGCTGACCTCAGGAAACCTTACCTCAACTTGTCACAGCGTAAGAAGCATCAAATAAAGAAAGTGCGGTGTGAAATTTGGAAAAGTTTGAGCACATGAGAAATTTTGCTTTATTCCTTTAAGGAAATAGCACACGTCACACTCAGAACTGGTCTTTAAGGTTTCTGATGTGCCCAACCTAGAAACGAAAAGAGTAAATGTTTTGGGCATTTAGCTTCCACTTTACTGTCTAGAGCAAGTGACAAGAGGTTGAAGTCTAGCAGGGAGAACATCCATGTGAACAACAGGAGTTACCAAGTAAGAGACTCTCCAAGAAGAGATGGACAAGCACTTCTTCTAGAGCAAAGGAGATACAAATTTAATATCCGGTTCAGACTATTACCGTTATTCTGGTATGTCATACAACCTTCCCTATGACGCATTTTTCCCACTCTGAAATGGGAGTAAGTTTTTGGATTTTTTTTTTTTTAATCTCACAACAAAGTTATGTGGACATAATCCATTATTTTTATTGCTGAGAATTATTAATGAATTTCTGAAAATCCAGCCTTTATACTAATTCTTCAATATTTTTAAATGCTCTGAATTCTATACAGAAGGCCTGAATTTTTTTTTTAATCATTACAATAGTACATATTTTTAAAGAAACTTCAATTTTATATAGTACCTTCTGCAAATCTGCCTCCAATACTGCATGGAATTAATAACAGAGGTTCTGAATTGCATAACAAGGATAGAGAAACAAATTCTAAATAAAGGGATAATAATAATAATAAAGGACAGAATTATGCAATAGTCGTTCTACTTCAAGAGCAGGACGAAAAGCAAGTCCAAATCTCAAATGGAAATCTGACCACTGAGCCAAAAGCAAATCTCCAATTTATCAAGCCATAAAATGGATATATTTATTTCAGCCTTTATATCCTGTAACAAGGGTTAGGACACAATGTGCATTACTAAGTTTACCACCTTTCCCTAACAAGAGGTACTAGGAATGGTCAGGAACTGGTTCAATTGTACAGTGGAGGAAGAAGTCACCTAACTATATATCTAATTCCATGACATGATATTTGCATGTTTACTTGCGCGTAGCAGAATCAGACAATTTAACAGTAGGGTTTTTTAGGGACTAAAATCTTCATCTCCTCACAACACAGTTCACAGGAACCTTGCCCTGAAAACCAGTAGAGCTTAGCCGGGTTATACTGGCTTTAAATGTGCCCCCCAATTTTGTCCCCTGATTCTGGCAAGGGACCTCCAACCCCTGCGATGGCATCACAGTGTTTCAACACACCCCGCTCATCACCAGAGATTTACAGCTGTGTCAGACTAAAGGAGGCTGGGTGAGGGCAGCAGCACAGCAGAATATTTATCGTGCATCACTTAGGAGATGCAGAATATTGCTTGGACACTTTAATAGATGCATCAGTGTTAACTGATTTGCTCTGAGGCACCATATGCTAATCAAATGGGGTGCGATGCATAATGTCACATTAATGTCGTAATAAAGGAAATCTCAATGTGTTCCGTAATGTCTTTATGATTACCTTTAATTTTAGATAGCTAGTGAAAGAATGTGTGTTCAATACCTGAATCTGCTGTCTAATTACCTAGGACAAGAACCAAATGTACGATAAAAGGACAGGGTTTTTATTGGAGATTACTGGTGACAACATAAATCGTAAATAAGTCTTACGATCTGTACAAGCCTGAAACACCACAGTCTGATTGGCATTTAAGATTGTTTTAGGCATATTTTGATTTCTTTTCATCTTTAGTTACCAACCTGGAAGAAAGAAATATGTAGATGCAGAGGGGTATACCTTCAAAGCCACTCCCAGGAGGATTAGATACAGGGGTCCAAAAGATGTTTTACATTTACTTCTACATAAAAACATACTCACAGTTCTGTGATTCAAGTCATCCCATATGCTTACGACAGCTTTCCAGTTAAAGTCACTCTAAGTCTCCTTCTCATCTTTTCCAAAAACATTCTTACCAGTTCCCTTTTTAACACAAAAAAATTATACATGTACTACTTTGAGTTAGCTTTGTTGAACGTGAAACAATACACAGAATAGGCTTTTATGACAGCATTTGGTTTGGAGATTTTTGTTTTATGTAATGTCGATAGCCCTCAGTCTGCTTTGCACAGGAAAATGGTAACTATTCTCCACTTATACCAGGAAAACTGAGGGACAGCATTCAAATCACCTGATTTGGGTGACAGAGCACTTAGGAGTTAGGATTAGACTCGAAGTGTCACAAGTTCTAAAGCAATCACTGAGCAAATAAGTGTTTGGGATGGGATACATCACATATACTGGAAAAAAGGATTTGGCTCTGTTGATATTGGGTAATAGTGAGATTGGGAGTCTTGTACAAAAAAGCAGTTGATTTACAATGATGTCCCTGCTATCAGGATTCTCACCTGAAATCTGGTGCTTTTGCACATATACACAAATCACCGTTCCTCCCTTCTTTTGTAGTAGCTTTTAAACCACGAGCCCGGAGGACAGTTTTTTCAGCTGAGCTGATGAAACTGAAAACAGAACACAACTGAAAAAAAGTTAGGCAGGAGACTTCCTGACCAGATCTGCCTGAAGGTGATGTTCTTGTGCAAACACCCACCTGTGAGCCCCTTCACACAGACACATTTTGAGGCAGTTTCTCCCCAACAAGTAAATTCAACAGGCTGACATGAACAGTTACTTCAGACTGACATTGATGAAAATAAGATCAGGATCTGGCCATCATGACTGAAAAAGGCATGAAGGAAGGGAAAGAGTGAAATCTGGACCTCAGAGTTAACTACAATCTGTTACACCAGTATGAATCAGAAAAAACACTCTGCAGGTCAGTGGAGTCACATCAGGGTAGAAGTAGTATAAAGACAGATGAAAACCAGGCCCAGGAATTAGAGCAGCAATGCTGTCTGGGCCCTAAGAGACAGCCAGAAACCCTTTGATAGAGTAAAAACCTGATACGCTGCGAGAAACAACCTGCAAGTGAGTTCCCTATCGGCATCATTAATGCATTCCCCAAAGCAGAAATCAGAAGATTCTTTCCAGAGGAGCAAAGCTGTAGAAAGAGGCTCTGTGTTTAATGACACCAGTGAATGTTTTGCCTGATGTGAAGACAAAGAAATTGGCTTCTGTCAACTTGGTACCAGCACAGGCTGAGACCTGAACAGAATTCATGGTCAAAGCGGGTGCACAGGCAGAGGCAGAACAGGAAAGAAGGAGCCACTTAAATAGTGGGGACCACTAGAGATTTTACAATTTGTGCTCCCTTCTCCTTCTTTGGCTTTCTGAAAAATGGGACTCATGTTCATTACAATCTGCTCCTCTGCCCTCTGTATTTATGGAAAATGCTGAAAAGGACCTCAAAATTAAACAGAACAAAGTCAAACAAATTGTGCTGGAGATGGTCTTGGACTCAGAAAAGAAGCAGCCTAGGTGCAGAGTTCAAATCCAAGCATTACATTTCTCTATCGTTACAGCATTTTAAGGCCGTACTTTGGTTTCAGCCTGATTCAAGAAGTATAAGGCTGTTTCTATGTATGGAAAACATCCTTCTCCCTCTTCTTTTCTTTCCCTACACATACTCTGCCCACCAGCCATGTCTCTGACGTCCAGGTGTCAAACCAGCACAGCTGTGCATCTAAATCATTGTATACAGAGCTGCAATGAACCCCAAAAGATCAGCTGATGCAACAGGAGAGATTAACACCTAACTATTGTCCACAGGTGCTTGTCCAAAATCATCTTTCAAACCCCCTTGGACTGAGACTGCACGAAAACCTTAGACAATGCACTGTTGTGCTTAACACCCTTGCTGGCAGGCTCCACCTCATGGTAGGTCTCTGCAGATGTCTTTCTGTATATGAAGCTCACTGCTCCCAGCAGTAGCTGTAAACTGTCCAAACTCAGAAGTTAACTGATTCTATAGAAGCGCATCTGCCTGACATCTGCGCTAGAGATAAAGACACTGAGATTGTTAGCTCGTCAAGTCAAAGTCACTCTGGTGCATTTAGACTTTCCAGTATGAATATTGGCCAGTGGGTAATCATAGAAAAATCTAGAGATGATCAGAACCAAAAGCAGATAGTGGGAAAGGAAGATCCTGAAAGAAACTGGAAACAAAGACAAGGGAGAGGGATTATAAGGATATTCAAAATCTTATAAATAGTTTAAACTTCTCCCCCAGTACAGCACTGAAAAACACTGGCAGCTATGGACACCTCAGATTTCTATTTATCCTACAAATACTGTTGCACCAGAGTCAAAATTAAATATAGCACTTCAGCTCAGCTCCAGCTGGAACTTAAGTTGAACCTGAATAGTTCTGGGTTTGCCTAACCTGTATTTCTAATGCTGTTTGTTCTAAGTCAGCAAGCCCTGGTTTCCACAGGGAATGTTTGAACTTAAGTCCTAATCCATATGAACACATAAGAGCAGGAATCGTAAATCTAAAGCCTTTTATTTTATTTTATTTTTCATTGCCTGATTGTTCCATAGCTCTAAGCATTATGGTTTCCACAGAGGGTAGCAGCACATTGCCAGCAGCATACCTAATTAATTCCTCCTCACATGTTCCTTGCGGCTTCCTCACCCCCCACCCAACTCTCCCTAGACCTACCACTTCTCTTCAAGATAGGCTAAATGAGCAAGGATGAAACTAAGGAAAAAGTGGATTCTTTAGTTCCAGCAAAGTGTCAAAACTTACACAAGCCCAACACTGACTAGGCCATAAGCATTAGTTCATGCCCTTGGGACTGTCTTTCTGGGCTCCTCCCTGTCTTCCCATCAAAATCAATGGGAATTTAGCCTGGTCTTCAGTAGGTGACCTTTTGAGTCTCAAGAGGTATATAACACTTGGCATTTACTCTGTGTAGAGTCTTTCATGAGCAGGGCTCAAAGTATCTCTCTACATTAAGACTCACAATATCCTCAAGAGGAAAGTAAGCATTATCCTCATTTAATTAATGCATTGCCAAAGGCCAAAATACGAACTAAAGGAGACCGATCCTTCAAGACATACAGCTTCCTCAAATTATGGTGAAGTCAATGGGGAGATAAACTCACTCAGCACCGAACAGGATTATCCTCTAAGACCAATGCCAGTTCTTAGATCAGAATTTCTGGTCCATTGTTCTTCTTCCAATGTTCTAATCGACGCCCTTCACCCAGCTGCTGGGTCAAGACCCAAGTGACAAAAATAACAATACATACTTTAAATTAATTTGGAGAACGGAGCGGGGGGAGAAGTGTACATACACAAGCCATCCTGAAATGAATTTCAGAAGCACATATACAGATACGTCTCCTTTCTCCTACCAGTCAAACTCAGTAGGAAGTCACCAGCCTTCACAGGACTTGGCACTAATGATGAACATCTTTCTATAAGCAACACACTGTCTAAAAGTAGATAAGAAGGAAGGAGAATTGAGGCAGAGAAAAGCTAAGTAACTTCTCAAGGAAAGTAGGGTATCTACAGCAGTCAGGAATTCAACACTGTTGATGCAAGTCTTTGTGAAAGTAATTCTATCCATTGAACCACTCTATCAATTAGAGTGGTGGCAAGGGAAGTGCAAAGACTTTAACGTCCCTCTGCCTGTTCTCTGCCATCCATTCCCTTGTATTGCCTTCCTGCTCATAAAGCTGCTTGTTTTAATCACATCCTAAATGGCTCCAGTCTTTCTCTAGTTGCAGCAGACTTGATGGCTTGGTTAAGACTCATAACAAACATCTAGGCAGGCACTCCCTAAATTAGCTAAAGTACCCAGTTAGATGCATCATTATAAGCATAAGGAATCCGTAATGGAAAAACTTTACCATGACATGACCTGCAACAAAAGCCCAAAGGCTCCACTGAAACCCAGCATCATTTCTTTCTGCATATCATCTGTACAATAGAATTAAGTTAGCGCGTCACTGAAAATAGGAACTTTTCTATGGAGGATAATGTCTACCATCATCTCAGAGCAATTTGCTGCTCTATATTCAAAGAACTCCTGAGTTTCTACAATAGGCAGTCTAATTGCAAACATTTGGTGTTAATGTTTGATGCCTGGGAGCACAGAAAAGCTAAGGTGTACTTCAAACCAATATGTGCACTTTCTTTGCTTCAGGGGCAGGACGAGACATCCATTAGAAGGTGATGAGCTAACTGCAATCTTGAAAGGCTTTACAACCGTACCAGGGTTTGAAGAGGTGTTACTAAATGCATCTTGGATAGATTCAGCCATGAGACCAGGTCACACATAAATACTCTGCCAGAGTACTTATACACGGAACTGGGGAGCAAGGACTTCAGACCCTGAAGCCAACCATAGAGAAGGTGTATGAAAGTCCTAAAGACGTCAGCTTGAGTAGTGCCAAAAAGCTCCTTCAAAATATGATTCCCCTGTGGAATGGTCTCCCATTAGCTACAATGTTTGATATCAACAAAATGGAGATTCTGTTGCAACTAAATTCTGCTCTGTGAATGTGTTATGCAGAATATTCATTCATGAAAATTTTAAATCAAAATTTCTGAAATGTTTCATTTTTTTCTTGAAACAACTCTCAAAACTTCATTTAATTTTATAGTGGAAAAATTATTAAAAAAACCACAAGGAAAATATAAACTTTGGAAAACCTTTTGATCTGAACCTAATTTGATCTTTTGACCACAGATCTGAAGCTCTGTGAGCACACTACCATATGAGTACATATTTAATACATACAATTTACAAAAGAAATGAAATAATTCAAATCTTCTGACAGTATTTTCTTTGAGAATTGCATGTGAATTCCTTAGTGTGTGCTCCATCCAAGTGCCACTGTTATAAACATATAAACAACCTGACCCATAAAAATCTAACACTGGTTCCAGTTATATATTGTAACTTACTATTTGCTTTATTATGTTAGACATCTTCCATGTTCCAGGTATTTTACAGCTGTTAGGATAGTTAATGCAATTTAAATATACATAGTGACTGTACTAAGCTCTTGTTCAGGGAAAGAAAAAAAAATCTATTAGAAAAAGCTAATTACAGTTTACCCCATTGATTTATTTCTCCCCAACCCTCCAGTTCCATTTTTTTGTAAGTATTGCAAACCTTAGGTTGTAATTTTGATATGTGCTGCTAGATAGATTAAATACCATCTGATTCTCATATAAAACTGGTAGTTTGATCAATACAGCTAAAAGCTTCATTCCTCACATATGTATTTTTCAGCTTTAGAACTATCAATTTTAATCTCACACATTGGGATTAGATAGTAATGTGGCCAGGAGTTTCACTTCACAAGATTCAACAAAACCTCCTGTTCAAATTCTTCAGAAAGAAAAGAACAGTTGATCCATCTTTGGCATAGGAAGATGGACTGGATAACCTCTTCAGGTTCTGCCCAAGGCTATATTTTACATTTCTATAATCTCCACCTTGCCTTTCTCCCTGTCCTTCCACTCTCTGTCTAGGAGTTTGCTTCCTAGAAACAGATATGAGATAAAACACCCAAACCAAGTTGAAAAGGCAATTTCTGAGGTGATTTGTTTCCCAGGCTGGAAACACAAGCGAAGACAGTGGAAAACCATCAAGAAATTCTATCCTACTATTCTGCAAGGAACTGAACAAATCCATTCTGCCTTTCCCATGCAACACAAACAGAATTTTCACCAAGTGATTCATTTCATATCTCAGACAGCCCTGTTTCCTTCTTATGTGAAGGGCACTAGAGAGATGGGGTGTGGGGGGAATATAAGTCATGTGGATTCAGCAGTGATAGGTGTGATATGGGAACCTGACTAGAATGTCATAACACACACCTGATACAGGAATCTAAACAAACTAGAGAAAGAAACCTATAAACCTCCTGCTTTTCAAATAGCATCTATTGCACCCTTTAAAAATTTAAAAAAAAAAAAAAATGCAGCCAAGCAACAGAGATGGTTACTGGCTCTCCAAAAGGATTTCCAAAATAACTTTTAAGAAGGTCATGTGAAGACGAGGAAACCAGAGCCCTTTCCCTCCACAGAGGAAAATAAATGGGTGACACTATGCTAATGAAGACATTTCACTCCCGGGATGAGTCATTCAGCAGCGGCAAGGTCTCTGTCCTGCCTGTTGATTCATATTCTTTTCCCTTTAGCATCGAGAAGTCTTAAAAGGGTTGGCTGGGTGACCTACCCACTAACAAGTTTGGGTTTGATTTTGTTATTTATTTGGTATTAGCATAGTGTCACCCCCAGGAGATTTCGCCTTCAGCAACAGAATATCCTCTGGGTTATCTTCTGTGGGGCGGGGATGGAGAGAAGCTCGAAGCAATATGTGATGCCAGAAGAACTACAGCGGGAACGAGACATGAGCAGGCAGCATGTCTGTCAGTGGGAAGGTCAACTCGGCCTCCACCTCACAATGCAAAAATTAAGATAGGAATTTTTCGCCTTGAAGCCTCATTGCGGCTCTATGAATAATTTCTAACGGTTCTATTTCTCTCCTCTGCTTTGACACACAGGAGCTTTTAAACAGATCAGCCCCTCAGATGTGAGAGAGCACAACTAGCACAACGATGGGATATAGGTCCAATTATGCAAAGCTTTCTTGAGCAAAATTGTTTAAAAATCAAAACAAAATGAAGATATCTACAACACTCATTGTTTCAAGAGTATCAAGCTGCACAAGGACTCTACATTTGACCCGATCTACTGCAGTGGAAAAAATCCTGAACATTGTCCTTCAGAACTACAGCACTTTATTTTCATTTAATGACAACTATGATGGTCTTTTTAAGCAGCAAGCAAAAATTAAAGTACTATTTTTAAGTGTGTATTTTTTAAATGTATCACTTTATGAAGATATTACTAACCAGATAACTGGTATAAACTGTCATATTTCTAGTGACTGAAGGCAGCAGAATCAATACTTCAAATTAGGTTCAATGTTTGAATGCAGCAGTAAGTAAGGTGGTGTAATCCACTGTTATAGATTAGACGGCATGTCAATCCTAAATTGCACATTACGGAGGAACCCTTACTTAGAGAGACTTTTCCAGTACAGACAGCTTTTTTTTTTCCCCCTGAATGGTAAGAATTCTTTGTACTAAGTCATTTAGTCCAAATTTTCCCTGGTGTAGTACAAAGCAGAATTTGTCTCCTGAATGTATCATGTTGCCAATAACGCTCAATAAAACATCAAATTAATTATTAAAAAATATTTAACATCAAAATCTTAGATTACCCATAATGAGATGTCCAATGACGCCAATAACAGAAAGAGTGTCTGTTTAGGACTAATCATCAGAAACACAGTTCAGTGTGAAATAAACAATAATCAGTATGACAAGAATAATAAGAAAAAGAATCAATTGTTCTTATATTAAAAAATGTCTCTGTATATTAAGTATGCATTCCATGCTTCACATTAACACTTAACTTAGTTAATAACTTTTAATGTTTTTGGGGGGATTTCTTTAGCTTTCAGCATCAGCCTTTTGAAAAGAGAATGCAAATCTGTTTAGGCAACTCTTTAAAAAGGTGACTTTCAGTAATTCAGAAAAATCCTTTTTCTCTAAGTTATAAGAACTTTAATAAAAAAACCCTCCATACTCCCATTTTACTCCTTTTATGTTTAAAAGGCTGATTTTCTGTGAACAAGGGTCTTATTCTGCACCCATTGAAATTAGAGGCAAAACTCCCATTCACTTCAACAGAGAGACCTGAATTCACATCACACCCTCTCTCCCCCAGTCACACAGTCCTGCACTGTCTTTTCTCCCACCCGGACAGAGAGATGCCAGGTTACTTGCTACAGGCTTGGACAGAGAGCTGAGGGCCAAAGAGGTATCCAGATTAATGTGGGGCACTTTCCCACCTTTTGCTGTAACAGTGAGAGTCCTGAGTAACTAAATGAAAGCTAAGCTGTGCCACATCACTTAACCAAGCCTAAATGGCAGCAGGACCTGGCTCTGATATTACGTATCAAGCCACTGGAGGAGACACATCACTTGTGATGGGCAAAGGCTAGATGAGCTTTGGAAACTTCCCTCCTCCTTGTGTTTGGATAGCAGAGGCTGTGCTTGCCTGCAGCTGCTGCAGCGGCAACCCGTGGATTGTACTCCCTTATATCATCATTAGCCTGAAAAAACATGTGATGCACGCTCCAATTTACCAGTAAGGATTGGATAGATGGCTTTGTTGAAGGCAGCAATATCCTGGCAGCTGTGCTACAGCAGCAGTGAAGGGCATCTTGTACTCAGTCAGGATCAGCAGATCTGCTCCCTGCAAAGATTTGGGATTCAAGAGGGGTGAGCAACTCCTGCAGAAAGGTTAATTTTTTGTTAGGATGGTGACTATTCAAGAAGGATACAGTGGGAACTTGCAGAACTGTATTCATGCTATATATGCAAGTTTGTTCCCTTTTCAGGTAGTTGCATTCTGTCCCCTCAAGTTCCCTCACCCCCAGCTTCGGGTGCCCTGGCCCTGGTCCGTACCTGCGCAGAATTACTGGATGCTGCTAACACAGCTGCTGTGCTCCAGTCCAGAGTCAGCTCCTGTGGGAAACAATCCTGCAACCACTCTCTAGGCAATGGCAGAGCACTCATTTGTTTGAAAAGGAGGATACTGTTTCACATAAAGCTCTAGCAATGTTCTTCTAAGACAATGAATCCTTATCTCTGGTCTGTCTCATGGAGCACCAGAGAGTTAAGGAATGGTGCAAAAACCTGCCCAAGTTGAACAGCTCATATAAAGTCCTGATGTAAAACCCCTTGTGGTGTTTGCTGCACCAGATCAGACACCCAGACAAAAGGTCTGAGATTCTGCCTGTAAACAACAGACAGTTCTTCTACCATCTCTCTCCTAACCTTTCTTTTACTCATTTAAATAACACTACCACTTTAAAGAGCAGATTGCTAGGAGTTCTACAAGTAGCTGCACAAATGGAAGAACTAATGAACCTTAATTTTCCCAAAGTCTTCTTTCCAACTTGGATTCTTTGGTGTGTAAACAATACGGCTGATCTCAACGGAGGCTTTTCCCTCTGTGGGAATTAAGATTTCCCTCCTCTCTCCACAGATCCATTTTTATTAAAGTTGTGGGAAGTGAATACCTTTGAGAGGTCTTAATCTTCTGAAAAAAATGAGTGGAACTTAGCCACGTGGTTCAAAAGTTTGAAAAAAAGGCAAAAGTGGAAGATAGAACTACAACATGAATGTCTAAGCCTTGTGTCCTCATAAATCTAGGCTTAAAAAAGAAAAAGAAAATCTGGTCTAGATGTCTAAAATGTAGCAGTATACTTAACCACCCTATTCTGGTCCTAGCATTTATTTGCTTCTCATTTTATTCACTTGATAAAAGAAGACTATTTAAAAACATTAGCAAAAGCAAGTAGATTAACATCATGGGCAAGGAAAATGAATGACAAGTTCAAACAACAAATCTGGTCACACTGGTTGATTAAGTTGCATACATTGCCAGCTCCTGAATCCTGTCACTGAAGTCCTCTGTTTTTTACACTTCCTTTTATATTTTATATACCTCTCTCCTTATGGTACACACCCTGACCTTCTAGGTCTGACGTGCTTTCTAAACACTCCTGAAGGTCTTGACTGTTGGTTGCAATCACCAGTAGGTGAGTGCAGGTAGCCATGGCTACTTCCAGCTCTTGATCATGGGAAAAAGATAGGGGGTCTGAATCATGTCTGGGATGGAAAAGAATACATATGCCTAAGCTGGAAATCTTGCTCCCTTCCAGATGGAGCAGTCTCTGGCCATACGCAGTTAGCTTAAAGTGGTATGTATGCAATCACTGTGCCAAATGGGGCTTAACTTGTCTTGGTCAACTTAAATCCCAGTCTTAGTGAAGATGCATTAGGGAAGGATTCAGCCTATAGGTGTTTCACACCACACTGGAAGCAAAAATCACTATTTTTTATGCTGCATTCGGGAAAAAGCATCTGTACTTGTCTTCTCTCAATAAAAGTCTGCCAGCAAAACACTCATTTCCTGTATGGTGTAACAAAAATGACAGCTGCCTCAAAACCTGTGTTTTGTCAATGTATGTGACATCTCCTGTCCACTCAGAGTTATTCAGTGACCCAAGGGACCGAGTTTTGCCTGGTCTGGTTCAAAAGCTTGTGGTCCGAGCTGCTGACCTAGAGAAGACTCTTTTATTCACAAGTAGTTTAACAGCTCAATTTCTCTTGAGGCAGAGGCCACCTAGCGCCAAAAAAGTTGGAAATTCTGCAAGATGGATGTCTTAGTACCAGGCTGAGATCTGCCAGGTAGGGTGTGAGGAAGAACAGCTGACAATATAAAAAGAAAAGTAAGAGGAAAAGATCATTTCAGACCACTTCTGTTGAAACAAAATTACTTCTTTTGGCTCAGCCACAAATCAAAAGTTTTGTTTTAATTTCATGTTGCTGTGTATTTTTAACTCTACTTTTTAGTCCAGGTTTGCTGACGGGGGGTTGTTTTTTGTCTTTTTTTAAATGAGAAACATCCTTTATTGAAAAAATGATAAACTTACTTCAAAAAAAAAAAAAAAAAAAAAAAAAGAAGAAGAAGAAGAAGAAGAAAGCAAGTGTTTTAGCACTTTCAAAGTACAGATTTTCTCACATCTTATTATCAAAACTAGCCATCAAATTTGACCTTAGTTAAACTACTAAACACTCGCTGAACTCAAGATTTAACAAAAATGTCAATCTCTGTCCTTAAATCAGTAGTCAAAGTGGGTTGTATGAATAGTCTTATTAAAGTACTTCACTGAGACATGGGAAATTTGGTTCAAAGTCTTGGCTTTATCGCAAATTTTCTGTAAATATCTTGAGGAAATTCACTGTTCATCATACGCTAGCTTGCCCAGCCCTGTGGCTCATTCTGGAACCCCACCATGCAAACACACTCACAATCCCCGAACAGTTTACAATTTGAGTCCAAGATACAAAAACAGGAGAAAATAAACGTGAAGAAAAGCAATGAGACAATGCCAGAAGAGTTTATTATGTGTAGAATACCTCCCTTCTCATGCTGCTGGACATTTTGTCTATTTAAAAAAAAAAGGCACACAGAAAAGGCTTCCGAACAGACATTATCTCTTACTGTACGTTTACAGAGCTACAATCACAACAGATCACAGCTCCTAAGCAAAACAAATAGTTTCAACGCCACCAGTGAGCCCTTTGAAAATACAAATCTGTTTCCAGATTTTATGAATTCTGGAAGAAAAACAAAGTATTGTGCATAGTAAGAGCAAAAGTACAAGCTTTAAGCACACCAGATACTCTATTCACTCCACCACCCCACATGCACCATAAAGAGAGTAGTCGTATTGCATGTGTTGTGCATCTAATTCCTTCCTGCCTGCTACAGATGCTGCCGGGAGCTTTAGCTGTTCATCTCGGTCCTCTCTATCACACCTAACCCAGGTTCTTGTCCCAGACAGTGTGAAACTCCTGCCTAGATATACATGTTAGCACACTCCTTTTTAACAGAGAAGTAAGCTATTTTATTCTTTGCCAGAATGACCATATTGCTAGATGGGGCAGAAGAGATGAAGGTTAAAAATCTGCTCAGGGCTAGGACAGCTGATGTACCTAAGCATCTGTAGCCAGCAGCACAGTAGGCAGTGGCTACCATGATGTCCAGGCACAGGGCAGACACAGAACACATAAATTCACACCTCTGTTCTTCGTATGTTGAATAAGTTCCTTAGACATCTTATCAACTCATTGCCTTACTTGGAAGATTTATCATATTCTTGCAAGCAATCCACATAAATGTACTTACAGTTCTTCTTAAAAGCTACCTTTTTTCACCTGTTTTTCTTTTTTTCTTTTCTTTTTTTTTCAGACCATACAACTGCTAGTGGAGGTAAGCAACAAATTTCTAATCAACACATTTAATCACACTGTCTCTTCAGAGAGGCCACTGTAGTGCTCACATAATCTCATTTGTCTGGGTTCCTGGAAATTACTTGGAAAAACAAAGGTGTGCAGCTGCAGAAGTGCTGCAGGGTGAACAGGGAAAAGAGGTGCTCCAGCCTTTTCTTCAGCTCCAGCATTTCTCCCTCAATTTAGAAAAGGCAGAGGATCCAATTAGCCACATGGAGTAGGGTTTCCAGAGCTATCAGCAGGGCTCTGGACAGAGCAATTCACCCAGCTAGAGAAACAGCATATCCAAAACAAAATACAATCCAAACCACTAACAACTTTACATTGTATAGGCTAATTAGTATTGGAGAGACTAAAGTTGTCAACACTACTGTTTAGGATATGTCACGTGGGCACATCACATACATGATAGGGGTTCAGTGGTCAAAATAGCAATTTAAAGGGGCACCAACACTTCAATTCATCTTACCTAACTTCAGGCTCTTAAGTACATAGTTCTTCAGAAATGCTTCAAACAATTCCTTTGACTGCAGAGTGAACTGAGGGAGACTAGCTCATAACCTGACACCTCAGGTGCACTGAGTCAGAGACCAGAAGTCAAAGCCAAAAGACAGATTCACTGGTTCTCTTCAGACCTATGGTACAGATCACTCTTGGACAAGCCATCTCGCTCTACTTTAGCCTGTCCCCTACTGTCTCTCTCTGTTCCTTTCCTATACCAGAAAGCTCCCAAAGGCAGAGACAGTCTCTGCATATTTGTGAGCCACTAAACCCAGTAGGATCCTGACTTTCAATAGGGTCTGCAGCAATTATTGATGTATAACTTTACAATTAGAATTATTACATCTCTAGCAGAATTCATTTTGACAAGGCAACAGTACACATTAAAAAAACATCCTTAAAATAGATGATTCTAATGGAAGTACAAGTTTCTTCAGCCTACCTAAGATCGGAACTGCCATCTGGCTATGCCAATCTCTGCTCATTCAATATACAGTGAACTTAGGGACTAGGTAGAAATTGGAAACAGCACCTTAACATTAGCAACCTAGTCCCTAAGTTCACTATATATTGAATGAGCAGAGATTGGCATAGCCAGATGGCAGTTCCGATCTTAGGTAGGCTGAACTGACCCCTGGAAGTGTCTGTGAATATTAACAGTTCCCCTTAATGATTTGGAAAGCACGTCTTAATTTACACTGAAGCCTCTAGTGTATTTCTTTCTATTCCACCCCGCACTCCACAAAATGTTGACATAGAAGACATCAAAGCAGAACATCCCTAAAAAAGCACTTAAAGGTTTGCTTTCTGTCTCTTCTCTTTGTAGCTGTCTACACAACAGATTGTATTAAACTGTCTACTTTCAAGACTGAAACACCATGGCAGGATAAGATTTTGTAATTCTGGATTTCAAGTAACAGGTGAAAAGACATTGTGGTGCCATAAAATGCAACAAAAGGGAAAATTCTGTGTCCATTGACACAAATGGCAAAGGTCTCGCTCTTTTGCGAGTTTTGGCTTTAAACAACTGTGCAAAGCCAGGGCACGACTGCGTGAATTGGGACAAACATAAATGATGAGCGAGAGAAAAAGAACATGAAATGAAGTTGCTCATGCTCCAATACGCCGTTTTTCTCTGTTACTACAGAGTGTAACAGTTGAAGAGGGGAAACCTGGACATAGGCCTATTCATATGAACAGCTGCTCCTGCTAATTACCTGTCGGCTTCTAAACTCGTTGTCGGAAGGCGAGGGAACAGCATTCCCATCACTGGAACTATTAAAAGATCATCTGTTTCTACCATCAGACTAGAAATGGAGACTCATCTGGTGAACGCACTTAGCATGGAAATTGGGAGGGGAAATGTAGCTGACAAGGATTCATTTCTTTCTCCAATTCTGCCACTGTATTTCTGCCTAAGACCTTTTCCCATTCCCGCCTACTACATTGGAGGTCCTCCCCTGAAAGGAGCCACAAGAGAGGCCTCATTAGGAGTTGCACATCTGTAGGTAGCATAGGAATGTGAGAAGGTGGGAGCATACCTGAATGACCGCAGAGAGACACGGTGGAGAAATGGGATGGGAGTAACTGGGGCGTCCTTTCTCTGAGACAGGGACACACTCCTCAATTGAATACTCACTCTGAGATCTTGTTCACTAGTCCCTTTGCATGGGTTTTGGGTTGGGAAGGAGAATCCCAGGCTACTTGCTGTCATGGGCCATTCATAGTTGTTTGAAGCCTTACTTGCAACTGTTAGCAAGTGGCAGGAGTGGAAAGGGAAGGCAAAATACAACTGACAAGACCAGAAATATTTGAAGACTTAACAACATCTATCAGGGACAACTAACCCTTTGCCTGGGAAAGTGTCATCAAAACATTAAGGGAGACGTCCGGGTCTTCCAAACATATGTTGGAGAAGAAGTAAAGTGGAGTCTGGGTCCAAACCCACCAAAGGTAACAGGCGGATTCCCACTAACATCAGTGAGCTTTGGATTAGGCTGGCAGCTGTTTCTCAGCCATTTGCACCGACGACTTATCAAGACCCTATATCAGCAAAACAAATCAATGCATTCACTGAAGTCAAAGAGATTTAAGGAGATACTTCAGTAGTCTTCTGACTCAGTCTTTAGAATATATCCAGTCTTAGCCAGTTTATGTAAAGAGCAGACATAATGAAAAATGTAATCAGCTCAGTGAAAGCTTAGTATTAGCCACCATTAAAAGCCTGCAACATTTTTGTTTGTTATCAATATGCGATATCAAATCCAACAGCGGAAAGGGAGGGGTTGGCGGATACCATACACACAGTATGGATTTTTCATGCTGCCAACAATTAATTTCTCCTACAAATGAAACACCTTGTATATTATTTTGTCGTGGAAATACTGACTTGCCATCAGTACGGTCTTTTGGCAGTGTAATTTATACATACTTTTTACCCATCTGTTAGCATTACGGCTTTCTCTGTGTGTTTATTTATTTATTTACCCTCTTCCAATTCTCCTTGAAAATTGAAAGGGATTAGGTTAGGATTAGGTTAGTGTTTTAAGCAACGAGTCAAAAAGATGGATGAAGATATTTTGAAACAGATAATACACTGGAGGTTCCTCATTACCAGTTGTCCCTAGATGGGAGGATTTTCCATGTTTTATTTTACTCCGTATAGCTTATAATCATTTTTTTGCCTCTTCTGTCAAGGTAAACTGGCCAAAGTATCACTTAGCTTCATTTCCTGTGACCTGACCAAGGGTCAACAATTACCTTGAACTGATGTCTGACATTAGCAAATAGACAATCTCCTCTTGTTTCCCACTTGGTGAATCAGCAGTCCCCATGCTAATCACGTTGACAGATTTTGCTAAAGCAGGGGAAGAGGAATTCCAGGTTGACAAATAGGTCCCCAGAGAAATGCACCTGTCAGTTACAGGAGAGTCTACATGGCACCACAGAAGGAAAAGCAACGGGACGGATCTATGCCACTGAAAGTGATATTCACACGGTCATGGTGAGAGCGAGCTGTACTGACTTGCACAGGTTCCCAGGGCAGAATGCAACCAACAGATATTACCACCCCAAAAAGGAAAAAAAAAAAAAAAGAAAAAAAAGAAAGAAAAAAGAAAAAGCAGCAGCAGAAATGCACCATTTAAAAGCACAGTGCAGAAACAGGAGAAACACTGGTCAACTGATAATTTTCTTCTTTTCTTATTTGTTGTTGTATTCTTTCTGTCCAACACCATCAGCATCCTAACTCTCTCTAAATCCCAGTTACCCAGGAACATCCCTCCACCCCATTGTCCCAGGGGAAAAGATTGATCCTCCCCTTACTTCGACAAGTGTGAAATAACTATTAGAGAAAGAAAAATAATTTACGTTTGCCCAATCCCCTCCTACAAAGCTTCTGTGAAAAAGATTTTAGAATAAAGCCCCTTTGCAAAAAACATTTCACTATCTTGCTCTCCAAACAGGGTTGTCCCTTCCCTTCCCCAGTGAACACAGGACAACTCCTGGGCAAATCTTGAGCCAGAACCTACTACAGAATTTGAAGTGTTAGTCTTGCAAACAGGAAATTTGGAACTGTGACACCATTCAGTGTGGGAAGAAAAACAGAAACAAAGACACCCTTTGGGAAGTGTTTTAGGAAAGGTGATTTTAAAGAGAGCTGGATAGACTGAAATGGAAACAGAGGCTTGGGGAAAGGGGAGAGGTGGCTAGGTCATGGGCCTAGGTTTCTCTTTGTCTTCTTCCCTGCTCTCATTAACCTCTTCCCTCTCTAGCACACCAAAGATAAGCTGGACCAAAGCTAGCTGCACTCTGAGCAGATTTCATCCCACATTCAAAACTGCAGCACTGAAAGAACAAAATGCTTCTTGAAACTCAGTAATCCCCATGAACTCCCTATTTCTATTGCAGCTCTGCCCACTGCTGCATTTTGCTAAGGCAAATGAGGAGTACCAGTAGCTGGGGAGAGTATCTGACCCACTTCTCCCCACAAAATAGGAGCAGAGTCTTTGCAGCCCTATGACCAGGACACAGCAGGACAAGGCAGAGTGAAACACAAAATTAATAGCACCAATATTGCTATTATCACATTAGTACAGGCTCCAAATCTTTTTGAATTACAAGACCAGCCTGAGATCAGCCTACTCAAGTCATGGAAAAAGAGGGAGGATACTTCTCCCCACCAGTCAAATTGTGCTCTTCTTTCAAGCAAAAGGCATTTTTGCTTTCAAGGAAATGAAAAGTAAATTCCATAGGAAGCTAGCATTTGTTTTAATAATGAAATATACATCAATCCAGTTTTACTCATCAAGAACAGAACAGCTTTAAGAGTGCCCTGAATTTCCAGTCTTCAGGTGGCCACTGATGCCCAAATTAGCTCTGTTTCACAGCTGTTATTAGTAGTGCTTTGTGCCTGCTTCACAACTAACAAAACAGTTTTATATTAACACAGGGACCTAAATAGATTTGTCCATTAAACACTAGTACATTAGACCCAAGGTGTCCCTTACAAGTATCCCAGTGGAGTTTTCTAAATAATCTTGGCTAGAGCAACCTTGGGAGGCAAGTTTACTGAGAAACATTGCTATTAATAATAACCCTTCCAGAGCTGAATCCAAGGGCTAATGCAGAACTGTGCTGAAGTATGACGAAAGCTGTGCCATCCGAATGGGAAGACAGGAAAAATAAACTGTTAGATGTAACAAAGGAAAAAAAAGATCCCAGCAGAGAGTGATGTGATCAAAGATTTAGATTCAAATCCATTACGTTAAATAGGGATGGGGGTTGCCTCCCCCTTTTTTGCATTTAAAATGATACTGCGAAAGCAACAAATCAGATCAAAATAAGAATTTTACCTCTAGAGGGGTAAAGACTTGTTAATTTTCTTAGTGGGTTGGGCAAAGCAATGAGATTCATATTATTGTAATTATTAATTTCTTCAGTAAAGTGTTAAATCTCCAGGTACTTTACCTATTGGCTACTTTTTTTTGTATTGCTAACAATGCTATTTAATGTTTCATCTTCTCAGAGGAAAGAAATCTGAATGGAATTTAAGGGTGCATGATCACAGCAAGCCAAACGAGCAGAGACAGGGAAAGAGAGAGAGAAATTTAAAGCTCTGATAGCTTAGTCTGTCCAGGAACGTCAGGGGAGAATATTCTGTGCAATGTTAATTTGTCCTTATTGGGCTAGATTCTCTATCCTGATCAAAGCCATTTTTCATCACTTCAATTGTGCTAATAAGCAGGTATTAGCCATATCATGCCAAACAAAATTCTCTAGAAAGGGGGAGCCTTTCAGGAAAGTATTGATCTAGTAGTAATGTACACACACATGCAAACATAACCAGCGTGAATACAGACAAATGCATATGTAACTTCTGCCCGCAATTCTTCTCTGAAAAACAACCCCAGCAGCTTTGATTCTTGCTATATTCCACACAGATCAAGCATTTTGTGACTGCAGGTCTGCCTCCAGCTCTTTCTTTTCCTGAGCTATAAGAAAACTGCACTGTTACAAGCGTAGTGAGTAGGGAGGATAGGGAAAGGAAAGCTAGGCAGATGATCACTTGCTGGAAGTCACCAGCACTACTTTTCCCTATCTGCACTCCAGGGAACAAGCCCGATCCAGTCCTCCTTTCCCTTGGTTGTTACCCACTGTGGCTAGTTACAGCAGGACAGCACAAGCCGGTGGCTTGGGCAACTGGCTGTGCACAGGGAGTGTGGGGCACACTGTGACAACGCCTGGGCTCCACCGGTTCCTGAAGACATGCAAAGGAGGGACCTCCAGGGAGGTACTGGCTCAGGCAGGGCACCACGGAATGGGGAACATTCTTGAATTTACCCAGTGCCAAAAAGGAGGAGTTTGGGACCAATGATGGTGCCTGTTTGAAAGCTAAGAAGTGGAAGTCCAATTCTTTATTCTGCCATAGAGACCATGAGAATGAGGATCTCTTCTTCTCCCAGTGCCCCAGTTTGCCATAACATCCATTATTGGTTAGAGGTATTCTGAATGTTTTCACAAGCTCCCTAAAAAGCTACCCCATTTTGCATGAAATGAATGTTCACAGAACCAGAGAGCCAGAAGACCATGATTTATACCATTCCTTCATCTCCAGTAGAGACGTGAACCCTGTTTTCCTTCATCCAAACTGCCAGGATAGAGAGAGTAAAGGGATCACATATGATGCACTGAACAGCAGTCTGACATACTTTGTGCTTTTAGCAAGTGTCTCTGAAAAAATCTTTGAATTCCAATTAAGACTTTGTTCAGCCATGAATTGTTATTTTTCAGTTTATTGAAAACGCCAAGATGATTGTGCTTGGGGACAAGCCAAAAGGTTTTGCTTTATTTTTTTCCCTCTCTTTCTTCTTTTCGCTTGCTCAGTACTATTCATAAAGCATTACCACCCAGGGACAGGTTGTGAGGGGTCCAAATGTGATGATAGTTTCCATATCACTACCTGAGACTAGGAGAGGCCAAGGGGGAACGTACTTCCTACAGAGCTTAATATTTTCAAGGAACAATGCCTGTTACAAACCCACAGTGCCGCTGGGCCCCAAATTCTCCTTTTATTAAGAATCAGTCAGAGCAGTGCCACCTTGGGGAAAATCAGTCCCCGAGTCTCAGCCATGAGTCTCTTTCAAAAAAAGGGGTTCTTGCCATGGGTTTCTGGTTCCCTGCTTTGGCCTCACTACTGCAGACAGGATGCTAATTGGAAAAGCAAGACTAATTAGAACCAAAGAGGCAAAAGAAACCGTGGGGAAAGTAGAGTGAGGCGGGGGGCGGGGGGGAAGTATATGCAAGCAAATAATAAAGAACATCTCTGCCCTGCTGTTCCTAGGAGGGATCTTGGAACAGTGGTGCAACAGCCCAGAGGCTGCAAGGAAAAAAATTAAGCTACTGTGTATAACAATGAAAACATCTAACCCTGTGTGTACCATCAAAATGGAAACCAAGAAATAAAGTTAAGATGCTAAACTTGTGTTTGAGGAGCACTGAAGCATGCGGCGTGTACTTGACTTCCACCTTCTGGGAAGTGCAGGGAGGCATGACTGAGATCTATTAAATCCAGTGACGGCCGAGTGCTCTGCAGGTACATACAGCTCCAGTCAGGACACGAACTCTGAAGTTTAGATTCATATGGACTTTGAAGGTGCACCTCAGCAAACATGCCACCTCCCTTCCTTCCAGAGGCTGGATATCCTCTCTCTTGGGGGAAGCCATCAAAACCTTTGTCAGTAAGGATGCTTACAGATACTATACGCATTTGTCCTCCTTCTGCCCACTTTTGTTTCTCTCTCTCTGGGAACAGCCTATGTCTCATCCACCTCAGCAAGGAAGTGCCTTTGTGTGTAAGCAAATCTCGTAATATCCAAGTTTGTCTCCTAACAACTGTGACATCCCAACTCATCATATGTGCTAATCCACAGATATACACAACACCCTGCTGATGGAGAGCGGTGCAATCAGCAACACCCAAAGAAACAAAATCAGGATTTTAAAGATAAGGATAGGAATGTTTTTGTTTTTTTCCTAATTAAAGAGCTTTTGTGAGCCTAACTTCCTTGAGAATGATAAGGCCAGGCAAAATCTCACATGATGCAGAAACTTCTCTTCTTTGTCTAGCAAGGCAAATAGACAGAAAAGGGTAATGAGAGGGCCAAGACTGATTCTCATTTCCCTCCCTGCATGCTCGCTCCTCCCTTCATCACAGGGGAGTTTCACACCTTTTGCAGAGTGCCCAGGTGCCCCCAGTGCTGGTAACCCCCTTTGCTGGCACCACACATTGCTCCCCACGTTTCTTGCAAGTCACTGGGTTCTTCATGTCCCAATCTGGCACATAAAAAGAAAGAGCTTAGGGCAGTGAGGAGGGACCAGAAGCCTGAACGCTCCAATTTCAGCAACCCAAAGGTGAGTGCCTCCTTCAGTCGTGGATTTGAAAAATCACATAAGTGTTCCAGGAGACTCTCATTTTAAGGCCACTCAGACACAGGGGTATTTAAAAATCCCAAATATATTTGAAACCTGTAGTTTTCAGGAATATATTCAAGTCTCCCAATAAGGAGGAGGACAGGCTTTCTTTTTCCCTACAAGACCACTTTCATTTCAGCTGGAAAAAAAAAAAAAAAAAAAAGATGTGAGCTTTTGCAACACACACACACAATACTGAAAAGAAAACTCAACATACAATTTACATTTTTTCCTCCTCTCAAGCTAACTTTTTTTGTTACCTTAAAAAATTACCTCATTAATTGGCTGCAAGGGGGGGATACCATTCATAAGACAATTAGCTACTGGGGGTGGGAAAAAAAAGGAGAAGAAAGGTAAGGCAAGATGTATTGAGAGGTTGAACACTGCTTTGAATCACAGCAGGCTTTGGGGGAATCATTCATATTCAGCAGCTCTATCCCTACCCACAATCAAACCACCCTTCCCCAACCTGCTTCATCGGCTTAAAAAGAACTCCTGTTTCTAAAGGATGCTGACCTCATTCCCTTCACTTCCTCGCCAGGGTCACAAGAAGTGTGGTAGGACCTTAAGGACAAAGAGGGGAAAATAAATAAATAAAAGCAGACAAGGACAATCGCAGAGCGGCCAGTGTTAATGTCACCATATAAAGGGTCTGTCAGCATTTCCATTAGAAACTCCTATTTTCAAAGGTTTATAACTTGGCCATAAAAATTCACTCTGAGCAGCAGCTGGAAACTTGGCAAACAAAATCTCACTCAGCCTCAATTGATTTTTCTTTCTTTCCCCCTGCTCCCACCCACCTTCATCCTCTGCGCCCCCCTCCCCCCACACACCTTTTACAACATAAGTTTGGGTTGGTTTAAGTGAAGGGAGTGTGAGAAAAGACATCCTGACACACATCTGATGCACTAACACTGCTTGCATCTTGCCTTCTCCTCTGCTTCTTGATGCCTTTTGCTTTGTTTATGGGGCCTGCAGTCTTCTGAGGCTTTTGCTTTGCTTCTGGATATTTTAAGTAATGCATTTTTCAAAATTTTCAGAATGAGATCTCTACTTTTTGACAGACTGCAAGTTCCATGCTTCAATATGCCAAGACCCCACGACTCTTCCAAAGACAAAGACATTAAAAAGAGAGAGACTTAGCAAGGAAGTGTACATTGCAGTCAGTCCTTTGTGGCATGTGAAGTTCAGCACAAAACGTCAGGATAGTTCAATTAGAAATAGGAAATGCTGCGTCTCCTGGTCTGTGCTGGTTTTTACCCACCAACTCCCTTCTCCTGTCACATGAAGAGCTCATCTACACGGGATGGGTTTAAGTGACTATGACAGCAGCCATCTTGGCTGACACTTGAGACTAAACTGGAGACTCTAAGCATGACGCTGCGCAACTTGAATTAAATTGCCAAGGCGGGTGGACCAGGCACAGAGAGGGGACGCATAACATATGCTGAACAGCAGGAAGGCAGCTCTGTAGGTGTACAAAGTGACTAGAATTAAATGCAGTTTGCCCTGGTACAAGTCACTCCCCCAACAGCGGCTCCAAGTATTCACAAACGAAGACAGGGAAGGAGGGAGAGGAAAGAAGTGCATCAGCACCCTTAGACAGATTTAAAAAGAAAACCCACTAACGGTAGGTTTTAAGATGATGCCAAGCAAACAAACATTGTGAAAGCAGAGCAAGGAGACTGAAGAGCAAGGCACAAAAGGCTGAGAGTTCAGGTTCAGAAACAGCTCGGTGTTTGAGATGCTTCTCTGAACTGTCCAAGTCAGCAAAAAGAAGCTGACGACAGGGAGGCTGTGGCCTCTATCACGAGATTTTTTCCATCCCAGTCTGTGTTGGCAAAAGCATAAACTTATACACATAATGAAACCAAAAGAGAGATTAAAAGGGGAGAAAAAAAGGCAAAATTGATGCGGTCTGAATTTTGGATAGCATTTTCAGTCACCAGCTATTCAGGGCAGGGGGATATGTTCACGTTTGTCTGTTGGGGGTTGAAGGCCCACTGAGGCTACTTTCCCACTGTATGGGACAATGTAATTTGAGCTGGCCAAGATGAGGTGAGAAGACTCAGAATAGCAGCGGTGTGTACTATGGCTCGTCTGAAATATTCAGCACACTTTCTATTTTTGCATTAATCTAAACAGTTACATTAGAAGAGCGGAAAGAAATGACATCAGTATGGAAGTAGCTTCTTTATATCATGATCTCATTTTTCCAGACTCTGTACACAGAATTATCTTTACAGTGAGACATCTTCCTCAGCTTTCTCTTTTGTACATACTAAACTGCCCAAGAAGAAATTTAGGGCAGTGTTTGTCTTGCTCCACGTGTTTTGTATTTCTGTATCAGTTAAATTTGAGACATGTTTAGATGCACACAGTTCAAAACTGAATGCAAACTCAAAATTTGAATTCATGGTCCAAATTTCACATAACGATGGTTTATCAATGACCTAAGACACAAGACTGCATTTTTAGAGGCTTGGGTTTTATCCAAAAGAACGAACAAGCTCATGTAACTTATCAAACTCATGTCTCAACTACCCCATGTCTGACTAAAATAACAATACCCACCCTTGGGAAAAAATACTACTAAAAAATTGCTTCTTTAAAGAAAATAAAAATCAGAATTGAATTCGACAGCAAGGCAAATTTCATTAAAAATCTTACCCTTGCATTTCTCTCAGTCTAGTAAGCTCAGCAAATGCTTGTTTTCCCCTGTTAGAGTAGCGGTGTCCCCTAGCAGTGAAAGAAAGGGCAAGCAAATAAAATGTCGGCAGAGAATTGGGGCTGGAAGGAAGCTCACAGAGAAAAGAAGGAGCGTAGTAATTAGGAGAAGGACTTAGGGAAACAGTTACACCATCCCATGGAGTAAGAGATCAAGTGGAAAGGAGAGGAACCAGGAGAGACTTTGTTTTTGATGTTTTTAATTGATGCAATGCATGGCTGATGCCTGAAGATTTGCTACCAGTTTTGTTATTCTAATTAGCGAAGTGTACAGACAGGCAAACCAACATCAAAACCCTGATCCACCGCGGCAGACCTCAGGCAGCTTCAGCAGCAACTGAGGAGATGCGTAAAGCACCGTGACACCAAACACCTACACACTGAAGAAAGAGATTTACAGGCTAGTGTACAAGACTGGCAGGGAGACTGTCCCTTATTGTGGGACACAGGCACCTTTGGTGAGCTGTAACTGCAGCAGCAGAAATAAGGCTAAGCATTAAAAGCACGGATGCAGGGCTACTGGCTTAAGCCTGCACTTCCAAGATTTTTTTTCCTGACAGTCATTCATGAATATGTTTGATATGCAGATGTAGATTTATACCAGTTAAGATAGGCTAAGTAAAGTTACCGGATAAGAGAGGCTAAGGAGAAGTATGGTTAGGGATTAGAGTGTGATGATAAATGATAATATGCTTTTGTAATTAAGCAAATCTTGTGTTAAAAAGGACTGGAGTCTGTTTGACTGGTAGATAGGGTTTGGGGTCTATTCACAGTCCAATGGCACTTTTAAACTGCTAAATCTTCCAGTTCCCAGTAGATCCTTTGACTGTCTGATGAGCTTGTTTTTTTGTTTTCTCACAGAATCCTCCTTACTCAGAGCACAACCCCAGTTTTGGAAGGACTGGGTTTCTTTTCTTTGTGATTGCTAGCCAGAAGTTAAGCTTGGAAAACATTACCTTGTTCTGTAAATATTTGACCTCACGCACATCCCATCTTCACCTTCTGCTGTTTCCTCACACCAGCTGCCCTGAAACAACCTCCCTGATGGTGGCATCTATTGCAGGGCTGGACAACGGCAGTGCAATACCAGGCATTGCACAGAGAGTGCAGTGGGGCTGGTGTTTTCCTGCGAGGATATTCACTTTACAGATCACAAAATGGCTGCCCAGCTATAAAAACATCAGTGAGGGATTTAAATGCATCAAGTATATATATCAGGACAAAATAAACTTGGATATAGCTGGATATATCACAGTCTCAAGTAAATGTCTCCAGCCATCACAGCTATATAGGAAGCTGATCCCAATATCAAATCATTCTAATTACCAGCATATTACTTCTCCCACTTTCTTTCAGAGATGGTTTAACTATTTGATAAAGTATATGCCCTTTGAAATCAGGAATCTGGGCTACTATATGTAAGCCCCAAAAATATTCTTGGTCCTTTTGTTTAGCAGGTTTTTTTCCTCTGCTAAATACAGATAAACATGTTACATTTAGAACTACTTTGACAAAACATAACACAATTTTCATAATGAGTTTGGGGTGGGGAGAATGTTTTGACCATTCATGGCGCTCCTTAAAACACAAACAAAATAGGTCCCTCTAACAGCAAGCTTCACCTTCCCCAAATATTTCCTATTCCCTGTCACCCCAGTCTTCCCAACATCCTGTTTTTTTTTTTTTTAAATAGCTCCAGGAAATTCCATTTTTACAAAAACTCCATCTCACCCCTCTCCCTGAACAGCACTTCCTTCACATAAATATCACCAAGTGCTGAACATACTGTTCTCTGAGGAATCCTTCAGACCACTGCTAACATACAGTACGGCATTTGGGTGGTTTTATTTTCTCTGAATTCAGTCTGACTCTTGGTACACTGTTCCCAAATTTACCTTGCAGCTTTAACGAGATTCCTATCAGTGTTCAGTGCGACAATGACTATGATATCTGCACCCAGGATGCACGCACTACCTTATACAAGCTTCAACACATATCAGGTTACATATGCCTGTGGGTATATGCGCACGTAGACACACATACACGCTACATTCTTGGTGGCTTATAAAGCATCTTTTAATCAAAGTCCCTAACTTATTCTATGCAGTCTTAGGTTTACCGCAAAATATATTGCTGTAGAAAGAATGAGATCATGTCACTTAGGCTGGGAACAGCAGCTCTAGGACTGAGGAGGCCCGAAAAGAGCGCAGGAATGAAATAATGAATTTCAGGCAAAGCAGCATCAGGTGATTGCCTTCGAGCAGCCAGGCAGTCAGCAGCAGAGCTGCAGAGTTACCCAGCCTCCGAGAGCCAAGCCTTAGATGCTGAACCTTCTTGACCTAAGCACCTCGTGCTGGTTTCTCAGCCTGCAACCTCCACCTCCTCTGTCCCCCAGGCAAAAGCACTCAGATGCCTAATCCTACTCACGCAGGGGAATTTTGCTTTCCCAGAATACAGATCACAGTGAGATTCCCTCCAAAAACGGTAAGCTTGCAGGGTCACTAGCACCTATAATTTCAAACATACAAAGGGAAGGAATAGCGTGCACCTGTATTTGCCAGCATAGATTATGATAATTTCAAATAAAAATATCCAAAGGCCAACTAAACATTCTCTGGACATCCACGTGTGAACAATTTATGACAGGTGCAAACCTAGAGACCATTAAAAAAAAATCTAAGCAGTAGAAAATATATCCATAGCTTAGTACCTTTTGAATAACCGTTACCTTCATTACACTGCATTCGCTTTGTGAGTCATCTTTCTCAAGAGCAGTTTTTCACTCTTTCCTCCTCATCTTTCCTTCTCCCCCACAGATGGGAGGCTTAAGCCCTTGAGCATTGGTTTCCACCAGAACTACAGTCATCTGTGGCACTTTATACATATACCAGATAAGAACAATGTTAACGATGATGCTTTCCATGCTTCACTGTATAGGCTCCATGAAGAATTAACCTGCTTTGCTAGAAATGATGCATGGCTAAATCTGTGTGGGAGTATAGTATATTCACAGCCCCCAGATAGGTTACACGAGGTATCTCAACTCTCCCCGCCGCCCCCCCCCCCCCCACACACACATTCTCCAAGAATCAAACTTGCAGTGAACATGTTTACTCTCAGCACAATCAGTAAAACAAAAAAAGGCACTGTTTATTAAGTAATAACTGTGTTACCCACATGGACACAGTGAAAAGTCTTCATGTGACCCAGACACAGATCCCCAGCTTTAGCCAGGGGAACTTCTTGCCTAGACAGAGAGGAAAAAGGTATCTCAAAAGGGTGATACAAAGCAGATAGTGAACATGTGAGCTTAGAATAGCTCTACAAAGGATCCTGTCTTTCCACTGACTGCTGAGGGACATCAGCTCCGCAAGTTGGCACCTATATTTAAGTGGTCCAAGTATCTACGCAGATGTTTCTCCCTCCAGTGAGCTGGCTACCTGCAGTAATTCAGGAGCGCCCCTGCGCTGAGGAACGTGGTTTTTCCCCAGGGACAGCAGCATTGACTTTGCCCTGATGCAGAGGGCCCACACTCAGCCTGCAGCGATGACCCCCGAGGGGCACCGTGATGAGACCAACCGCAGCACGCTGTTACTCTTCCACGTCTGGGAGCAACGCTTGCACAAGGATGGCTGTGTGCAGGCAGACAACCGTGCCAGAAGATAGGAAGAGTCGCCTAAAGGTTAACTGACTTATTTCAGAACTTGACGCATTTGCTAGAGACATTTAATGCTAGGGAACAGCTTCTATTTCCTCCTTAATAGGAAGGAAAATTACAGTCGCTAAGAGCAACTCAAAAAGATGCTGGAAACTAACCCCGGAGCAAGCGCTCCTTTTCTGGCTACGACCATTTTTTCGCACTTCATTAGAACGGGTAGCTGCGAAAGGAGAGGTGATGCAGAGACTCCAGGGCTCCAGCACAGCTTCAGAACAGCAAGGGCTTTGAAAATTGCCTTATCCAGCCCAATCAATATGGATGTTCAGAGGGGCAGCAATTTAGGTGGGGGGTTATGTATGGCTAGATAGATGCAGATATCCACACAGTGTGCTCGCTTATAAATATATATTTATATATGTGTGTATGTGTGCGTATATATAAAATCTTCAAAACAGATAAAATGCACACAGCTGTTAGCAGCTGAAGCAGGCCTTAATTACACTCAGGTTGTCATGGTAACTTCTGACAAGCTTTGCCTTCCTGGATGGGAACGTCTGCCCTCTTGGAGTTTCGCGTACCATGTGAGAGGTTCTGAGGAAAATTAAAATAATCACACAACTTTCCCTGGCCTTTGGGTCTTCTTGGCAAGGCAAAAGGGCTGGGAAACTGCATTACTCCGCAGGTCTGACACGTCAGAACAAGTGACAACCAGACACAGGAATATTGAGGGTACTGGCACTTAAAATACTTTGTTTTACCAAGAACTAGCATCCAGGTATCCAGTCTAAGATCTCAAAGCTTACTGTTACCATTTTATATAAGGCATCATTAATGCCATTATGGCTGATGCATGAAATGTATTTATTGATGTTTCACAGCCTTTCTGGGTAAGTTCTGGCTTTTGGTGGAATAGCATTAGAAAAGGTAAAAATAAATTTAAAAAGACAGTAATGGATACCATTTAGGAAAAAAATAAGAAAGCACTTGGACTGTTTATTCAGCAATTGTTTGCTGAGAAAAGCTGAAATAGAAAGGACAAAGTCCCTTGGAGAGGAAACCTCAAAATGAAGTGGTAAAGCAGAACTCCTCCCTTTTCCTTTGTCAGAATCAAATAGTTTTTTGTTTTCCATTCAAACTCTTCTCAAAAGTAATTATTTCTCTGAATAAGATGTGAAGCAGATTTTTTTCTTTTCTCCCCCTCTTCCCTTTCCCATGGTCTTAAAAACCAATAAAAAACCTGAACGGGATTGAAAAAACATATATCTAAAGACCCACATCAAAACTACTTAAATTTCTCTGGTTCACACACATATTCCTGAACAGTTGGAAAAAAGCAGCAACATGGTGTGCTACTTCAGTGGTAAGCATTGCAAGCTGGAGAGTGGGGTTTCAAAACATTTAAGAAGCAAAGAGAAGACTCAGTGGTCTAAACTTTGATATTTAAAGATGAGGTGACTTTCAGCTTGAGTTAGTCAACCTCAACTTCTCATACAGTCAACAGAGACCAACAAGCACAGCCTGGGGAAGGTGTCCCTGAAGGTGCCTGTTCCTTTCCGCTAACTATAAAAGGAGCCCAGGACAGCCTGCTCAGGCTTGGACAGTTGACTTATAGACATCTACGGCTAGGCAAGATGAATCTCCTCAAGGTCTAAGAAAGCTGCAAGAAAGCAGAGGCACATACAAGCGAGTCTTTCAGTGGCTGCTTAAATCATGCAGATGTGGCTCAACAGTCATACTTTGTTCTTGCACAAAAGGATCATAGCAGTGCAGAATTCATGTGTTTGTACAGCAGGCCTCCAAACACTATTGTAATACATCTAAGAATGAAGAACTGAAAATCCTAATGAAAGCAAATTTGCATACAAATGAAAGTTATTTTTGTACGCACTATTCCCCCACCTCCAGTTTTGCTCTCTTCTCAGAACCTCAAGGATACATAAGACACTAGAATTATTGCTGGACAGAAACCTTATTTCCATTTCCCACAAAAAGAGCAAAATTTCTCATAGAAGACCTGAATATTTCTATATATTGATGTATTTCACTAAAAGGGAAAATGTTTTGTTCTAATTTTTATAACTAAAGATAGAGGGAGAAGGATTTAAAGATGGAAAGTCAAAATGCTTCACTTCAGAAAACTGAAACAAAACTGAGAAAATGGATAATCTCTCTGTGCCTCCCCTACAATTTCAGAGGGGGCAATGCTCAAAAACATGTTATTATAATAAGATGACAGTTTCACGATCAAACATCTCTAAACCAAGAATATTTTGATAAGAAGTTATCATCATTCAGTTTTACTAAGCACTGAATGTGTGTTTTGACTCAGATGGCTTCTCATATTAACTAAGAGCTTTTTGCATCATCCTTTCCTAGGAACCTGTGTTTCTAACTTCCACTCTTCTCTCTCCTCCCCCACTCTTTAATTTTATTATTATTTTTTCTTTCATTTCATAAGCTCTCAGCTTTTTAATATGAGAGCCTTTTATTTCTATAAAACTGCAGCTGCTTTCATTTAGTTTTATGGATTTAATGTATTTAGAGGTTCCAAGAGAAGCTTGGAGCTGGCAGTATTATCCAGACGTTTGCTGCTTAGTGCCTTTTCTAATGACAAGACTTATCTGATTCAGAACATTTCATATCTGTAGAAAAATTAATTCTCTCCCCCTTTGTCTTTAGGCCTCAAGATTTAATTTGTTCAGGGGATTCTTTCAAGCACTTTTTTTTTTCTCCTTTGCAGATACCCTGATGACTTACTTCCAATGCTGAAGTTGTTCTTCCTGCTGGCATTTGAGTCTGAATCATTTTCAGCTTGGTACTTATGCGTCTTCCCAACACCATGGCATTTGAGCTCCTTTCAGCATGTAATGTATTTTATCCTCCTGCTTTGTGATATAGAGGTTGCTACTCTCACCATTTTACATACACAGAAATGAAGCAAAGGGAGAACTAGGGCTCATATCTACAATTGATCCATATTGATTTCAATATGAGCTACGCATCTAAAATACTCTCCTGAATGTAACCTTAAATGATTTACCCAAGGTTGAACAGGAAGCTGGTTGAAGTAGTGGAACTGAACTTGGACAGTGTGTTTAAGGTCGTCATCCTCTCTAGTGAAATACCTCCCAATTTATGGAGTAGTGTCCCCAGAGACATCATTTATGGTAAGCCAGAGAAATATATCCACAAGAGAAAATGGGTCAATGAATGGTTGGAGCTTTTCTGAGCATTGGCCTTAATACTGAGAACCACTAAGACATTTAGCATAATTTAAAACAGCCCTAGAGAAGGAACTGGATGAGCTTAAACTGGATACAGTGAGTCCTGTGCTGGCTGCAGGTGGATAGCACATGAAGTAGACTATCATCATCCACAAAAACACAGATTTTTTTCATGGGTATGATCATTAGACCAGACTATATATTTAAGTCTACTTAGACTATATATTTAAGTCTACCTATTCCTCTTACCAGAACACCCCAAGGACAGGCAGTAAGGCACAGGCCAAAACTTTGCAATTACTGAAACAGTGATTGTTTAGTTATCACTTGCTATTATTTTTTTGGACTTGCAGCAAATTAGAAGACTGAACCTGTTCAGGTGAACAGTTATTGTCCATATCTATTTTCTTTGTTTCACCTCTCTTTCTGTCCTCTGCAATAACTCCTGGAGACCTCCAGAAGGCCTCATATTTGTCTTCCTCTTCTTCCCATCTATTAACATGATCAGCAATGAAAAGATCACTGCAATATTCATCCCTCATTTTTTAGGCTTTATAGTTAATATCCTTCAATACAATTATAGGGAATTCACACCTTGCAGAAGCACTATTTCTAATCACATAGGACAGTTCATTATGTTGGTTAAACTCTTCCTGCACTTTTCTTGCAATATTAAGAAACAGACTGGAAACAGTAGAAAAGTCTGAGTAACTGAGAAGGAAAGACATTCTTATGCTTTTTTTTCAATTTGTTTAAAAGACCTGGGAGAAAATCTCCACATATCTGTATCAGAAACCCGTCATCTCTAACCTTTCAAATGCTCATGTTTATGAGGCATTTCAGTAAAACCAAAAGAAAGATTTGATGCTTTTTTTCTGAAGAATAAAACTACAAAAAAATCAGGCATTCTTTATATGCCATAAGGAAGGTAAAGGTGTTGTCTGTCCTCCCCCCACCCCCTAATTAAATGCACTCCCATGAAGCTGCTCTCAAGACTTTTCACGGAAAAGCTCATAAAAAGGTTGCATGGGACTGGTTTATAGAGGCAGGGCAGTTACAACTGTATGTGCCACTACCCCTGAAACAAAAGAAAGAGCAGGGGATCAGTACGAGTCTAGTTCTGTACTCATTTGAATCCTGTGATGTTTAATGTTAAATAGAAATTATTAAAGAAAAAAGTTGTGCGAGGCACTGCATACAGGCAGACATTGTCTTTAAGAGCTTTCAAACCAAAGAGAAAAGACAGCAAAGGAAGGTGATGGCAAGTGCCTTTCCCAGGATCATGCACAGTAGGTCAAGTAGCTGACCCAGGAGCAGAAGCCAACTTTTTGGCCCAAAGCAGGCATTCATAACCTGTTCAGGAGAGCCAGTGGCTGCTAGCCTTCAGCATGGAAACATTCTCAGGGTGTGCAGGTTTGGGGATGGAAGTGCTGTGATCCCCACAAGTACTCTGGAGAATATGAACTGTAAAGGATCGATTTCTAGCTTCATGATGAGACACAGGGATCCTCGCTCAATGCAAAAACAGTCGAAACCTATCTTAATTAACATACCAGGTGTCGCTCTGCAGGCCAAAATTTGGCAGTTCCCTTGTGAAGGGTTGAAAAGGAGGAGAGTTTTATCTTGCACAGACAAGGAGCTAAGGCCTGGAGAGAGGTGTTAGAGCAGTGGGTGTTACAACGCAACGCAGCTATCCAGTGTCCTCCGCAAGCACACCTCCCTTGTTTAACTCCCCATCAGAGCTGCACACCAAGCTGAACTCCATCCGCTCCATTTCATATCCCTTCCCTTATAAACCTTTATTAAGGCTTTATGTTACACAACTATCACCGATACAAAACTATTGCATTTAGGCTTCCAGGCGACCGAGTGCATTAAAACTCCTTGCGTGGAATGGCAGGAACCAATTCCTCATTTTTACTGGCTGGGAACTGAACCTTAATAGGCCACAGAGCACAAAACTCATAAACCACTGGAGTAAGGGGAGGTGGAGTGAGGCGGGGGGGGGGGGAAAGAGGGAGGAGGGGGAGAAGTTTGTTGCTGAGGTTATGAAATTATAACAGAAGAAAACAAAAGATCTGAAGTACAGCACAGTGAGGAATTCTCTCCACGCATAGTGGAGTTAACCTTGCCACCAACGCCCAGCAGCTGGAGGGGAAACAAATAAAGCAGGACCGTGCTCCTAACAAAAGAAAGCATCACTCCTTGACACTGGAATAGTAGCAACCCTCATCTCCAGCCCTCATGCTTCTCAGGAGAGGCTTTGGATTGCTGGCTCAGGCACAAGATCCCTTTGCCTAGCAACCGGTGCAAAGTCCGTCTGTTAGCTTGGCCTACAGTCACTTCATTCTTCCTTCCTCCCTTTTCCATGAACAACACCAGGTCTCCTGGCTTGTTTGTCGGACTTCAACTCCATGCAACTTTAAGCCCATCTTAAGAATGCCTTTCTCCCATATCGAGTTCAGGAAACACAGTGGTTTGCACCTTAAGGTTGGGGCTTTCTCTGGCAGAAGCTCTCTTTCTGCTCCGCATCTCTCGAGTAACAGCTGATAATGCAAATGCTGTTTTATCCCATTCTTTTCACCTTTTTCTGCTTTTACAGCCCTTCGCTAGGAAGACTGCAGAGGAGGGAGCACCACCTGCTTTGAGAACATGCCTAGTGCAATAGATTCATCCAGAAGGCACCAGCCACTGCTGCGTACACAAACATCTTTTCCTGTCTGATTTTGATGTAAAGATGCCAATTTCTGCTGATGGAAACACAAATTAGGGGCAAGAGTGTTTTTAAAGCAGGATATGGGACAAAGCAAGAAAGTAAATGATATCTGGAAGCTAATTGCTGCAGACTGTTCTCCACAGTATATATCAGATGCTGTAAATGTAGAAACAATTCTGCAGATTGGAGAAAAAGTCAAACTTTGAACATATTCCAGTTAAATTAAATTCTGCAGCCACTTATTTTGATGCTGAAACAAGTTACTGTCAGGATCTTGCCACGCTGTGTCACTCTGACCTGAACCACAAAGGGCCTGGGATGATGCTTCTTCCTGGAACAGCAAAAAGTCATTTCACTTGCTCGCCCAAGAAAGGAACTTATTAGGAAATTAAACAAGCTGAAATGCATGAGACAAGCCTAGTAAACACAATTGTGCTCCAGTCAGCATCAGAAGGTCTGGCGGAACTCCAAAAGTTGAAGCAAGTTAGTCCCTGCATCCGGGTTGCTTCAAATCAGAATGGAAGATAATCACCCATTTCAGGCACCAGAGGGATATTTACTTAGTGTATTCTGACTCTGAAAATGGAAAATTACCAGATATATGACAGCAGTTACCTTCCAGAGCTCAAAGTTATCCTAATGCCACGCTTCTAATTACAAACCAGAATCATAACAGCAAGGGCCCAAAGGAGCCAGATTCTAGCAGTAAGCACAGTCCACCTCACTTAACCTCACCTTGGGACCTGTTTGGTATCACATCTCAGCTGACCACTGAGAATCCTCTCCTCTCCATCATCACCAGACTCCTTTTTCAAAGCATGGCATATTTTCCCCACATCTTTTAAACCTCACAGAAAATAAGTTTCAATTGCAAAGTCTTTGTGGGCAGAGGGAGAGGCTTCTGAAACCAAGGAAGAGTTTTTTGGATTTTTGTTTTTCTCCTGGAAATAGTTTTCATTTTAAAATAAAATGCCATTTTCTCCTGGGAGGGAAATTCGACCAATGCAGGGGTGATGCATCACAGATCAGTCACTGGGATGTACCAGGTAATGGGAAATCACACCCAGAATCCAGCCTGATGGCTGGTCTAAACATAGTGCTAAGAGCTGCTGCGTTCAGCTATGTTAACCCAAGAACAAGCACTGGCAGGAGAGAGATAGGCAATTGCTCTCATCCTGCTGGGTTGCTAGGGCAGCACCAAATTTTCTCATCAGAAAGCTTTTGTCTATAAAAAGGTAGAAGAGACAATGGTTTTTTAACATTTTTAATGATACCAAATTCAATTGAAACGAGCTACTTTGTCATCACAGCTTGTTATCGATTGCTAGCTGAACATTCTCGGCAAAACTGGGACGAGCAAGAGTAAATCTTACATAAAAAGCACGGTTCTATTGATTATAGCAGCCGCCACTGACCCTCCACTGAAGCAACAACCAGCTACTTTAATAAAAATGTAGTCCTCCAATAGAGAGGAACCCATCTGCCTTCCAATCCACTCTGCATCATACTCTTCTGAACGCTCCTGAGAGAAAGCAGACCAGTCCATCCCCCTGATAAAACACTATTACTATGCAGTGACACCATCTCACTTGATTTAAGTACATCTGGCATTTTCAGGTGTAATGCCTCAAGCAATAATACTAAAAAAACAGAATAACCCTAGTTACACCCTCTGGGAGTTGCATGTGTGTGAACTAAGTAACTTAGAGTTCCTATTTCCATAGTATCAAGGCTTTACATTCTGTAACGCATTTATCCTCCTACCACCCCAGGGGAAGGAGAGGTCAGTACAGCTCCTCTTGCCTTCCCAGTGATTATTTAGATCTTCACTTTCTATTCCATGGGAGTTAGACGCCTGAATATTTCTGGGCTTAAGACTGAGACTGGGTCAGGGTCTTGCAGGAAGACATTGATATGGTTTGGCCAAGAACTGGGTTTCACATCAACCACACAACAGACTCCAGGCTCTGCGGAAAGCCATTGGGTCAAACTGTGAGCATTATAGCAGGTGTCCCTAAGGCTATGGGGATTTTTACCTTCATGCAGCAAAACACAGCTAGGAAGTGACACACAGCTCTCTCTTCTGCAGGCACTTTCTGTCGTATGTGTTTCCATTACCACCATCCATGCTGCCACATCACCATGCACTGGGAACTTCTAGGCTAAATATGGTGAAGAAGAGGCCCAGAAGCACCCACTGCCATGCTGAACCCTTGTCTTTGCCATTGTCCTCCTCTTCCAGTGTTAGGCTTGGATCTAAGAGCCTCTGCCTCTACAAGGGGTCAGGAGAAGAACTTTGGCAACCCCCCCCAGTTGCCCATCCTCCTCACACTCTCCTCAGCCCTGCCTTTTGCTCACTGGACGCATTTCAAAAGAAGGACAAGGGCAGCATGCAAACATATGGATTCAACCTTCCTTTCTTGGACAGAGCTGGGACGGTTTGGATTCAGTAAATAGAAGAGGTTCAGAAGACCACTAGGGGTGCATGGACAAGCAGGGCTGGACTCTGATCTCACGGACAGTAAACCAGTGAAATGCCATAAGGATACATGACAGCAAGGAGATAGGTGGAACAGGGAAAAAATCTGGAAAAATCTGTACAATTCCCATTCTTTCTTAGTGCTGTAAAGCAGAAGCAATTCCAACCAAACTGCTGGAGCCCAAGGTAAAAGGGACATAGAGATGGAGCAGAAGCTGGTGGGGGGTTCAATTCCCTCCAGTTATATCCTGGACCCTCGCACAATAAAGGACACACGTAGCTTCTGTATGGCCATGTGACGCTGGGGATGATAGGGCCTCTGCTCAGCAAGCTGAGGAGTTAATAGAAACAAAACAAATCCCCTTTATTTGCCTCAGGGTCAAGGGTCAGTGTAAGTAAATCATTAATTAACAGGCTGGCGCCTCAGTGCTATTGACAAGGTTTTGTGTACACAGTGGGACTGTGGCACCCCCTGCAATTAAGCAGGCAGTGAACTTTCCTCCTCCTGCTGTCTCCTGCTCAGCTTGAGCAGGCTCACTTACTCCCCTGTCCCCACGCAAAGCTTCTCTCTGCTCTTTCTTTGAGCACCAGCTACCAGCCACTGCCATGCTCACACTTCCTTCCTGCCCAGCAGACCTCTCTTCAGAAACCAAGCCTCCTCCTTTCTGTTGCTCTCTGACTTCATGTAGCACCTGCTCATTTTAAAAAACTCCCTGGCTACGAATCCATCAACATATGCATTTATTTTACCTCCATGCTCAGGCAAAGTTACACCTATTATCTCTGTCTAAAGAACTCACAGATGCTTGGTGATGACATGTCAGACTTAAAACACTAGTGTCTCAGAGGGGAAAAAATTTTCTTCACCTCTCAGCCCCTAGATTTTAGTATAAATCTGGGATCCTAATATATCACTAATGACACCTGGATTTTTTTTTCTTCTTCTAATCAAAGCAAGTCTGTTGACAGCCTGACTTCCATACCAGCTGGGAAATTGCCACATGAAACCCAGTCATTTCAGAGACTGAGTAGTCACAGGTCATCTTAATAATCAGGCCTACAGCAGTGGAGCTGCTAAGAAATTTGTCTTCTACTCTTCTTTGCAGAGGTGTCTCCTTTCTCTAGGTTGATTTAGGTTTCAGTTTAGAAAGGTGTTGGCCTGCTGTCTGAAAATCTGGGGTTGATAGCACAGACCGACTTTCTCAGAGCTACAGCACATTAAGATCAAGACTGGCTTCAAAGCTGAACTTGAGTCCCAGAGAACTTCAGCTGGAAGCCCAAGATGAGAGCTCATCCTTCACAAACCTGGAATCAAGCATCCACTGGTGTTATGTGATGTGACAGCCCAAGCTTTTCCAGTTCCCATGCTAAAAATCAGAGATCGTCTTGGCCAAGTTCTCATATATATTAGTGCAACTACTGATCAAAAACAATTACAGAAGCTCCTCTCTATTTAAACACTTAAACAAAAACATCCAGACAGCCACCTTCTTCTATTTATGAAGCATATTATTTTCATGTCCTCTTAAAACCTTTGACACGGCAAAAGATAAGACAGACATGAGAAACATATCCTTAACACATTAGGACCTCAGATATCTCCCTGCCAATTGCTGTCATGTTAGTCTGATTTCCTCCACTACAGGTTGTCCCCCTTTTTTTTTCCGATCTAGAAAAATCCAAGTAGGTGACCAGCCATTTTTACATCATACCAATAAGAAATTGCTCCTGTGAGGAAAGAGCACAAGTAAAGGTCCTGTGGAGCAAAGGTATTAGCTTTCTGCAGCACTTTCTAAAGGAAGCCAGAACAAAGCCATGGTCTGTACATAAACACACTTTCTCTTTTCCAGTTACTCTCTTCTCGCCCTTGGATGTTGTTACCATAATCAAGATACCTTTTCCACCCTGGCAATCTTCCTTTCTCTACTCCACCTACACAAAGAGAGCATACTGGTGAAACTGGCTAGTGATTCTGCTCTATGCAGCACACTTGTGGATCGTGCTTCCTGGCCTTTCTGTCATCAAGATGAGGGTTGAGGGAATCAATCCTTTCCTCCCCTCTTTCAGAGCATCCCATTGGTATTTGTGCTCTTTGCCTCTTCACACCCAGTTCATAGCCCTTGCGGTAGTTACGTGAAAATGCCACTCCGAACAGTCCCTGAATCCAATGGATGTTAAAAGCAGAAAGCTGCTAGCAGCCAAATTAACAGCGCATAATTAGTCTCATGCATAAACCTCTTAAAAAAGTACAGGGCACTTGGTGTCAAGATTAGACAATTAACTTTGTCAGAGCACAGGAGAATGCGCTGAAACGCTTACATTTGCAACGTAGTATTAAGTCTGCAGTTCTCACCGGGAGTCATGTGAGTAAATACTCTAGGTCAAAGCCTTGACAGCCTTATTTAGATTTTGCTCACTTAGTGCAGGCTCTGCTCAAGTAAAGACCACATATAATCCAAGGAAAGACTTCAGAGTTTGGCTCTGTGTTTTGACAGCCTATAAAAGAGTGACTGAAGCGTAAGCAGGATCAGCAAAAGTAAGCCCTTCCATATACACAACGCTGTCTGAAACCAATGCTGTTTTACACACTAGCCAAAACACGACTGTTTACTGCAGCACATTCTGCAGTGCTCCAGCCAGCTGAGCTTTAAAAGCATCCCAAACTGGGAAAGGGCTTCTACCAATTCCCTTTATTGATGCCACATCTCATCATAGGGTGACCCATCAGCAGTTCATATCCATGATCGAATGGGCTCTTTCCCTGGGGAGTGGCAGGCCCAGGGAGATTAGCACCTGTCTCTCTTCTGTTTATCACTGGCAGGTGCTTAAGAGAAGCAAGATATCAGCTTTGCTAAAGCAAACTAAGCTCCCACAAGATAAGATGAATGTGTTGGGCCACAGAGCTAACTCTTGCTCAGGAAACAGAGCAAAGGATTCTCCATTTGCCTAACAAAGATGGTTTTGTGAGCTAATAGGAGGAACACAATAACTCATTAATATGGTGATTATTAAGACATAGTGTACAGTGAGTCGGAGAAAGCCTTCTGCAGCACAAGAGAGAGGATTTTACTAGCTCTGTAAAATCTGGGGACCTGGGCAACTTCACTGGCAAGAACAGCCAGGCAAAAACTAGCTGTGTTCCAGCTAATCCCAGAGCTGGAAGATCAAGGGATCAAGGGCAGAGAGGTGGATGTGAGCCAGCTCTGAACTGAAGGCAGACTGGTCACATTCACACAGCACCTGAGCTAACCCACCTCCCCCCCCCCCCCCTTCTCCCCAGGTAGCACTCTGTGCAGCTTGACACCATCAGTTAGATAGCTGGATCTCTGTACTGTATTCTGTTTTGCAGAATGTAAAAATCTGTGTAAATACCAGATACTAAAATAACTTTCATAAGTAGCAGGTCTAGATACAACTATTGCAGGAGTCTTTCAGGACTGAAGAACCTGGAGTTTATGAAAGGCAAGAAAACAAGGCAAGAACTTAACTGCTAGCTCATGGTTTCACTAGACCATGTAAAGGCTAGGAGAGGATATTATCCTCACTGTATGAGTAAGGAATTGGGGGGGGGGAAGATAATCCTTGATATCACTTAAATGTTTCTAGACATCTACAGGAACACATGCTCCTTTTCTACAAATTACCAGGCAAGTAGCAACAGAACAGTACAAAGGTATCCCTCATTTAGGCTGAAAGAGGCAGAAGTTTAGCACAGTGATGCTGCTTCTTGCACCACTGAAGACTCCAAGTCTGCACAACTTACAGGCTTTGCAAAAATATAAAACTTACAGATACTAGACAACTTGCCTGACACCAGAAAGGAAATGTGTGTCAAAGCTCTCACCACCCATGCCGCTGCCTAATGTCTTTGTGAAATGTGCATAATCCTTTAACACAGTAAAAGTAGATGGTATTTGGCCATCTCTAGTTTAGGGAAAAAATAGTTCCTGGTGAATTTGTTTAATGTAAATAAACCCTCTATTTATCTTTGTCTGCTAATAAATTCATACATTATTAGAAAATCCTTTATACAAGAAGACCCACTGAGCTATATCATCTCATTTTAAGAGATTTCCTGTTGGTGGAATACAAAGCAGCCACCTGCAATCGCCTAGTGCTTGAAAGGATTTAAATAAACACACACAGATAATTAGATCAGTTAACCTTGCAAATTAAAACAAGCACATTGCATTATCTCCAGTTTATCCTAAAAGAAAATATGAAGTTCCTTCAGATAAATAGTTTAATAAAGACAGTGAAGAGCTTACAAAAGCAGCGTAATGCTAAGTCTTCTAAGCATGTGGGCTAATATGATGAGAACTCGCTTACTTACTAGATTCACATTGGAGGAATGGCTACCAGTTTATATAGCAGTGGGATCAGGTTTAATTCACAGGCCATGTCATCAGAGCCATTTCACTTAACAATAGCCAGGTAGCCTAAGCCATTGCTCCTGGTTCACTCTCTATCCAGTGGTAAAGTAGGTAGGGTGACTGGCCCAGTTCAATCGCTACTGTCCCCTGACTGTAAGAGAAACCCAGATACCTAACCTTCACAAGGCTGAAGTTCAGGCAGATGAATCATACCCACGGTCACAAAATGCCACTTTGACTCAGGCATCCACTTTCCTTTATTAAGGTAAAAATTGTATTTGGGGTGAACTCCCTTACACAACCATAAAGCTAAGCACAGATCATTTGTCATGCTACGGAGAAAATATCCAGACTGAGAGTTGCTGTAGCAGCTGGGTGACACCAATTGTCCATTAGTATCAGCATGCCAACTTGGGTCATGGTAGGTCACCTACACGCAGAGAAATTTTCCTTGTGGTCAGCAGCTTCAGTGTGCAGCACACAAGGTACTGCAATGATGGCCTACTAGAGTCAGTTTGCTAGCAGACATCATCTGCCTCCTAGGACCACACATGATCAGGGCTGGCCAGAAAACTGTCACTTGATTTCACAAACATTTCAAGGCTTTGAAATTTATATTTCTTCTATGAAGAGACCAAAATTTGAAAAGAAAAAATATCACTGCCTATTATCCAGTGCTTATACAGGATTTCAGAGAAGAGTTTTCTGCTGGTTTCAGAGCAGGTTTATTTATTGTTTTTTAATCCCAGATCTCATCAAAACAGGATAAACAGAATGTCTTGGTCAGAGTGCTGTCCTGGATCTGAGACACCATCATAGTAAGAAACACACTGAAAGCAATACCCTTTCAGAAAACATCTCGGTGCTTTCCAGGAAAAAACAACAATAGTTTTGTTGTTTGCTTATTTTTCATTGGCTGTGCTCATAAGGCTTGGCAGCACCTTATGTTTTAACAGGAGAACAAATGGTCCCAATTTTACCAGGAAACTGGACCTGCATTGCAGATCTCTCACACAGGTAGCTCATACAATGACGTTTCACAAGTTAGGCACCACACACTGGTCTGAAGTGGTAGATGGTTGGTCTCATAGCAGGGAGCTGCTCTTACCAGCAGTGGTTCTGTCACTGTTGCTGATGGCACTGGTTGTCATGACCGAAACTGCTAATTTACCAAAAATGGTTTGTGAACCTCTGCTAACTTCAAGGCTAGTCTGAAGACTTACAGAGAAGTGAACTGGTGCCCCCACCAAGCAGCTATAAAGTTTAAAGTGTGAACTTGCTGCTGCATCACCTAATTTGAGTTACTGTGTCACATGGGCCACTAAAGTTCATAAAAGTATTACCAGACCTAACAAAAAGTGGCACTCATACAATTAAACTTCACAGAAGGAGACAGAACTGAAGGGACTACAGGGACTGAACTTATTTTTATGTTTGGGGTGCATTTACATTGCACACCAAGCACATATCAGAATCTCAGTTTGATCTTCAGGCTTGTTTCTGTACACATAATGAATCTTAAGTCCAGGCTTGATTACCCACTGCCCTGGGTTACCAAATTATTCTGGTTAGCCTAGCAAACAAGCCCAAATTTGCATGTACTGCTCTGCAGATAAATCCACCAGGCTGGCACAGAAGAAGGTCATGGCCTTGGGAGTGCATCCCTTAATGCCACAGGCTGTACTATACTGCCCTGTAAATAAACACAGAGGGCTTAGTTACCAAGGCTATCCACTTCTGCACCTTTTACTGGAACTTAAACATTAAGGAGAAAAAAATAACAAAACAAAAAACAACAAAAGATCATAGCAACAGAAAAAAAAAGCACCCCCAGATAATCTGTCTGCTACAATGTAAAGCAACAGATCTTCCCTCATTTATTTTAGCCCCCACCTTCTGCTGCAGATCCAGCACAGAGTCCTCGACTTTCATTTCAGAAAGTGAAGCTGCTAAGCAGCTACCAAGTGACCTTTGCCTCTCAGATGAGTATTTATGGCAGGCAACACATACATCAACAACAACAAAAAGTTTCCCCAGTAACAAAAATGTTTCTGCCAGCAATGTATCTTTTACAAGCTTGCAAGCTGTACCAAGAGTCTAATAATCAGATTAAAATCACATCAAACTATGTTGGGAAGTCAAGGTGAAGGCCTTTGGATTGTTCTCATGAATAGCCCTACCCAGTCCTACCAGGTGATGATAAATTCAGCTTTTTGCTTGGTTGGTGTTTTTCAAATTTATTTTAAGGACTTACAGTTTTTAAAAGCCAAAAGGTGGGAAAACAGTTGGTGTTTTAGCAATTCTTGCCAGCATCTGACAATAGTGAAATAGTTAAGAAAAAATAGGTGATCTCTCCTGCGCAGGGGTGATTTGGTAATAAACACCTGACCTCTCTATGCCACTTTACAGAAGAGATCAAGAGCCTTGTCTTCCTTTTACAGGTGGAAACCCAAGCCTTACAGAGGCAAAGTGACTTGCCCAATATCATTCACATTTCTAGCAGTTAAGCTACAAACAGAAGTGAAACTTCTCAAGTCCCAGGATAGGATTGTACTGCCTCCCAGGGCCAGTGGAAACAAAATTATCAGAGAGGTTTTCTGCTTCTGTCTACTCAAGAGGAATGGTCCGAGCTTTTCAGTTGCTAAGCACAAAGAGAGATGCTGAAGTCTCGGTGCTTTATTTCCAGCTCCCAAGTGTCTGCCTCAAATCTGGCTTGAATCTTTCATTTCCACATGGCACGCCACAGTCCATGGGTAGGTGCTTTCCCCTCCTTACAGAAAGCCGCCTGAGAAATACAGCCAAACACTAACAAAAGAAACGGTCATCTATCAAGGTGGATTATCAGATGTGAGGACAGGATTTCAAAGTGTTAATATCTGCTTTGCAGATTTAAGTAACATTAAAAAAAAAAACGTCCAGATGTCTGTTTCCACAGAAGAGGTAACTGAGGTGAGCAGCATCCAGCCAGCCTAGCTACAGTTGAGCATCTATTCTGCAAAGCCCTACCCAGCTTATTGTAGCAATGCAATAGCAGCCTGTGCATCTCTCCACAGCACGGGGAGGCAGCACTTACTTTCAAGGCTCAAACCAATCAGGTTCATTCAGATCAGCAATTCAAATAATTTAAGCAACCCAGCTGATTTTGCACAAAGCCAGTTTGGGGACATTCAGGTGAGATGCTCTCCTCACAAACAGGACAAAGGAGCAATAATTTCATTCACCCTTACCACTGAAGTTCAACTGAGGACAACTGCTTGCGGCCCGTAGGATTGTGCACCCGCGTTCTCTACATTATAAGAGAGTCAGTTAACCATGGGATAAAGCCTATGCTGAATACAGCAGGGGAACTGCAGGATTGTCTTGGACATTTATCAGCATGACAGCAATTTACTTTGCACACTCTCTGGCCTTTGTTAGCCAAACCAGCTAGCCTAGAGTTAAAGCACTAAGCTCCAGCAAGGGAGTTTAAGAGCAGGCAGGGTAATTGCCAAATAAAGAGGCAGAGATCAGTGAGCTCACACAACAACACTGCAAGGCCAGAACATCACACCTGCCTTAGCTTAATCTAAAAGTCAAATCAAATAACTGCGTATTTCAGTTAAACTTGCATGTCTGCCACCACCAAACCCATTTCTGAGAATATTCACCTACCCGCACAACTCCCACCAGCTTCCCAGTACAGGAAAAACAGGTTCCTCGGAAATAAGAGATCTATCTTTAGAAAAATTCAGAGAAAGCCAGATAAGCCCTCTCTCCCTTCCCCCATCTGTTTTTAGAAAGGACACTACAGAACCCTCATACAAAAGAGGAGTTTATCAGAGCCTCATGCCATTGACTTAGATCTATTTCCAGGAAATCCAGGTGAAATTTTATCACCAATTTCAATAGGAGCAGAATGAAACAGATGCTGAACATATATTTAAGAAAAATCTACTCATTGGCTATTTTGTACAAAATCATCACGCTACTCTTCTACCCACTGCCAGAAAATCCAATCTATTTTTTCCCTGCCCTCAGTACTAAGCTGGGTTCTCTGCACAGAACTGAGTCATTTCTGATTGACTAATCTGCAGAGAGATATCAAAACACCAGCAGACAAAGCCTGAAGAGCCTTCCCCCAGAAAAGCAAAATTCTGTTCTCACTTTCAGAAAGGCCCTCATTTTTCCACACAATCACTTAATCCTGTGGGCTCCTGAGATGACATCAGATGGATGCTAGTGGGACTTCACCGCATGCAGAAGCCACATCTCCAACTAAACACAGTAGCGTGGTTTGCAAAGGCACCAGTGATATACCAGCAGATATACTACCATGTATGCTCCAGCCATATGCAACTGGAGGTATCATCTTTCTGTAGTATAGCCCACAGTCTCCAAAGTTTCCATGGAGCTCTCCACCTCCCCAGGGGCAAATCGGTTCCTCACATCATTACAACCCTACCAAATGGTGTTTCCCCAGTGGGCACAGCAGAGCACTCTCGGGCCTGAATCACGTAGAGCCTGTGCAAACTCCCATGGACTATTGCCAAGCATTATGAAACGGCTCATCCAGCCCAGCATCCTGAGTTTCAGCAAGGAAATTGGCAGCCAGCGAGAAAGATGCCTCAGCAACCTCAGTAGTGCAAAGCAGTTTTAGATCTGACCAGTGGAAAGATTTGCTGGTAGTGATGAATAAGCGTGTGGTGGAAAGTTATCAGTGTTTCCTGTGCCAGCCCTTTGAGGACTATGCTGAGCTGGTCCGGACAGTCTGGGTCACAATCTAGAGAGCTTACTCTCTAGAGAGTAAGTGACTCTAGAGAGTTTAATATAAACAGGATTTTACCAATTTCTCCTCCTGTTAGTCCTCCCTTTCCCTACTGAATGGCATTTCAGCACTTTTTGATATATTTCAGTTTTATGGGGTCCTCTTTCTTTCAAGTCAGATTTTTTTTCATAAATTTAAATCTTACTCAGAACTATGAGCAGTATTTTCATGTAAATGAAGCTGTTTTCATCAGAAGAAACAGTTCCTGTGTACTTTCGAATAAGCTTTCTATAACACTTACTTTGATAAAGAGATTCTGATAAAACTATGAATGCCTTCATTCCAAAAAAAGTTGATTTTTAACCGCATTTAACAGTATCATTTTAATATTTCCCATAAAACTTTTTTCTAGATTTCATGTTGACTGTGATTCTTTGATACTAGACAAAGATGTGAGATTACGATAGAGGTGAATAGGTGATCCATAGAATGGATTTCAAAAGTGTATTAAAATTTAGATAAATTTACTGGAGTTCACATCAAATCCTTCTATGCCTCCAAAGTATTTCACACATTTCCTTATATTAAATATCATACTTGCATGCTATTTGTTTTGCATAACCAGTTCATGCCCTGTGGAAGTTTGGTTTCCTTCCTCCAAAAGCATAAATTCACAATTATTTTAGTAATTTTTATCAGGGTGTATTGCTGCACATGCGAGTTGCCTCATCAGCTATCTGTAATGACAAGCTAGGACTGCTCTTGTGAAAGAAATTTAATCCCCAGTGTAGTTTACTTTGTGAAGCACTGGAGAAAAGGTTTGAAGGAATTAACTTTAGGAGAGAAAGGTACAATGCCCTGTAATTTTGAGTATATGCTGATTAGAGAAGTTTGCCTACTGAATGTCTCATCCAGACCAAAAACCAAAAAAACTCTTTGGAGAGGGACTAGCGCCTCTTCACTTCAGTTAAGATAGAAAATATATGTTATGTAACAGAGAAATTAACAGTTATTTACCCTGCACACATGCTAGCAGATGGGCCACTAAGACAAGTCGGCAGCAAGAGTGTGATCCCGTAACACAAGCAATCACAATCTGAAATAGGTCTGTCTATTCTACTTCCTGACCAACAACTCTTTAGAGAATGTATCATCTGCAATTTTTTCCACCTTCTAAGGGCCCATGTGCCAACTACTTGTACCCTAAGAAGCGCAGATGCTCAAAATTAGAGGAGAGATACTAGCTAGGAAAGAAATTCAGACTCTTCTGGCAAATAAACAAACACTGCTGAAGTGGGCATCAAGGGACGATTTCTAATTTTCTTCTTAAACACGATGTTTCATCTGCGTGCCACTTATGCAGTGACAGATAGAAGCACTCACTTATATCAGGGTGAACCAGAACAGCACCAAACCCAATAACATTACGAGTAAACAGTAATAAGCCTGAACTTAATTACTGAAAAAAGCTTTTTATTGATTCATTTTCAAATTTGAATTATAAGGGTATCAGGATTATTTATTGAAAAATATTAATTAGAAATTATTTTACCTTGCAAAAGTATGGATTTTTCTTGCATTATGTATTGGAAAGGAGTACTGTTTATTGTTTAGGCCCCCTACCTTTACATTTTCCTGACCTGATAGGAAAAGATAAAGAAAAAAATTATTTTCCAAAGCCCAAACAAAATTGTCTTCCAAAAGTAAATAAATTTTTTTTAACCAAATATTCTGAAAAATGAATTAAAAACAAATTGTGTGGCAAGGAAAGTAAGTTCCACTTGTTTTTTCAGAGTTCTGAAAATTAATGTGAATCTCTGCTAACGAGATTTCAAACTGCTTCTTTACATTGTTTTAAGTGCCTAAGTCACTTAACCTTTCAGAAAGCCTTCCAGAAGTCGGAAGAGATAGAGTGCAAAAGATCCAAGCTAGTCAGAAAACTGTATGTTAATACTTTTATTTTCAATGCATTCTTTTAAAGATATGCTTGAGGCCATGCAAATAGAAGATTCACAGGATGTAGTTGTCCACAGTAATAAGTACCCTGTATTGAAGGCCCTTTATCTCACTTTCAAGTCATATTCTATCCCCACCACCTACCTTCAACCGGCAGAAGTTATACTGAATGGCATTTTAAATAGCAAGAAAATTAAAGGGAAATAAAAGTCTTCAGATATTAAAAAAAGAAAGCTCACAGGCAAAATTATGTAATTCACCCATTCAAGCAAGTTTCTCAGACTTCCTGCTTTCTTACTTTTTGTGTTAGGTACATTTGTCCTCATGAAAGCTCTCTATCTTCTACTTGACACAGGAAACCAAACCTATAGCATGGCTATGTTAAATCTCTCTCTAAAGTTTAAAGAAAGCTCTGTTTTCCTTGTTCTTTCCTCTCAGCCAAAGAGGTTTTTTCTTCTTCTTCCCTCTTCTCTCTCTGTCTCCTTTTTCTGAAGAACTGGGGGGAAGGGCAGGAAAGAGTTTCCCTGTGAAATCAAAAGCTACCCCTGAATCCAGTCTGATAGGCTGCAGAAAATGCAGCTCAGAAATGTGTTTCTGACAGTGAAAGACCTTGTTTGTAACCATAAGGATTGCACGCAGCACATTGTTTGATCCTGGGAGGACTTTGATCTACACTAGCACCTCAAATATAGCAAAGGATGTCACTAGGCTTTGGAAAAAAGAAGGGAGAGGAAAGAAGAGAAAGCAAGTAGAGGTGTGCGGCATCAAACACAAGCCACTGAATTCTAGACGCGTTAGCCAGCACACGTAACTGCATTTCAGTCAGAGGAGAGCAAGCGTCACATCCCTGAAGGGAACTGTGTGTCATTTTGCACACCTACCCCAGCAACTGTCATTCAAGAAAAGAGGAGGTTTACTAAAAGCATCTCAGGGGCAGCTCTGGGCATGGAATGTGAAGGAAATAAGCCCCTTACCTACATGAACTGGCTTCAAGGCCTGTCATAAGGCATAAACAAAATGAATTAAAATTTGGTGGTCTCTCCTCCTTGCTCCAGGTGTCCACCAGAAGAGAATAAGGGTTGATTGAGATAACACACTCAAAGCATGCTTGAGAGCCAGAAGTAGCTTCTGATACATAAAACAGTAGGCAGATCAGGACTCATGGACCCTCATGCTGCTTTGGGCACTGAACCAGAACTGGGTAGGACAAGACATATGAGGAAATCAAGGCCAAGACCCACCACTAGGTATGCACAGGTCAGAAGTGGGTGCAGGTCCATGATAGCACACCTATTTTTCTGCTGTGCTGGATAGCACAGTCTAAAGCCACAGCAGGGAGTGACCCTCAGGGCTAAGGCAACACAGATGAGACATATTCTACATATAGGGCGGGTGCCTGATGGTTGTGCACCAGTCAGCAGCATAGCAGGCCTTAAGAGTGCACTGAAAGGAAGTTTATCTGGGACTCTCTTTCAGATTACTCTCAATATAAGCCCTTGTATCCTTCCCTCATCTCTTCTTAGGACAATGCTCGTTACATACATGCACACAGACAAAAAACATCCCCCTCTCCCCCAACATACAGCCTCCCCAAGAGATGATAGCAAGGAAAACTAAACTCTCCTTGATAGAAGCCGTCCTTCCTTCCTGCAATTCTCACCCAACAGGGGGAGAGGACAGATGTGATGAATTAAGATGATGCAAACGCTCTATCTTTTATCTGTACTCAGAGATGCTAGAGCAGAAGGGCAACTTTGAGGAGCCACGCTCCCTGCTAACCAGCTTCCCCCTCTGCGCCCTTTGGTGAGATGTGGTGGAACATGATAAGCAACTTGTGTTATGTCTTGGAGAGAAGCAGAGAAGAGAGAAGTGAGGAATACCTAATACAATGCAGAGGCTCAGTACAGTGACAATAGTCTCTATTATTCTTGACATGACCCTGATACAAGTGTGGGGCTGTTTGTAGGATGCTGCTTTTTATTGAAAAGTATATCTGACCCAAATTTTATTACAGATGTCAAGTACAGTATGGAGAAGTATAGCATGCATCTAAGAAATTCTCCTTGCATTTTCTTCTTTTTAAAGTAATAGTAAGAATGTCACTCTTCCCTTATTTATTTTCAGGTCAATCATGAAAAAGAGGAAAGAGACGGCCCCTTTCTGAAATGCAAGAATCATCCTGAACCATCACCTTATATTTGAAGAGAGCTTTTCCCTCCCAACAGTTATCATCCTTTGTCAGCATCATAGAAATGTCTAGGACACTGCAGTCAAAAGCAAGGGCTGTCAGCGCTAAACACTGTACACAAACACAGGCACACATGAAACAAATCCTGCTCTGGAGAACTATAAGTATCTAATAAGCAAAGGAGTGATAGTGGGGGAAGGTTAATTAGCTCTGTTTCATGGGTAGGATATTGAGACGAAGTTAAGTTCATTGACTATTGTCCATTGCTTAGGTAAGTACTACATTTAGGTTTCTCCCAATCCTGAATCATTGCTTCTAGCCCTCAAGACCACACTTCATTGCAGGTCAGTATTTCTTCACTATGTCTTCTCATGGCCCCATTTTCGCACCTGAGGAAGACAGAGGAGTCTAATTTTCAAATAGACAACTTAGGAACTGTCAATGTGTCTTAGCGAAACCCGAGGTCAGCAACATTAAACTCACAGGCTGTATGTCTAGTCCCCTCTTATTACAGCGTGTCAAGACATGATAGATTATAGTCCTCTGAAAATCAATCAGGTCTGATATTTTGCCTCAGAGGTCCATACAAAAATCTCCACCCACTCAAAAATAAAAAACAAAAAAAAACCCCCAAAATTGCCGAAACCAAAAAATCTTATCATTTGAGGTATTCTCCTCCTCTGTCTCAGGCTGAGGTTTCAAATTTTAAAATTGGAGGGGAGGAGAAAAGAAAGGAAGTACATGTGCAAACACTTTCTTCAAATAGCCAAGAACCTGATGAGCAAGAAACTTAACTGGGGTGGGGAGAGGTGAACCAGGGCCAGTTCTGTTCTTAATTAGGTAGGGCATGGATTCATACCTGGCTAGCTCTACATGCCAAGCAAATGCCATGCTTGCCTGTTTGGGTTGATTTCTGTTTTTCCAGCTCCCTTATTTAAATCAAAATTTTCTAATAGATCCAAGATGTCAGTCTCAAATAAACAGTTAAACAAAATGACAACAGGTCCCTCAAATGGGTCTTGAACTTACATTTTCTAGAGAAAAATGCTTCTATTAAAAAGAAAAATCAAATATAAGCCCCCATGAGAGAGCTCCAGTCTTGTGTGTATTGAACACATTGTCTGTGCTAGGACAAAAAAGGGTAAGCCAGGCTATGAGCAGACAGAGCAGTAGGCCTTCAAGTCAAGACAGCAATGATGATTTCACCTAAATGTGGATCAGTATCTAAATACAGCATTTGGGAAGCTTAAGCATCCCGTATCAATGTTATCATTGCAAAAGTGAGGGAAACAGACCCACTTAAACTTAGGCTTCTTAAGGAGAAATCAAGGTTAGGAGTTTATTTACCTCAATCAAAAGAGAAAAGGATGAACCATTCATTCTGGTCACGTACCATTCCTCATAGATTAAAGAGTGATTTTGGGATGGCCAAATTGCTATATATGGTAACTCAAACTGCAGGTTGGATGAAGTGTATCCAGGTTTTTAGCAACTGGCTGAACTGGTAATTTTAAATGTGCTTGATGCTGAACAGGGTACCATGGACTTATTGGCTTAGAACTGTGCGTATCCCTGACCTGGCCTGCATTTCAGAAGATAAGGCCATTCACAGAAAAGCAGTTTTCTTTAAGTGGAACAAGAAAATTGAAGTACAACTTCTACAAAGCTGAATGTGGATACAAAGAAATAGAATAGGTGTACAAGTACATGAAAACAGTTATGCACTGAAGTAATCTGCAACTGGATGGTTGTGCAGTCACTATTCTGAATGAGGTTAGCTGAAAAGTTGCTTTAACCATCATTTCATTGAAGCAAGTCCTCCATTACTGATTTTTTTTTTTTTTTGGGGGGGGGGGTGGTCAGGAGACCAAACACAACTTTTTTTGATTACCAGAAGTGAGGAAAGAGCATGAGAGGAAGCAATAAAAAGATATTTCCAGGGAAAATTTTAAACATAAGGACAATTTCTTTGATGGAATAAATGCTTCCCTTTATTTAATCATTTTCTTTTACACTATTAAGTACACCTGGTACAGATCTGTTTTTATCTTAGTTTAAGTGCTTAAAAAATGAAGAGAGGAAAAGGGGGTCATTCACTGATTAAAAGGGTACTGGGCTAGGTTTCAAAGAGCTACAAGGTAGCATGTCCTCTAGTCTAAGTTCAAGGTTAGAGCTGGTATTAAAAGATGAAGCAAGTGACATCAAGAGGATTGCTGTAAAACCTGGCTCTTCTAACAGTGTCGGCTTCTGTTCAGAACTCTTGGCCTCTGGACAAGATACTGCAATTCAATAATAGCTAGCAGAGACTTTCTAGGACTCTCAAGGATGTTTTCCGGCATATAAAAGGAGAGACCTCCAGTGGCTCTGTTCTGTATCATCAAGCCACTACAGATAGGTGCAAGACTTCAAGCAACAGCTCAGAAGCAGTCCTGGCTGACTGGATGGGCTATGAATAATCATAATAATGATAATAAAGAGTGCTTGCACATCAATGCAAAAGAATGAGGAGCAAAGAGGATAAATGTGACTCAATCTTCAGCTATCTGCATGGAAAAGTATGATTAATAACTACAGAGGCTTAATGTAACCTCCTCAGATAACGAGTAAGGTGGCCTTCTCCGAGCCCTGATTATCCTCTTCTAATGGGCTTCATTTATTGTGTAAACTAATAACCAAGGCCTAAACACTGCACACTCCAGGGTCTGCAGGAAAAACGCTGGGCCCAAATGTGATTAAGTTGGTGAATATTGCTCAGCAACACAGGGTATTGCTTGGGGCGGGGAGGTGCAGCAAGAGGAGAGAAGGACAAGCAATATATCCTGCAAAGAAATGAGGCAGGAAGTAACAGGGATCTGCCGGTGTAAATCACCTGCCGTTCAACTGGTATTGCCCTGAGTTTTCAACCAGAACTGGTGGAAAGCCAGAATATAGCCCCAAGGTGCTAATACCAGGAAAGAGAAGCATTAGTAATGAGGGAACCTGATTGCAATGCTATCCAGAAAGTCAGCAGCAATGCCAGATCTGGAAAGTAACTCCAGTTGTCAGTCAGAGTTTCTGTGCTGGAGAGCAAAGAGGCACTCAAAGAAAGCTGGATTCCCCAAAGTGAAAGAGTTCAACAACACAACCCTGGCCCAGGAAAAAAGAAATGACCTTCCAGCTCCCCTGGCTGGATCTCTAAAGTGCAAGCACAGCTGAAGGGAGGCAGCTTTACAGGGCATCTAAAGAAAGAGAGTAAGATTCTGATTTGAGCTGCAGTGATGTAAACTAGCTTAAACTCTGCAAGACTCAGGAGAGTTCCTCTGAATTTTCACCCAGCAAGTGAGAGGACAGAACGGGAGCCTCCCTCACTGGGAAGCACATTTCTTAGCTGCGCAATGAACATCACATTAGATTATCCAAACTGAAATAATTGTAAATACCCAATTTATCTGGACCCGTTTGTGCTGTCTGCTTAATTGTTGCACTTCACTCAACAAGGACAATGAAATTAGTTTGGACAGGCTCACTTTAGAGACATTACCACTGTGCTATGGCAACTTGGGTTCAGAGCGCTGATGGAAAAGGTTTAAGGCTTAATAAAATAAAAATAAAGAGAAACACAGATAAATTTGGAACCTCCACTGAGACCTGAGACATTCCCTTTGATGAGTGTCACATCTGCATTTCATTACTAATAGTTTATTCACATTTGTAGCACCCACAGTATATCTTCCACAAACCATATGGAGCCCACAAATACACACATTCTCCCAGGATCCCCTCAGCAGCAGCCTGCTTATTTTTGGATGTGTTGTTCTGCTAGTGACATGCTATGCCCAGCTTTCCCAGAAGTGTCTTCGCCTCTCCCTTCTCAGGTGAAAATACATGCAACATCAAGCAATGCAAGGGTGCAGCTACTGGAAAAATAAGCTCGAAGCAGCAGGTTGTTACCACCAGAACGGTGAGTCTGCAGGATCCCCCTGCCCCTTCCCCCCTTGCAGAAGCAGCATAGACACAGAAATAAATCCCTTGTCTCTCCTCAGTTGCTCTAAGGAAGAACAGATCAGAGAGCATTGCATGAACCCTTCCCATACTGCCTCTTCTCCAGTGGCCAAAATGTGCAAAGCACTACAAAGCACATACACACTAAGTCTCATAGTTTCAAGAAACACTGGATTCAGAAGAAGCTAGCTCTACTGCTTATATACATGTAGTGTCTCAAAATGGGAGAAGAATCAGTAACCTAAGTCTCTCCCTTGTCTGGAAAGAATACATGATCTCCAAGGCAGAAGTAGTTGGGCAGCACAGTGTTCCTGCCTTGGTGGCTATAATCTAAACTCATTTCACCAGGCAGGCATTATGTGAACACAGGGTAATGTTTCCAGCAAATCTGCAAAGGAGAGGAGAGACAGCAAGGACAGACATGCAGAGCAGGATGGGATGGAGGAGAAAAGGAGACAATGCCCTTCAGCCAGACATGAGGTACTAGCATGACTTTATTGAGAAAGGACACTACAAGAGAACGTGAAAGACAGAGGCAAGCTCTCAGATGTTTACCAAGGAAGATCCTGACAGTGAGACTGATTATAAGTCAGCTTTACTTCAGCCGTAAGGAAAAAGGCCCCCCAAAAAATGATTCCAGTTTGCATAACCCTGGATGCAAAGTGCTATTACATTGATCAAAGCTATAAATGAAATCAGAAACTCATGCCATCATGTTTTATAAGATAATATTTTACCATGCAAAGTCTTTATAGTAACAAACATGATCAAGCCATTCACACAAGAGAAAAAAATATATATTCACTCCATCAGTTTGAATGAGCAACCCGAGCTTAGAAAGGATTAGCTAGAGCTGGACAAGACTTGCTCTGCCAAATCTGCCTACAAAGACAATGACCAAAACAATCTTTTGCAACAAGACAGAAAAATATGCAATGGAAAGCAGCAGAGGCTTTGGGGAGTGTAGCTTCCCATGCATAGGAGGAAAGGAAGGGAATAACTTTTAGTATCACAGAGTTCATTTTGAGCTGAAAGTATATGCATCTAGAGGTCAAAATCAGGTACAGAAATCAGAGGAATTGAAAGGCATGTGTTTTTAAAAGAAGGTATCTTTATTGAAAGAAGACTTTTTTTAAGGGGTTGCATGCTGGAAAGGGGAGGGGAGAAAGAGTATGGGAAACAAGATATAAGAAGGTTCCCATTAATAAGAAAAAATGGCAAATGCACATTTATTCTTTGAAAAATAGGTTAGGCTTAATTTTGTCCTTGTACTTACAGAAACTAATCAGAAAGATTTGACATTACTGGGAACCTGCCAAGTACAGCAACTCGTACATGCAGTGCCACTGTAAGGCTCTCACTGCAGCTACTCCACAGAGCAAAGTCACTTCAGATATCTACTTGTCTGAACTGACAGTGCAATCTCATGGCCAGTCATTCCCCACCATTTTCTCCCTGCCAAAACAAAAGCACAGCAGAAGTGAAGCACAGAAGCTAAATAGGTTGCATTATGTCAAGTCAAGTATGTCAAGTAAGCAGAGAGATGGGACAGGCTTTGCCACTCCCAAAGGATTTCAGTTCAGCTAATTCCTTAAAGGGTGTACTTAACTTTAAGCATGGTTTTAAGTTTAATGTACGAATCATGCACTTAAAATATTTAATGCAGGACACAGCTTTTTGAAAAGGTTTGTAGCCAGTGCCTCCATTTCTTGTGTTAAAGCTCACAGTCCATCTAAACTGTTTTCAACATGCACAGATATTCCTCGCCTAGCTAGCATACAAAGCATTAACAGTGTTTCAGCCAGAATTTAAGTCCTTATTGTGTACACTCCCAGGAATTATGGCCATGGACTGAAGTTGCTCCTCAGTGTTCAAGTCTGTGCTGTAGTGTTTTCATTGTTATTATACATGCTAGCTAAATTAAATCAGACAAAGACACACATCTCTAGGCTTCACATTATTTTGCCATTTTGGGGATACACATATACGCTTCAACTGCCACTCAACTTCAGTTCTTGCATATGGTTTTAAGAGTGACCGACACCTCCATGAATATCCGAGGGGTTTAAAGGCACGTACACACCACAAAGCAGCACAGAGCAAAGAGTACACACCAATGTAAGCCAAAAGTAGTACAGCTACCTCCAGTATACCTATAGTGTAGGCAGGCATTATTGCCACTGACAAAAGGCCAAATCAACATAGTCACATAATGTCTTCATCCAAGTGCTTCATTGATCCATAATGGAGGGACAGCTTAATACTGCAGAGTCAGTGCATGCTTCATTATATATACATATATATATACACACACACACATATATATATATTCACATATAGTGCAAACAGGTGCTTATGGAAAGGTTACCCTAGGAAAAAATGACTCCTGGACTGGTCACTGTGTGTATAGATACACAATATTATCCATGTAACATGGGATGAGAAACGGTGGTCTACTACTTGCGAATTCTTCCTGAGTATATCCAGTCATTACTTGAATCACTAGTGCAACATTACTGGAAACCCCTAGTGTTTAGGGTTGAGTAGTGTCTAATGGCTAGTACTGTTGAAACACTCGGCACTGACCACCTCCAGTTCCTATAAGTTCGGAGCTGAGACCTCACTCCAACAGAAAGCCCATGAGAGCTCTCTCATGGCCCAGCAGGTGTCAGGAATGCTCAGCATTTTGTGAGATCAGATATTCTGAGGGAAAGATTCTTGGTAGAAATTTGTTTCCTCATTTAGAGCTATGGTTCACGATGACATCATTTCAGCAGTGACAAATATAGCTGAGTCTGCTCTTTCCTATGCCACATAAATCCCTTGACCTCAATCAGATCATTGCTGATTTACACTTGTGTAAATGAAGTCAGAATCAAACCCATGGCATGCACAAATGTAGGCCAGAGTAAACATTACTCACAGACAAGAGACAATCCTTCAGAGGAAGGAAGAAAAGATCATTTTCATGCAAATATCCCTAATAATAAGGAACAAGAGATAGAAATAAGAGTATGAATGAAATGCAATCAAGAACTGCTCTGAGATTAGATTTGCTTCTAACTTTATGATGCTGCATCAGCTGCTCTTAAAGTAGCTTAAACCCAAAATTTGACCTACCTGAAATTTGTTATATATAGTTTTTCATCAGAGATCTGTGAGCTAACTCAATCTCTTGGCTTGGCTTTGAAGATAGCTGAAGGTGCTCAGTCACTTGCAGGATCTGAGCTGAGTTGATTGCTGTGTGCTATGAAAACGGAAACTTTTTTTTTTTTTTTTTTTTGCTGAGATCCAGGTTTGCCCTCAAATCTTTACACATTATCTATTTATTTATGCATAAACAGTGGCATTATGGTTTGGAGAACAGGGTCCCTTTGATGGGAGGTAAGCTTGACTAGCCTATGGGAGTTTACTGCTATGCATATAAATGAGACCATACATACAAATATGCAGAACAGACAAGTGAAAATATACAGCATCTCTTTAAAATGAAATACTTTGATTGCTCCAATCACAAGAAGTTGTAAAACTACCCTGAAGAATTAACAGCCTCAGTACATGCTAACTACATCCATCATAAATTCGTCTTTAGTTTCTGTTATCATATCACTGTCTCCTGGGACCCTCAGTCCTGTCATCATTTGCCCTTTATAATTTATTCAGCTTGTACTTGCCTGAATCCTTTCTACTTATCATTCATCTTTACAGTTGTACATAAAATTAGATTGATCCTCCTATGGCAGACATGTCAGAGAGAAAAGTTGTCATTGAATAACACATAAAGCAAATGAAGGTCCAGCAACAGCTTTTGTTGAACAGCTTAGAAATTGCCCTTTGAGATCCAAAAAGGTGTCAAATTGAGAGAAAGAAAATACAATATATTTAATAATTTAATTTATGCACACCCTTTTTGAATCCTCACCAAATCTGAAATACTATTGAGAAGCCTAGTTCACATTTTGCACATCTGAGCTTTGTCAGAAATCACAAATGTAATGAATACACCCGTCTCAGCTGAGATATAACAGCATGCATCCAACACACTGGTTCTGTCACAATGCTTGCACCATATCCTTTTGCTCCAGAGCTCTTTGGACTGGATGGCAGAGAGAGTTTACTTTGTATTCCAGAGGCTGCTGTATAGGGATATAGAAGCCAATCTTTAACTAGTGAAATGGAACTTTAATGTTTACCAAGCAGATAGGACCCAGGTGTTTCATCTCATCTGGTGAACAGAACAGCACTGTCAAACTACAGGGGTTTTTAGCAAATGGGAAGTGCATATGGTTTCCTCTCCCTCTCTCTTGTCCCCTCCTTTCCCCAAAGTAAGATCCAAAAATCTTTTGACTGTCTGGTCAGTGAGGAGGAGGAAAAAAAAGACAGACAAAAATCTTTAACTGTGACATTGACACCTAAAGATTTTACAGTACTAGAGAATTTCTACAGGACTGGTTTTTGCAAGTATCTTACCTCAAATCTGTTTTTATTCCTTTTCATCTTCATTTTTAACTTCAGAAAACAGACATGTTTCTCCCAAGGGAACAATTAAATGTGTTTTCTTTCAAAATCTAAAGGGCATGGTGAGCAGGCTGTGTGTTCAGCAGGCTACTTTAATCAATGGAACCCATCCAGCCTGCCACTGCTGACCAAATTGCAATTTACATTGGTAGAAAAAAAAAAAACTTTTGAAATGAGAAGGTGCGGGAATACCACACCACTTTTGGCTTAACATAGTGTGCAGGGTGATATGTGGTTTCATGGCTAACAAGCTTTTGGAAAAGCCTTTGAAACATTAAAAAGGACAGTAAGACTGTAAAATTATAGTAAGGTCTGCTTAAATGGGTGAAATTCATGCCATACATGCAGGACTCTTACAAGGTCTGTGTGATACTTGTGTCTCATTTAAGCCTCATTACAAGGATTCAAGAGAGACTAGATTTTGCAAAACTTCTATTGCTCAGGGGTCTTTCCTCACATATGAATTTTAACCAAGTGAGAGCAATAACATGCACAAAATTTTTGGAAGACTGAGCACAACTTTAGTTTCAGTTTTTAACAAGGGTTTAATAACAGCCTTATGAGCCCACCTGTCATGTTTTTTTTTAAATAGGAAGGTGAATAGGTCAATGTTTGTTTTAGATGGCTGAAGAGATAAAAAACTATTAGGAAGAAAACACTAATTATGTGCTGAGCAATTTAGTACATCCATAGTACCATTCTTCCTTTCAGAAGGAATATATACTAAAAAACAACAACAAGAACAAAACCTGCTTATTTCCCAACTTGAATAAGACCTTCAGATTTCTGAGGTTAATAGTTTCCTAGCTACTTAATTTCATAGTTATTCTTTGCGAGTGTTACAGGGAGGTTTTAACATTATGCAAAAAGGCAGTGCCTCCAACCAAGTATACATGGACTATTCACTCCCAGTGCTTGAGAGAGCCACAAAGAATCAGAAGAAAAAATGCCGCTGTGCTTATCATACATGAGCTCAGTTTATTTGTGCTATAAATAAAAGTAGATCTTGATAGCGTAATTACATTTCTCAGCATTATCCTCTGCCATTCGCTTCAGAAAGAAAAAAGAAAGGGGAGAAAAAGTTGGCTTCACTATAATTTGTAATCAAAATGACTACACTTAAAACATAATTTTATTTCCCTGATTGCATTTCCTGTGGAGCTTTGTGGGGCAAATAGATAATATTATACCAAAACTACAGGCAGATAATTCTCATGTCCCCTGCACTGTCATTGTCTAGATCACTTTTTTCCCTGTGCTTTCCAAGATCATGGGATGTGTTTCTGATATTGTACTTTATCATTGAGAGATATACCAGGATCAAAAATCCTAAGGGTGAATCAACTTTTACTTTTTCTACTTTCTCTTTCCCTCTCCCCAAATTACCCTTCCTTGCCTAATTTGCTTTTATGATGCCGGGGCTGTTGGGGGGGGAGTGGTTTCCCACTATGAAGGATTAGCACAGATTATGGTGAACAGTGTTAATTATAGGTGGGGAAAGAGAATAGTGCATCTCTCCAATCTGTTCTTGATTTCCCTCGTGTCTGTCTGGCTGGTAATAAGCCTCCTTTAATCTGGCAGTCCCCTTGGTGAAATCAGCACCACGGACAGCAATATTGATTGCTTCTGAGAAACCATCACAGCTGCTCAACCAAATTACCTTTGATATGTGACCTTTAATGTAATTACTGCAACATCAAAGCATTTCTATAAATTATTAAAGAACTAATATACTTCATCATCCAGCTACTCTATTATATGTAAAATAAACAATCACAAATAAAATGTTAGAATTGGAATAGCCTAACGCTCACAAAAGTGCTCTTTACACATACATGCATACCCTGCTACCTTAACCTTCAATTTTAGGCAATGCAGAATTTCAAACTGTCCAAAACATCCTAATTAATTTAAATGAAGAGTATTCAACTGATAATTTTGTTTTACATTCTAGTTTCTGCAAAATATCTATCATGATTCCTTCTCGCCCCAAAACAAAGTACTATAAAGACTTTATTAATCAACACATACCTGCTTGAAAGTCTTTTGATTATTCCACAAGATGACTTTATGTCCCATATATAACATAGAAATATGTGAAACATATTTCTGTCATCTTACAAAGCACATCCAGAAAGTAATTACTGTAAAATATGTGCATGTAGCCACTCCACTAAAAACACAGTGATACATAGCTAAGAGGCAAGGCATCTGAATCTGGACACAAACTCCTGATGCCTCACCATTTCCATACATTAGCATTCATGTGCATATTATTAAAAATGACTCAATTCTCTGTTTTCTAATAGAAGGAACACAAACAGCAATACTGCAAGGGCAGGCAAATATACAGTTTACTGGAGGAGAGAAAAGCATCTCAATTCACCAACTCACTGTAGTATTACTTCTTTTTTCCTATACAAGACTTGTTAATTATTTTCCATAGTTCCTCGGTAGTACTGTTTGTGTCACAGATGCTAGAGGGTCAAGAGAAGGTGTTATATATGTATTATTTGTGAACTCATGTGAATGAGGACTTAGACCCTTGACCTTATGAGTGCTTCCTATTTTATGGTGATGAACTATGCTTGATATTGTCGGCGCATGTCATCAAATACAGTCAGGTAAGTCATAAATAATTCTTTGCTACTCACATAGGAAACATAAAACAGTATCTAGGCATGATAGTTTATCAAGAGACAAGGCTGGTTTCCTTAAATAAACTACAGTGACATCATTCAGAAGACGAGTTCAGGAACCTGGCAGAAAACTGCATACATAGGGTTTGCTGGTGGAAAGTAAGGCTTTATCCTGAGACGAACAGAACTGGAAATGAATGTGATAGGAGAGGTTGGAGCTTAGAACTCTTGAAAAACAGGCTGTTATTTTAGACACGGAAGATTCTTTGTTCCCAATTCAGTCAGATCCTGATTTGTTTTACACCTTGAGGTAACATAACAAAAAAGCCACCTGAAGTCAATGTGGTCAGTCTGGACTACATGTGGTGGAAATAAGACTAGGACATAAAACAAGGAGATGTTCTTGCTGTGGTCTAGGACCAGGCAACATAGTCTGACAAAACCTTGATCTTAATGCAAAGCTGCCTTAATTTTGCTATTGTCGGAGACAAGCTTTGCTTTTAAGATTTTTGTGATTTCAAAACCTCTAAAATGCAAGTTGAGATTCAGAAATGTGGAAATACAAAGAAAGGTTCTCTAAAAAGAGAAATCTATTTTTTTTTAATCTGAGCCCTCTATAATCTCACTGGTCCACTGACTTCATTGAGGTATCACACAGCTTCAAGATGAGACACAGAGAAGGTATGAGCTCCGTATGTGAGCTAGTAGTCTTACTGCTAATGAGGAGCAAAATCTCAGTGAGGACAATTGGAATTCTAGTTAGCATCTTTTAAATATACAACACCCCATTCACCACAAGCATAGCTCTGAGTTTCATACTTGCACATGTGCCACTTTTGAGCTTATTTCAGAAAATTTCAAGTAAAAGAAATTGTTACTCAAAGCATCCCTATTCAAAATGTTTTCTATACTCTGAGCTCCATTATTCAGACAGAGGAGAAAAATAAAAGGAAAGTATCACCTGTTAATATCAAAAAATGAGAAGAGAAAAACTAAATCCTATCAAGACTCAACTCACTCTCTGTCTGTGGCTAATTGGTTTTTAGAAAAGATAATTCAGAGGGAGTTGTCAGCTGACAGAAGTGTATTTTTAGTGAATGAAGTATGTATATATTAACATAAGGTATGACATTTAAGGCAAAGATAGATGCAGATGAGCAAGTGTGTGGGCATCTCCATACTGACAAGGTGGCAGAGATAGGTAAATAGACCCAGGATGACAAACAATCAGAACAGAACCAGCACTATCTTCAGCAGTATACAGCAACTGGTGCAGCACCTCTCAAGTTTTGTGGAGAGGGAAGTTAGGAGTAAGCAGACTCGGTCTTTCAATACTAACTAATAAAGACAGTTTTTTAGGCCAATCACCTCTCATTTTAGATACAACCCAAAACCTTCAGGATTACACTCAAGTACTTGATCACTGGCTTCAGTGACAGAGTCAAAACAGCTCTTTTCTAACCACCAGGAGTACTGCACTCAGCTGTTTCCAGTACATATACCCCAGCTGAATCTAAATAGTCTCCCCCTCCCTCCTCCCACTACTGCTAAACTGGAAACCCATCCCAGCAGGGCAGGTCTTCCCCACATAATGCTGATTCTATTTTTAGTTCTACTTGTGTTGTCTGAACCTTAGATCTTGCTCATGTGAATAATTTTCCTCATTATCTTGTGTTCGTCTCTTCTCTCTCTCTTTTCTCCTTGTCTCACCGCCTTTCCAATCTGCTACAGCTGCTTGAATACTAAAGTAACTGAGTCAAACCACTTTGTCATCAGGTATATGTTTTCATTCTGTGATAACTCAATAATGTGATCTGTTTCTTGATTTCTTGCTGCCACACCTTGCTTCAGAGAAGAAAAATACTGAGAGGTAATACCTGGTAAGCACTTTTAGCATTTCACTAGAGGGGTCACAGGTCTAAAGCCTTTCCTCACTTGAGCAAGGCTGGTAGAATTCAGCCCATAACCAATTAATTACTTCAACCTGTCTCCTGATAAGAGGAAAAAGCTTTTATTTTTGTGCATGAAAACCACTCTAGTGGGTTGGTGGCATCTTGATTTTATTTGCACCATGCAAATAGTGAGTCATTCAAGTAACCAGAGACATCATGCTTCCAAATCCACAGTAGGAACTCCATATGTAACCCATTTTAGATTATTAAACATAAAAGTATATATATATATATATATATAAAAATCTGGACTCACCCCTGGCAGTGTCTTCTGTTCATGCAGTGCACTCTGGGCCTTTAGAGCAGACTCCCTTTCGCAGTACGTTAGGAAGGCACAGCCTGTAAACAGAAGACAAAATCTCAGTAAGAGCAGTATTTCAGAGCAGATCAGTTTTAAAACTGGGATATAGAACAAAGTGCTTTCCCATCATCATCTCATTCCCAGTAAAACAGCCATAAAAATCTCTCTTTAGTAGGTCAGCAGTGAAAAGTCAAGAAATGAAGCTATCATCACTTTTCTAATCCCTGGTGAAAGGTGGGCAACAGCACAGATATGAATGCTTATTTTTATTTGAATACATTTTTAAGTATCAGATACACAGGGCTGTACAGGATTAATGATCTTGGAGAACAAACAGGGTGGCAAGATAGGGCATAAGATCCTACTTCTGCTCGAGCAACAGCATTAGGAGCAAGACCCTTACTGCCATAACATGCTGGAGGTCTCATGCCCTTCTTTTGTACTAAGTACTTCAAATAAAGGGCATACAAGGACTTAGGACTTCCTACTGCAGAGGACTACACCTATTATTTAGCCTGACTTGCATCCACAAGTAATCTCCCTGTTTGCATTCACACCAGAAAGCCACCACCCTGCACACGCTGCTGCAAGGGCTCATTGGCTTCTAGCCACGCATACAAAGACAATCACAGCAAAGACCAAACAAACAATCCAAAACATCCACGTTGCTTTACAAATCATTAGAACTCCAGAGCCGCTCCAGTAGATCATGTCTTTGGTCCCTCCAGCAAGTTAGCTTATCAACTATAAAGGCTAAAAGCCCTGTCATGCTAGGGCAGAGCAAAAACTCTGCCCCACCTCTTCTGCCCAACCCCATGCTTCCCCTTCTTCTACAACCAGCCAATGTTGCAATGTCTTGTATCACTTGTGTCTGATGTGATCAGATTATTCCTGCTTACTGCAGTATACTGAAAACCTGCCAGTTCCTGCAGCAAAAGAAGTGCTTGTTATGCAGAGGACATTTTCTCTGAAGTTACTACAGAACATCTGCAACCTCGCCAGCTCCTTGAAGTGGAGATATCATATCTTTCAAGGTTCAGGCAGCATGTCCATCAGGTTGTGGGCATCTTCCAAAAGCAGCACCAGTTTGTTTCCCTGGCAGTCTCTCCGCACATGTTCCATAACCTCATCTTGACCCTCTCACCTTCTCCTCTGCACGTATTAAAAAATGTGCGCAAGGTGAGTAAACACTAGACTATGAAGTCTTTTGGGCCCAAATTATCTAAGGATGAATCAGTGGATACTGTCTGAGCAGAAAGATCACAGTGGTAAAGGAAGTTAGGTCCTTAGTTTCCTTAGAAAATATTAGTGAAGAGATGTACACTTGTTCCTTTCTACTTTACAGTGTTCTTAATATGTTAGTACACACACAAAGGACTAGACAGAAACTTTAAGAATATGTATAAATTCATTTTATGGAAGTCACCCTACTCCCCCCACTATGAAGCCACAAGCTGAGTGATTGTTCCAATGTGGCATGGGAAAAAAAAAAAAATTCTGCCCTACTTCTTACCCTACCATTGCTTTCTGAAGGTCTTGTTTTTTTCAGTGTATTCCAGCCAATCAAATTTATCATGTCTCAATAGCTGCAAGTCTCATAAGCAAAGTCAACAATCAAGGAAGGAGGCTGAACAACAGCAAAATATTGTATCTTCTAATTACAATTATTTGGATTAATTCCCTTCTAACTTTAAATGAATGAGTTTTCAGTTTGTTTGCATCTGCCAGAGAAGAGGAAGAAACCATCGCAGAGACAGTTTACAGCTAGTGGAGATAATGGATTGAAAAGGATTCTTAAAAGTCACCCATAGCTTGATAATCAAATGGGAAACTATGCTTGAATTTAATTTCAGTGCTAAATCACAGGCTGAAAGCTCTCTGTTGACTAGACACAATAAGAAAGTCTCCCTTTAGTAGTAGACGTGGAACAGCTGATACAGTCTAATTAGGCACATCATAGTGCACTGTTATAGAGATAAACTATGCAGTGTAAAGCTCCCATAATGATAGCTATATTTTTCTCCTTATTGTGATGGCCATGACAACAGTTCAGAGTAACAATGTCCTGCAACTCCTACCACTTCGTGACTGTAATTCAGATGGAGTAGACAGCAGACTCCTCCTCTCTTTGTAAGAGCAATGTTTCTTTCCAAGATCCACAGAAGGTGTGTGTGGGAGTAAGTTCTCAGGAGGAAACAACCTGCATGAAGTCCTCTCCAAAGATGTTTGTGCAAGTGCTGCAAGTACCAAACTCAGAAACACTATTTAATAAAATTCATGTAAACGTCACTGACTCCCAAACAAGGCATTTGGGACAGGAATTTGAAATGAAGAGGAGGAAATTTAGTCAGAGGTTTGCATATGCTCCAACACCAAAGAAAAGGAACACTTTCTCAGGGGCAAAAAAGTCTTTTGTGAAGGTAATTTTTTTTTTTTTTTTAAACCTTACTCCTTAGATTACATCATGCACATGGATTATACTCTGTCCAGACTCTGTTGGGCAAAAAGGCATCTATTTAAGAAAAAATGTCTAATTCACTTCAAGTGAATCCTGAGAGCTTAACAAAGCCAGTGAGAAGCCCCATTCCAGCTACGGCCAGCTGGAAGAACAGAAAGCTTAATCTTTCCTAATAGACCTCACACTTGGACTGGAAAACACCAGTTCATGGGTGTGGCTTTTTTGTTGCTGCTGGGTTTTTTTTTTCTGTCTTACCTTTACTTTTTGCATAAACTCTTGTATTTACTCTATAGGGCAAAAAAAAAAAGCCTCAACTAGAATAACATTTTTCAGAAGCATTAACACCTGGATTGCAATAAAGCAGCAGAAATCTATTACTCGATCCTGCAAGAATTTCCAATATTTCAGCTCCTGGTGCATTAGGAAGAGCTACAAGAAGATTCTTGCCTGGCTCCCACCACCCTGCCCCCAACCTCAAACATCAGAATACTTGAACTGTCGATGGCATTTTGATGGCTAGCAAAAGTACAGCTGTAGCACCTCTTTCACATGGCACCTTTCCTAGGCTACTTCTTTCACTGTGAATCAGTATGGCCCATTTAAAAGAGATGATGCTTCCTGGAAGACATGGCTCAAAGGACAGAGCACAGAGCCTCAAACTCTAATACCACAGGATACAACACCCTAAACAGTAGAGTCCTGAAATAGTACCAGATGAAACAACTCTGTTGGATTTCACAAAGAGAAGGCAAACTGGTGAAGCTTTTTCCATTTTGATTTTCCAGATAGAAGAAGTTTCAGAATGATCAATTTTCTCCATAAAAGTTTTGTTTTTATACAGAACCACCATCTTGATGGAAAACTCTTAAGTAGCTCTACTTAACAGTTCATTTGCCATCAGCTGTTTGGGCTGGATATGAATCTGACTTCTGTGTGAAAGGCTTCATATCCTATTATAAATCAGTTGCATGATCCAGCCCTGTAGAACAGCCTAGTATAATGAGTATTTCTAAACACATCTCAAGGAAAGATAGGGTGAAGGCTATGCATTATTTCTGTCATCTACTTGTATGGATGGTAATGACTGAGTGAGTATAGTGCTTGAGAATTATATCTGAATTTGAACAAAAAAATCTAATTGACTAATTATTGATAATGAAGGATTTGCTCCTAGCTGTTCCTAATTTCAATTCCATTTCTCTCAAACATGCCAAGTTTTCTAGACATGTGTCACTCAACTGAAAGATGCTTTGTTTGGATTGTGTCTTTCCAGCTGTTCATTTGCTACCAGTGGACAGCTCTCTGGGCTAGTGCATAAACATCTGGAAACTCCCAGCTGGCAATTAACTCTCAACCTATTGAACTGCAGTCTCTTGGAAACATGAGAACACATCAAGTGGTCTCCTGGGAAACAAGGTTGTTAAAGAGAAAGGGGAAATAAAAACAGGAGCTTGAGATGGAAAAAAGAAAAGCTCTATTTTAATTTTACCTCCAGGGAATTCAATAACATAAATAATAATTGCATGGAATACAGATGGATAACGGTTGCACTTATGGCAACCTCAAGCCCAGAATAAGTCTCCTGAAGATTTTTGCACAAGCCTGGGAGGCAGAACAGTCAGAAGCCACATTCTGAGCTGAACAGAATTCACAGAGAAACAGAATTATTTCACCCTGCCAGTACTCAGTTCATCCTGAGACAAAGGCAGAATCTTTTCACCCTGTATCTCAGCACTCACTTCAGTGAATCAGTTTTCCTTTCATATTGATATTCAGTCACTTTTAACCAGATAAGCAGTTCCTACCAGCTAAGAAGCACTGCTCACCCATCTCAGGTTTAGCTAAAATTAGTTATCCAAGGGTCTACCATCAACAGCAGGAAATTCATTTGACCTAGCATAAATGAGAGGAACAAACCTCTGAAGATGTCTGTTCTCTGCATCAAGTGCAGGACTCCAGCACAACTATCTCAGCTGCAGACTTTCAGCTTCACAGCAACAGATTCAACCCGTGAATACCTCTAAATTTCCAGCTACCTCAAGTATGTGCATGTTCTGTACCTTAATTAATCCTCATTATATATTGTGGGAGATGAAGATGATGCATACTGTCCATATCAATAACTAGTTAAGGGCTTTCCCCCCCCCTTTCTTGATTTAATCTGGCAGACAGCCACGAATATCCTGGCACAATCTCTTTTCTTTGCCTGTTGTTTAGGCCAAAGAACAAGCATTTAATGACTTATGACCTTGTCTTTGTGTGATGTGTTTTGGTGACATATTTATTAGAACTATATGACCTCACAAGAAGCGTGCCTGTAACTCTTCTGTATTTTTGGATACAGAAGCATTGTCTGGAATTTAGACTATAATCATGAAGATCTTTTCCAGGTATTTGCTGTATGTCTGAACAAGTCACCGAAGGTCTGACCTAAATCCAATGAGAAAATACTTACACACTTCAACAGGATGTGGAACAGTCCCTTAATCTTTCTGGGCCTATGTTTACTCATTGGTGTTATAATGACAACTTAAAAAGTTTGTTGGGTGCTTTAAGTGTTTTGGATGAAAGCCAGAAGAGCTATAACAAATTCTGAGCTCAGAGGCATAAATACAGTCGGGGGAGAGCATTGTATGTAACCCAAAACCATCCAGTTACACCAAAGCATAAATCGGGGTTCGTGATTTGCTCCGTCATCTATCGCTGCTTCTGGGAGAATCCTTGGCTCAGACACTGACCTAAACTAAATCAATAATAATCCATAATAGCTGGGATAACTTTAGGTTTTGAGAAGGTTGCTTTCAGCGGTCTAATCCAGTACATTTGATTTGAACATTTGTGATACTAAAGTATGCACACAGCCAGTTTTTCCACAGCTCAGCTGACAGGTGATAACTTCTGAAATTACAGCATTACTTCTGATATCTGTAAGTGTAGCTAAAATAGGAATCATCACCCACGAAAAAACTATTACGAGGCTGTCAACACAGAGTTCTTTTCAGTTCAAGACAAACAGCTTTATAGTTTTAGTTTCAATAATACTCATCGACTCCAATAGTGAGGTCTTCAGCCTTCTTATTGTGCCTTATGTTAGACTCCTGTATAGCATGTGAACTGGTGACCAACATACTGTTGTGTTAGCAGCGTCTCAGAGGAAAAAACAAAAAAGTCAATTCATACAGCACCTACTACTGTAAAGCCCTACTGCCTTTAATGTACCTAGCTTCCCAAAACCCAAAGACAGAGAAGCCAAGGACTTTACTCCATCAGCCCAAAATGGAATTCAAGTTCAAGAAAGCAAACTGCAGTTCAAGCACAACTCTTCAGGCCTTGATGCTCTATTTGGACAAGAGGGAAGAATGATAATTATGCATAACTTAGACCACTTGCTAGTCACACTCCAACTTAATGACTACAGTCTTGTAGGGGAGCTGCTTTGAGAGAGAGAAACCTGCATCTCTGGAAAATAGGCACTCTTAGCTATTCACAGGCCTGAGGCATTTAGTGATGCCTCACTCTCTCTGTGCTCTAATTGTATTTAGAGCATTTGTCCAAGGTGTGCAAGAAGTCTTTCGTGGACCAGAGATCTGTCCCCTCTCTTCCAAGCCCTAGGTTTGTGTTCTAGGAGAAAATAAAACAATATAAATAAAATAAAAACTTGCCCTGAAAATAAAATGGTCCCTTGCTCGAACATTCACCAACCTGTTACACAGAAAGATTTCTTTCTTAAGAAAACTCCTGCCTTAAAATCAATGTCTCAGATTATGTCTCCCATCTAGGATTTCAAAGTGAGAAAGAAACCTTTTTTCCTGTTTAACTATCCTAGCTCTAAATGTCTAGTTTTGAAACAATTCTCATTTGCTCTGTCTATAGTGGACTGCCCAAGGTTTAATCATTTGAGGTTTTCAGAGATTGAGCTGAATTTTCTTAAGGGGGACACAATCAATAAAAACTTTTGGAACTGGAAGTGTTTTATCCAATTTCTTCATCTGTTGCTCTCATAGCGATTAACTACCTTCTAAAGGAAGTTAACATCTTTTCTGGTGAAGAACATTCACTTGACTAGAACTTTCTTTTCCTGCATCTCCCCTGCTGCACAACCACTGAACACTAACTGTTTAGAGGAAAATATAGGAATAAAAATCTTCCCAGATATCAGCTTCCCTGTCAATTATATTGCAAGGCAGATTAACATCCGAAATACCCTGCTGTGTGGAATGCTAATTCTTTTTCCCTCTTATGTTATTTGCCATTAACTATTATGATGCTGTTATTTTCCTACTATAGATAACTTGATAGGGGTCTGTATACAAAAGCATACATAATGCACACTCATACACATCCATGTACCAATATTAAAAAAACAAATTAAGAATCAACGTCTTGAAACACAGAAGTTAACCATATTTACAGAAACTTAACTTAGATAAAATGCATTTACAATACTTCAAAATGATACATGGATATGTACAATTCAAATTATTCTGAGTCCTTCCTCGGACTGAGCGGTGCTTAATTATATTTAGCACTGTCCATGCAGACAGCAGAGAGACTTGAGTAACTGCTAGTGTAAATACGCATTTCGACAAAACACATTCAGCTTGATTTTCAGAACACGTAGGTTTTGGTTGAAAACATCAGTTTAAAAAGCCAAAATTCTCATAGGCATTTTCAATGAAATCTTTGTCAAATAATGTTTCTCAGGCCCATGTTACTGTTTCTGATCAAAGCCTTGATCAGAACTTATTCCAGGGCAGCTGCTAGTCCAGACTCTAATATGAATCAGGAAAGCAGGCTCTTGAACCTGGGGTTTCTAAACACAGAGCAAGGTGCCTTGTCACTATAAGCTCCCTGAGGGTGCTTAGAGTGCTTCTCTGGATTTCTTCATAGAGAACTCCACAGGTAGCTTACCTCCATCCCAGTGCAGAACAGGAAAGCTTTTGACATCTCAAACTTTCTCTAGAATAAGGGAAATGTCTCCTGCTCAGACCCATGCAAGACGAAATCTCTCCTGCAGCCTTGAAAGTTGCTGTGCTGACCAGTACTCAAGACAAGGGACAGGATGCACCACTGGTATGATATAGCATACACCAGGTCCTATTTTCCCATAACTGTCAACATTTTTTATTTTAAACTATAAAAATATTAACTTCAAAGTGAAGCTCATGATCAAGTGCATTTCTGGACCAAGCAACAGCATTCCTTGCATTTCAGAACTTGGCCACTAATGAGAAAGTCATACCCAAACTTTGGGGAACACTCAAGTGTAGATGAAAATAAATAGGTTCTAGCTCCTACCTGGTCAGGAAACAGCCACTTTAAGTTAAAACCCTGATTGTCTCTAAATTTGACTCACTACAACAAACATGCTGGATTTTTCTTTGAAGTGATAGGTAGATTGTCCATTTTGCCTTGCAGGCTCAGAAAAAAGTTAATAGAATTCCTCAGGAAATCTCCATTTCTGGTTTCCAGTATGGTGATAAACAAAGGGGGTTTTTTTTTTTAGTTTTTTTTTTGGGTTTTTTGGTTACGTTTCACCTGTGAAAGGTAGGAATACACCTACAAGCAATCCTATTGCTGAAACACTATCACTTGCATTCAGACAGTCATGGGTTAAGTCTCCTTAGAGTATGTGCATTAATTAGACTCTGTACCTGCTGTTCTGGGTCCTGCCTTTTGAGTTCTTTCTATTGTTAGCAGCATATGAATAACTCAGTGGATTTTCCGGAACAGTCTTAGCTGCTTCAGAAACTTTTTCCTCTTTTTATTTTGATTATTGGTCCCATTTATTTTTGGGAGACTTCTACTAGAAGTCTCAACTAATATCCAACAGTTATACTATTTTTAAATAGCATTTACTTTAAATGTCCTGGGCCTCAAAATACACCTATACCAAAATCCTCTCTAAACAAGCTAGACTGTTCTGTGACATACAGCTTTCTCCAAGCCTTGCCCTTCTGCAGCCACATAAGCTTGGGTATTTTACACTCAGTATGCAGCACCAAGCTGAGCTACACGCACTCCTTGGAAAATAACATCAACTCAGTGTGCAGGGAATCAGTTTGTACTTAAAAATATAAGAAAAGCTTGTGTTTCCACCCTTAAAATGATCCCAGGGCCATGCAGAGTACATCTTGTAGATAGCACTATTTAAGCTCTAGTCACAGGAAGATGTGAAGAAGCTTGTCCTAAATACAAACTTAGATATGCTGTGAACAGCCTTATACTCCTTCTTCTCTGAGACAGAGTGGACATGCCAGTAGGCTTCTGACATTTCCAGCTTGGGGGAAAGCAAAAGGCATTGAAACAATTGCAAGAAATAGCTATTATTAGGGAACATGCAGCCCATTTAGAAGCAGAACATTGCAATTGTATCTCTAGGGTTATTGTTCTTATGAAGTTTGCCGGCCCACATCTTTCAACTCCAGAAGTTCAGATTCAGAGCTGAACCTTCCAGATACTTCTCAAAATCGATCTCAAGACATTTCTATTACTTATAATTGAGCTTTTCCCCTCACTCCATACACAAGAACCATAAATGGGACAACATTGCCAAATTCCACAGGGTTTTAAATTTAAGTTCTGATAAGTGTATCGGAAGCCACCTTAAGACTTTTATATTACAAGTCAGATCCAAGCCCACAAAGAACATATTTCCTGATTCCAGCTAACACAAGAATGAAAATCTTAAAGCAGCAGCTGCTTCTACAAGATGATCATCCTGAAATATTGGAAGTCTCCAGAAACTTGCAAGAGTCACAATATGAGCCAGAGAAAACTCTGATACCAGCTGGCTTCATGAGATTTCTGGAGACAAATTTCAGCTGTCAGAACAATTAACATCCAAGCTCCAATAACCAGATGCTGTTTTCCATATGTTTCAACTTTGGATTGTTTCTTCTATCTGTTAAGCAATGTTAGAAGCAAACAAGTATTGCCTCTTATCTCCTATTTCTTTCTTCCTCAATATGACTTGTTCATTAGTTATAGGCACTGGAATAGCACGAAGTAAGATCGGCTTCTTCTCCCACAGACAGAGATGAAGTAACCTTCTTGATCAAGAAAAAAAGAAAAAGGTGTCAGAGGTCCTGTGTCTCTGTTATACTATAAAACTAGAGAGCTAAGTCCCCAAAATAAGGACCTCCACAGCTCCTGCTGTATCTCTTTCCTCTCACAGTCAGGAATTTGTATTACCCAGGGACCATGCTGCCAGTGCAGCTTAGATGCTCCAGAGGAGCATACTTCAATGAGCCACATACAGCAAAAGGCTCCAAGTTGAGCCATCGTTATATTGCACATGCTTGTAGTAACAGCCTGGCTCAAATATATCTGGGGGCAAGACAAGACATGCAAAGGCTGGAAGATTTTGCTGCTTGTCCAAAGCCGCACAAATAGTTTTGTGGTAAAGGTCAGCCTTGAGCCAAAACCTCTCTAGATTCTGCCCAGAGCATTAAATGCCTGTTAGTTTGATTTTCTTAAGTGCTGAAAAATTGCCTTATAGAATTTCTAATACATTATGACTCAAGTTGATTTTCTCAAATAAAGTAGACTAAGGACCCTACTGTCTCAAATGTTTAGGAGCATATGTCCTTCCACCACTGCAGTATTGAGTTCCTGGGCAGGAAGCTAAACACGAAGAGTATGTGAATTAGACTAGTCAGAAAGTCTAAAACTTCCAATTTTTAGAAAAGGTGGAACGATGCAATCTTGGAAGTTTAAAAAAAGACAGAAATTAATTACATCACGATCTGTGTAATTTACAAAGCTTCAGTGCCCTAGGTTTAAAAGGGCCCTTGTCAATGTGAAGTGAAGGAAGTACAATTTCCTGATGAATATAGAACTCTAGTTAAAGTGTATAGTAATCACTACTGGAGAGAGTTTGATCGCTTTTTTTGTTGATCGACTTAAAAATTAGTGAACATAGAGTATGTTGCAGATGGCTACAGTGAGGCTTCAGTCAAACATTTGATAAATCTTCTAGCAGAAGTCTTTACTTTGAAAACGAATTCACATTAGTTCAAATGAACACTGTAGCCCCAGAAGTACTGAGGATTGGCAGGAGGAATGTGAATGATAAACAGCAGTTGTATCAAGATAGAAGAGCTATCTAGCAAAGAAGTACATCTGATCTTATTTAACAACACTGATATAGGAAACAAACAGCACAATAATTAAGTTTTCACCTGTGGAGAAGGATGGAGAATAAAGCACAATAGAACTGAGGGTGCTGAGCTCCTTGGTAACGTGCCCAATCATCTGCAGCCCTCCAGAGGAGGATTAACTATGCATAGCACCTTGCATGACTCCACTCAAAACACAGGTAGAGAATAGCCCCAGAGACAAACATCTGAGTATTCAACAGAGAGAACAAAGCTGAAAGGCAGTAACATCAAAAGACACTTTCCAGGTGATAGTGGACATCTTGTGAATAATGCTTCCTCTTTCGTCTTGCATACGTCACTGCCAGATCAAAGTCACCTCCTTTCTTTGGCCTCAACGGAAAACCCATGTCTAAATGATGCTGTCAGCTCTGATCACCTGGAAGTGTTCGGAAAGACATTAAAGAAAAAACAAGGAGGGGGGCAGGCACACAAAACAGAATTCAGAGAAGAATAATAAAAATTCTTAATGGGCTAGGAAGACTGACTGATGAGGGAAGATTAAGAGAACTAAATATGTATAGCTTGGCTAAATGATGACTCAGGGGAATAGACGATAACCAGCTACAAGCCTTGAAGGTGTAAATACGAAGTATGGAGAAGAATTGTTCAGGGTAATACCAGAGGATAATAACCAGGAATAATGACATGAAATTCAACAACAGACCATTTAGGCTGAGCATCAGGAATGATTCCTTAACCATTAGGAATATTAGCATCTACTATCCCTCCATCCCAAACTGGCTTTTTTGTCTAGACAGTCTCTCAATCAAGACCATGCTTCCTAGAGTAGTGGTCTTTTTGTTTTCTTTACATGCATGTGTGTAATGCTTGCTAGAGGTTTTTTTGTTTGTTTTTTTAAGATCCTACCAAACTAGGAATAATCCCTCAAACACAATTGCTCAGGGATGGGTATGTGTATGCATTAATGTAAAATAGGAAAAGTTAGAGAGAAGTGTTGAAATAGAGGTTGGAGATATCTTTCCAAAAGCAAGCCTTTAACTCAGAAATTTCCAACATTTTTCACATCGTTATTCTAAGTGACATGGAATATGGATTTTCTTCCCCTATCCCACTCTGAGACGTAAGGAGGAAGAAATATTTGTAATCTGAGAACAAAATCATGACGACCGATTCTTATGCTATCTAGGACAATTGCAAGTTATTGGATGAAAGTTGATGGCCCTACAGAAGGTAAGAGTAAACATTAATGGTGTCTCCCAGCTATTAGAACAAATCAGTCCTTCAGGGAAGTTTTATTACTCAAGTCACCTAAACACAAAACCATAAAGGAAAAGTTAATACTGATCAAAGAGAAAAGGCATCTAGAGAGGCTCCATTTTCTCCCTTCTCCGCTTATTTTATGATTCTATCCAATGGCTTAACGCGTTCTCTAACCCAAGAGAAAGACCATGCTTTTAGAAAACCAGTTTCAATAACCTTGCTTGGTGACAGCAAATCAGAACTTTCCATCCCAGTCAGCTGACATTATCTTAAAATACAATCCATCAGTGGTCAGCTAGGCAATTGTCTACAATTTTTAAGGGGTTGAACAGCCTCAGGCAGCCAGCCACCCACAGAAATTTTGTCGGTGGTGTTTTTTATTTTATACAGATCAGTTTCAAGAAAAACGTTTGAGAGCAAATTTTGAAAAGGCAATTATAATTCTACTTGTCCTTCAGGTTTAATATGACACTCTGATATGCATTTCTCCAGTTATTTAACATATGTAAGAGGAACTCTAAATTAAGTATGGATACAAAGGCACATACATTGAAACTACAGACACCATATCAGCCAACAGTTCCTGATGGGAAAATATTAGGACTGTAGGGCAGTCTTCCCAAGGGAGACTAGTGGAAGCCATTTTGCCCAAGTCACTAAAAGCTAGATAAAAAAACTTCCTAGGACACCTGAATAGAGTGACCTAACAAAACTTTTCCCTTCACGTTTCACATCTAGGAATCACTGGCTAGCAGATACCTGAAACAAACAAAGGCACATTAATGATGTGGTTTCACTTTTTTTTTGTCCCTCCAGTGAAGCTAAAAATAGTGAGCCAGCTGTTGAACATCTCTGGGAGGCTGAAACTCACTGGTGAACCTCTGTTGATGTCAGAAAGGAGAAGAGCAGAGTTTAATGAGTTAAAAATGCTGTTGCCTTTAAAAAGAGGGGATTGGAACGTTATACAAGAGCAACTGTGCTAGGTCAAAGTCAATCTAGTACAATATCCTGTCTCCAAGAGTGGCCAAAAGCAGATGCCCAGAGAAGAGTAGGAGAGGATATAAGGCTTCCCCTGGGTATTCTCTCAGTCTCCAGCCCTGTGGCTCGGGGACTTCTAGGCCAAACATGATCGCTATATACTTAGTAATCATTTGGTGAAACTGAATCCTCATGTGATTGCCACAGCCATTCATTACATTTTTACATTTCAAATGCAGCTTCTCCTGTAAACAGATTTACGTTTTTTTGAGATTTCTTGGCTATGTATAATATCCATACTATCAAGCAAAATATCTTTCCAGAACTTCAAGCCCTAAGTGTCTTGAGTTTCACTTACTCCCCTCATACGAAAACTACAACATATCTCCATCCTTATATTCTCCATCCTCATAATTTTCATTCTTCATCTACCTGGAAAGTAACAGCTTATTGCTGATATGACCTATAACTATGGTTCAAGAACTCTCCAGTTACAACAGCAAAGAAAATGCTAGTGCTATTTTGTAGAGCATCACACTTTAATAGCTTTTTTTAAAAAAATATAAATTTCCAGGAAAAGTAGTAAATTCCTTCCTAGTGAGTTGCAGTCTTAAAAGCATGTACCATAAGAGCCTGCTTCCAGGATCACCTATAATCTGATCTCACCAAGTAGACCAAATGATGAACCAGAAGGCACCAGCTTTAGAAGTGTGACCCACGGAGCTCCCAGCATCTTGCCTATCCAGTTTCAGACAGACAGGGAAGCTTTCAGTGACCAAAGCTGATTAGCTGTCAGAGGCCTTTTTTGAGTTGAACTGCTTTTAAAATGTTTTAGTTCCAGCAAGTCAGCAGTGTTCAACAGGAAACTATTTCACTACAGAATTTCTTGTCTTCTCTAGTTCTAGCTCTGATGGTATCCCAGATTTCTCCTGATGGTGCATTCTATAAAGAACATCCACAGGAATACTAGATAAATTCCTCCCTTGCCCCACTCCAAAAAGATTATGTAGAAAAAAAACCCAGAAGTGAAAGCTGTAAAATCTGCATGGTTCAGACAACTTTCATAAGGGTAAAAGTACAAGCTTTTCTATGTTAAGTACAAATCAGATGTCAGGAAACGTTCAAATTTAAACTACCCCTATAGCAAAGTTGCATTAATACATGTATGTTTTAAAGTAGTCCTCAATTATATGATTACACACTATTTTACCATTCTCAGTTCTCTAGCTTCTTTCACTGGACAGTCTTTGTTCTGTACATGTACAGATCCTAGCAGATCAGCATCCCCAAAATAAATACATGCAGCTACTTTCTCCAGTATAACTAAGCATTTCACTGCCTGCATCAAAACATGTGATATGATCACTGCTTAATTTAATTACAACAGATTAGGTTTATCAGTATATGTAGAATGTTATGCTATAGCTAAGATGAAGGCAGGATTCTCTACCTTGAGAAAATGGCAAAAGAATAGCAAAAAGCAGCATCTCTTGCCCCAGCTATTATTAAATAACCCTATTATCAGAGGCATCTTTATCTCTTCCCACCCTCCCGACATGCACACAACTCTTCTTCATATAGTCTTAGACTCCATTCATGCAATACTTTTTTTTCCCTCCAGAGAACCTTGAGATTGCTTACCAAGGATTGTATCCTGTAAGAGCTTCATACCCACAGACGATACTTTTAGATATTTGCTCAAGTTATAAGCATCTTACCTAATTCATGATCTAAAGGAACAGCAAATTAGCATATATGGCCTATACAACATTAATACATAGTTTTGATATCCATATGTTATGATGCAACATGGCAACAATAACGTGACATTTGACAAGCATCTTCACACCCAAGTCTGTCCAACTGATAAGCATTCTTCAGCAGTGACCCACCGATACGCTGGACTGGGAGCTGATCTCTATAGATAATGACTGTGATATTCTACCTTTTGTTTTTTCCCCTCTGTGGAATACATCTAGGTATCCAAAAAGCCTCTCATCTGCCCTGTATTACCATGTCTAAGACTTTCACAGGTTTTGAGTGAATGCCCTGCAGCCATACCACCACCCCCTTTGGCTACGATTCCTACATAACTCATGAAACTGTGTCCCCAGAAGTAGTCCACTTGTAAAGGGCTTACACTCAGCTCAGATCCCACACCTTGAAGGGCTACATGCCATCAGTCTTTCCCCTCACACATGACTGTGCTGTAAGCTACTTTGTGAATGAGAGGGCAAGAAAGAGCAATTTGCAGCTACTTTCTTCCAGTTTTGGTCAGCATACAGAATCCATGTAGGGCTTCCCTAGGTCAGAGACTTGGAAGGCGTTCAGTCAGTGGTCCTCTAGCAATCATTACATGACAGGGCATGCTATGACACATGGAACCATGTTCAAGGGTATAGCCATTCCAAACTGGTCATTAAAGATCTTCCCTCAAGTGCAAAAAGAAAAGGGCAGATATAGCATGTTGCTCAAATGCTGTCTCCAGCCGTTAAAAACAAAGCTTGTACCAAAAGGAATATTCAAGAACAGGGAAAATAAAGTACTAGTGCCACTGAATAAAGCTGTTGTGAGACCTCATCAGGAACACTAACTACTATTCTGCACACCTGTGTTACAAGAGGCCATAATATCTCTCTGGCTCCAGGTGTTGAATTCTGAGATCCTGTTTTACACAAGATCTTGGTCTTTAGTCTAGCAAAAACAAGAGCTTAGAATAGATACGATTGCTAGCTACATTACCAAGGTAAATATCAGGGAGAAAGAAGCAGCATTTAAACTAAAGGACAATTTTGCACAAGGACAAGTAAGTATAAATTGACCATGAATAAATTTGATCTGGGATTTAGCAGAAGGTTTCTAACCATCAAAGAAGTGATGCTCTGGAACTGCTTTCCAACAAGGGTAGTGAGAGCAAACGACCTAATTAGTTTAAAGATAAGGCTCCATAAGCTTATGAAAGGGATTATGTGATGTGGTTGCCTGCAATAGCAGGGAACAGGTCTTGATGATCCAGGAGTTCCCCTCCAATCCTTTGCTCTAAACTGTATCCTATCAACCTAAATTCTCTATGTGGTTTCAATTTTCCAGGCTGCTCCTTCTTCTCAGTACTCAAGCTGCAGAGCAGTGTTTTACCAGGCACCGTAGAGACTGTCCTATTCCAAAACAGGACTAGCTTCCATTTTCAGAAGAGCATGTGAAGTTTCAACTTACAAATTTCTTACTAGCCTGAAGAAGCAAAAGAAAAAAAAAACTCTGAACACCAATTGAAATGAAGGTGGATTATTTCTATTGAAAACATGGGCAAAGTACTACATTATTCTGAGAAATAATCATACAAGCAGAAAACTACTTTGATATTTAATAAAGATCAGTTCATTTGTCATTTTTTGTTTGTAATATCTGGATATGCTTGTTAGTTACGCAAACTATATTTTTTGCTTTACTTTACAAATTGAGAGCAGCACTGTTGGCTGCACAGCAGTAGCAGGTGAATCACAGAACTGTCAATTCACAGCAATTACAATGAAATGGAGCTTGGGAGGTCAGCTATCCAACCAGCTACCAAAATGCACAGCATATGTAAACCAGTTCTAATGTGTTTGTCTAATCCATTCCTAGAAACCAAAGATAAAATCCACTTTTTTGAATCTATGCAATATACATCACCTCAATCTCAATCAATAATATTGAGTATTAAAGCTGACAGGTGAAGGTGATCTAGAATGGAACCACTCCTCA